>NW_027397064.1:34104867-34445034 GCF_003265705.2 Callorhinus ursinus | reverse complement strand
CACCCCCACCACTCCAGCAACCCTCAGTTTGTTTCCTGAGATTAAGAATTCCTCATATCAGTGAGGTCATATGATACATGTCTTTCTCTGATTGACTTATTTCACTCAGCATAACACCCTCCAGTTCCATCCATGTCGTTGCAAATGGCAAGATCTCATTCCTTTTGATGGCTGCATAATATTCCATTGTGTATATATACCACTTCTTCTTTATCCATTCATCTGTCGATGGACATCTTGGCTCTTTCCACAGTTTGGCTATTGTGGACATTGCTGCTATAAACATTGGGGTGCACGTACCCTTTCGGATCCCTACATTTGTATCTTTGTGGTAAATACCCAGTAGTGCAACTGCTGGATCGTACGGTAGCTCTATTTTCAACTGTTTGAGGAACCTCCATACTGTTTTCCAGAGGGGTTGCACCAGCTTGCATTCCCACCAACAGTGTAGGAGGGTTCCCCTTTCTCCACATCCCTGCCAACATCTGTCGTTTCCTGACTTGTTAATTTTAGCCATTCTGACTGGTGTGAGGTGGTATCTCATTGAGGTTTTGATTTGGATTTCCATGATGCCGAGCGATGTTGAGCACTTTTTCATGTGTCTGTTGGCCATTTGGATGTCTTCTTTGGAAAAATGTCTGTGTCTTCTGCCCATTTCTTGATTGGATTATTTGTTCTTTGGGCGTTGAGTTTGATAAGTTCTTTATAGATTTTGGATACTAGCCCTTTATCTGATAGGTCATTTGCAAATATTTTCTCCCATTCTGTCGGTTGTCTTTTGGTTTTGTGGACTGTTTCTTTTGCTGTGCAAAAGCTTCTTATCTTGATGAAATCCCAATAGTTCATTTTGGCCCTTGCTTCCCTTGCCTTTGGCGATGTTTCTAGGAAGAAGTTGCTGTGACTGAGGTCGAAGAGGTTGCTACCTGTGTTCTCCTTTAGGATTTTGATGGACTCCTATCTCACGTTTAGGTCTTTCAACCATTTGGAGTCTATTATTGTGTGTGGTGTAAGGAAATGGTCCAGTTTCATTCTTCTGCATGTACATTAGCCTTCATTCTAAGTACAGTAAAAAGCCATAGAAAATTTTAAAGCTGGTAAGTGACAAAAGATTTGATTTTTGAGAAAAATCACTCAGGCTGCCATTTAGAGAAAGACCCAAGTGGATGTAGGGTACCAGTTACACAGCCCTTGCAGTGGTCTAAGTTAAGTATTGATAGTAATTTTCTCATGAAGCCCCAAATTACCAAATCCAAATTACCTTTGTCTCTGTTGACCAGAAATAGTAACTTTTATTCTATATATCCTCTCTTCTAACTTAAGTAGCTTGTTTTTCACAGTCTCAAATTTAGCTGCAAGAAACTGATACACTACCTACATTTCATTTTTGCCTACTAAATTCCCATTCAGTTTGATCCATTTACAGATATGAGTCAGAATATACAAGCTAAAGACTTCAATTTCTACCAGATTCTCTAAGCCTGGAGGACACTAATTAGAATTATTAATCAAGGCAAGCCGAGGATAACCAAAAACTGTGTCCCAACACAGACAGACACTATGGTATTATGGAAGAAGGCAGGATTTTGGAACCACAGACTTGCCACTTCCTATGTTTGACCTTAGGCAAGTTACTCAAGCGCTCTTTGCCTTATTTTCTCAATAATAAAATGGAGATCTTAAAACTCACCTTACCGAGTGACTATAAAAATTATAAATGACATACAATACCTGGAATATGTTAGTTGCTTGGTAAATGTAACCTATTATTGGACTTAATTTTTAGTTATTGATTGGCTCTCTAGATTCATGCATTTACCATTTATTTAACAATTTCTGGAGGTTCTACCATGTACCAAGCATTATGCTAGAGATAGTTAGATAATATGGCACAGGTTCTGCCATCAAGAAATGTGGCAGACACTAATCATAGCTATTTCCTACTTGCTCCTCTTGAACAAAATCCCAATTTTGTTGTGGGAGACAATTTCCCTAACCCCAGTATGAATCAAAACTATGTAGGTCAACCATGAGAATCCCATTCCCCTTTGCCAGTGACTGGTGAGATGGACATGTAATCTGATCCTGGTCAATGACATTTAAGTCAAAACAGTGTTGGGGGACTCCTGGGAATACTTTTTCTTCTTGATGAGAGAGATGGAAGAGAAAGGCCTCCCTTCTCCCAACTCTGTTCCCTTCATTAAAGTGATCCTTGAAGCTACAATAGTTCATCTTGAGACTAGGAGGGGAGGTACTTGTGACTTATTTAGTATGACAAAGCAGAAAGATTAAGGAGTCCAGATCCTTGATGATGCTGTTGAACTACAAAGCCAACCTGGAACCACTTGCCTAAGGTTTGTTGTTCCTGAACAAGTTAAAGTATTGCAACAGAAGCCTGAAGATAGTGAGCACATTAAGAATCTACTCATTCATTAAGAAAGTCTTATCAAATATTTACGCAATCTCCACAGACTTCAAGAGAATCCACCTTCCCTCTATGAATAGGAGGTGTGAACTAAAGGGTGTAGGAGCAAGCCATGAAGTTGCATTGCCTGAACAAATTATTTTGTCATTCTACTCATGCCTGCCACTCTGCTCCCTCAACAGGCAAAGAAGTAAAATCCTTTTGCTAGACTCAACACCCTCCAGTGTCTCCAGAGAGAAATGAAATTGCTGTCTGCAACTAAGAGCTACATTTTAAGAAAGAAATTGGCTCTACGGTAGCAGTATTTTTCCAGCAAAAATTTCTTACCACAAAAGAGAGGCCTATGCCCTCAGACCATTCTAGAATTCTCAAGGTTTGGTCACCATGATAAACTTATTATTTCTCCATTCTGTTTCAGGATGTTGCTGGGACAAAACCATTTGGTGGTTTAACTTATTTGTTTGATCCTTAAATAAAGTGTAAGTGAACATCCAATAGAATTTGACAGTTTCCTTCCATGAGTATGCTGTAAAAATTGCAGCATTTCCATAGGAATGTGATTAATGTCAACCACTGGAGCCAATGGTGTTGCTCTCCTGCTGCCTCTCCACCTGTCCACTGCCAGGTGAGCCTATCCAGCCACTGTTCCTTCTCTGACTGCCAGATGATGCTTTCCTGCTGATCTGTCCACGTGCTTGGTGGTGTCTTTATAAGATCTCACCACCTGTTAAGAACTGGCTCCTCACTTTCTTTCAAGTGTATTCTTTACTTTGGACATGATTTTTAATAAAGGTTCTACAGAAGAAGTACCATTTCCTCAAGGAATCCAATGCAGAATTGACTTCCCACTGAGAACAGCAATCAATGTTAGAAATGATCAAAAGTGAATATAGTTTTTATTACAGCAAATTTAATTGCTTGCTTTACCACTTCACCTTCAAATTCCTCATTTAATCTACGTGATAAGCCAAGTAGCTACTACTACTATTCTCATTCTATGATGAATTTAAGACTCTGAAAGCTTAATCAACATGCTCAAGCCTCACAGCTAGCTAAGACTAGAAACTAGGTTTTTGTTTTATCTTGCAACCCCATCCTTCATCACTTGCCACTAAACAAAACAATACAAAAAGCTTCGGACTCTCTTTAGTTTGCAGGAAAGAAAATTGCTTGCCACAGAGAAATCCAGGATGGTCACAGTGAGGGAACACACAAAGATTATCTTTTATAAAGAAAAAGAACAGGTATAAAACATGATGGATGGGGTGCCTGGGTGGCTCAGTCGGTTAAGCGGCTGCCTTCGGCTCAGGTCATGATCCCAGGGTCCTGGGATCAAGCCTCGCATCGGGCTCCTTGCTCAGCGGGGAGCCTGCTTCTCCCTCTCCCACTCCCCCTGCTTGTGTTCCTGCTCTCGCTGTCTCACTGTCAAATAAATAAATAAAATCTTAAAAAAAAAATGATGGATGCACTGGGTTTAAGTTCTAAGGTCCCCAGTCCTACCTGAAACCAAGAGTGAGTTTAATGCTGCCCCCTTTCCACCATGAAAATTGCCATCCTATGCAAATTAGCATCTTGACAGCCAGCTGAGATGGGGCAGAAACAATTGGTCTGCAGTCAGCCAGAAAGAAAAACAGCAGCCAAAGTGCATAGTGTTACTTTTCCCACACTAAATGAGGCATTAACTTCCAAGTCTCTGACCCTTTAAATCTGTGTGACAATAATTAATGGAAGAAAGATAAATAATATTTAGGTTTGTACTCAAAGCCCCACTAATAGGAACACAGGTTACATAAGGAGACATAGAGTCTCACCATTTCTTGCATTTGTTTCCAGCAGGTGAGGCATTAATTTCTTTTTCACTATGCTTGAGCTCCTACCTATTCCAGCAATGCTGTCACATGCTGTTTGGGAGCAAATGGCTGGGAGATCTAAGTGAGGAAGAGAAAAAGTTCAGTTCTAAAGATTTACTCATCATCTGCTAGGGGCTCCAGCCTCTGATCGGGTACAAAATCTCTTCAATTGTCCATAGAAACACACACTTCTGTGTTGTGCATTTTCCTAACCCTTGTCTTGAAGCACTGCCAAACTCTTCAATAGGTGGATAGCACACTCTTAAAGAAATCACTTCCCTTCTCTTGGTTCAAAATTCCTCCTTTGTAAAAATAGCTAGACTGAACCAGGTCAGTGGTTGCCAACGATGAAAGTCACCTGCATTACAATGTTTTCAAAATGCAAACCCCCTGCGTCTTTCACTTTTAACTCCCTAGGTTACTGAATAAAGAGGTCTGAAGAGGATTCTGTATTTTTAAGAAGTTTCTATAGTAAATAGGATGCTCAACTTGGGTTGAGAACCACAGATTATTTAATCAATATTATTACTTAATCTAAATTAGACAAGCTCTAGGGCTCCAATGATCTCTTCATTCAAGAACAGAAACACTACTTGGAATCAAAACCAAAAATGATCATGTATCACTCTCCACTCAGCCCTCCAGATAAACACCTTAGGAGACATGAGTGTGGTTTGGTAGGGAAAAAAGTTATGGGGAGGATCGTGACAAAATTATTTGGAAGAATATTTTAGGTACATAAGAACATAAATACCCAACATATTTAAACTACATTTACTGCAACAAAGATTGTTATTAATCTCTGGCCACTAAAAACTGGTTCCTCTCTTATTCCTCTACCTCCTTTCCTTTGTGTGAAAACTTCTTTTAGTGCTCAATTTATTCCTCTCTTTTGAGAGAGAAGTAAAAGATAAGAGGTAGTCTTTACAATCAGTTATTTTTTTCTCAATGTTCTTTTAACATAAACTAACTCCTAACCCTAACTCAGCTGATCTCCAGTTCTAATTATCAGACCCAGAAGACTTTGCACTTTTATTCTGCTTGCTAGTCAAATCCACTCTATACCAACTGATAGACCACAGAAATGAAAGGTAAGGATAGCTTTTAATTTGCTTTTGTTTCACCTTTAAGGATATTGTATTACATTTGGGTTGACTCCTCCCCACCTTCAAAAGAGGAGAACCCAGAATTTAATCTCAATTTTTTTCCCAGTGATTTCTAACGAAGGAAACTTAAAAACCTCCCTAGTAGAAAGGATTACAATTTGTTTCAAGCTCCAAAAAGTGGTAAAGTGAGCAACAGAATTACTTCATTCAACAAGAACTTCTGGAACTCCTACCATGTGCCTGATACCATGCTAAGTGCTACGGATGCGACAGTGAACAAGAAAGAATGTCCAAAATTTTGGCACTGCTAAAAGCAAGGATTCTTTTAGACAGGGTAGTCATAGCTTACAAAACATCAAAAAAATAATCTTAGTATGTAGTGCTTTATACATGTCACCATTTGATACTTTTAATAGCCTCTAAGACAGGCAAGTATTATTTTCATTTCATATTTACTAAAGGTAGTGGTTAATATGCAGTGAACACTTAGTAATAATTTAATACTTTATAAAGTATTGACCTAAGCATTCTAAAATCATCTTATGGTAACATGATTTTTATCTCCATTTTATATTTAGAACACTGAAGTTTAAGAGAGGTTACATAGTAAGTGATGGGGCAAAGCCAGGACTGAAACCCAGGTCTCTTTCTAGAGTCCCATATGCTTAGCCAGTTTGCCGAATTCAAAGAGGTTAAATTATTTATCCAAAATAATCTGGCTATTAAACACTAATTTTGACTCATAATTTCTTTTTCATATTATAAATATCTCAATATATAAACATCCAAAGATACTCTATATGGAACAACACAGCCTTTGTAGAAGGGAAAGATTCCACTGTTTTTATTTTCAAATAACTCAGAATGGACTTTAAAAAGAATGCTGCCTGTTAGGGAATGAGTCCAAAGTCCTGCCGTGTCTGTTAATGACTATATTAATTATTTGCAAAGTTGTAAAATGCAAATGATACTTTTTTGATTTTCAAAGAATTAGGAGCTCCTTGACTTTTCAGGAAGTGTTCACAGAATCAGGCTATGCACAAAAGAGCAAAACATGAGGGAAGCTAACAGAATCTGCATGCTGAGAAGAAGTGAATGAGCATGATGCTGAGCACTACACTTCTATATCCACTGCCGTCATTAAAAAAGAGCCAAAAACTGAAGGAAAGTGCTACCAAGGGTTGCTACCAAGAACCCACTGACTACAAGGTGATGTAGTCTTGAAACAGATCTGGGAAATTATACCATCTTCTCTAAGATTTACAGAGAAAGACCAGTGTCTTATTTAGTACTTATATTCATCAAATATGCTACAATTATCATCTTTGATAAAAGATGTCACAGCCAAAAACTTTAGGAAAAAGAGAAAAAGTGAAGAAAAGAAGCTTAGCAATTATTCTCCATGGGAAAAATGACTATAAAATAAGTGCACCTCATAAATTATTTGCAGACATGTCTACATTAGAATGAAATAAGATCTTTCAGAGGATAACACACCTGTGCCATGGATAATTGCCCTCATTCACAAATAATAAGTGGTCTACCAGATGTTTAGCCCCACACAGGCATATGTAAGGCAAAGCAGTAGGAGAGGGTGCCTTAGCTTAGACCAGAGATGATCTTTTTTTATCCTTTACAAGCTCTCATGCTGTGTCAGCAGCTTATTTAGTAAGGTAACCAAAATCATAGAGGATTCCAACTGTTAAGTACTAACATTTCATTTCAGTTATTAAACTTACAGGTAGAGAAATGCACAGGGTCATTAGAAACCTGAAGTCTGATTTAGATGTCTATATTACCTTTGTTTCCTTTCTAATTTTGAGACATGGAAACTTAAGCAAGATTTTCTTAAATTTCAAGGGTCTCATCAAGTTGAAAGGGTACTGCAAAGCTAAATAGTACTTCAACATGTGACTAGAAACAACTTCCTTTATCAAATGAATGTAATTCCATTTTGTAGAATAAACATTTGATTTATTCTATAATTATTCTTGTTCTTTGTAATATTCAATGTACCAAAAGACCATCTAAAATAAAGGCTGATCTACTTATGAAAATATTGTCGGGGAGTATTATTGGTAGGCTATTTGGTGCTCAGCAGCAGCCTAGGTATAATCAGTGGTGAATATAGATAATTTCATAAGTTACTTTGTTACAGGAGAAGTTTATGTTCAAAACAGGTGAAACCTTAAGTTTTGACTGTGTGAATGCTGTGAATATTATCCATTTGGTGCTTACAACCAGAACATATTAATTATATTCCCAAGCTCACTCACATAAAACCCTTGCAAGTAGAGTTAAAAAAAATCACATAATAAATGTCTCCTTAGGCATGCCAGTGAACCATCAAGATCAATATAACATCTCTCATTAAATATCAAATGAGGTGTTGTGTAAAGACAGTTTACCTTCCATGATGACAAATTCAAAAGAGCACAACAAATCCACCCCCAAACATCCAAAGATTTTATCAATAATAATAATAATACATCTATGGTTATGACATCTAGCATTCTTCCCTCTCTTCACCTGGGAATAGCTCCCAGCCACACCCCACCATACACATCCAGAGACACACACTAGCACACAACTACAGTAGGAACTTCCATACTTCTACATGACCATGCTGCCAGGACAAAGTTAAACAGTCCAGGAAGTGGCACCTGACCTTAGCAAGACCAATCAAAGTCCTTGAAAAAAGTCTGTCTCCACTCTTTGGAGGAGCCTTTCTGGAGGCCTTTTGGAGGGCCAGAGATGTGAAAGAACCAAGTCTGCAGAGACAGTGTGAAACTAGAGGCTGAGAGAAGCAGTGAGGACATGGAGGGAGTCCCGAGGCACATCTAGTCTTTGGTTCCAGCTGTTCGAATCTCTGTCCTCCCACAGTTTAGTTGTACAAACTGTACCTGGATTCCATGAGATAATAATTTACTTGTCTGGCCTAAGCTAATTTGATTTCTGTAGCTTACAGAGAGACTCTTAAGTCATATTAAGCATATGCAGCAGATTAGTGAATTTTGAAAGAAAATGCCTAAGAGTTAAGGTTGCCTCATATACAACTTAAAATCCTACCACAATCTAAGCAAAGAGTCAGGTAAAATCCTCATGCAAAGCTGTAAGAAGCAAACATGAAAACCATGGATTTTTCAAGCTCCTTTCATATTCATTTCTTCCTATTATATTTATACTTGGTAATTTCAGGTGCTGCCCTGTTCCTTGGTAATTTCAGGTGCTGCCCTGAAGAAGAAAGTTCTTCTCAGATGCCAGCTTCAGGCAAGCAACAATTGGACAGACCTTTTATTTTTGGTTGTTTTTATGTTTTGTTTTTTTTAGTGAGCCATCTTTCCATTCAGATACAACAATCGGTCACAGAGAAGCTGATGGCTCCTCAAAAGGCTGTATAATGTCTTATTAACTCCACTTTCTAGCTGTGGGACTTCGGGGAAGTCCATCACTCCCTTAGAGGCTCTGTCTGCATGAGATAAAGCAGAGGTTTTTTTTATTTGTTTTAAAGGTGAATGGACAATCTTGAATATTTCTTCTTATCTAAGTATGTTAACAGAAGGTTCTAGGTTGCTCTGCATGTTCTCTTTGCTAAACCTGCAGCAGAAGTCAACAGCGAGAATGTGGGATAATTCTGCTAGACCTAATTCATAAGGTTGTAGATAATATTCAACACATTCAGTTTGATTTTAGAAAAAATTTTAGCAGTAGTAACTTTTTCCAATTGAAAATTCTTCCAATTTTATACAACCTTGCCTCTCCCCAACTAAATAATAATAATAAACATCAACTGCTTAGATCACTGTGGGATTGACAAGATGGAAATGTCATGCATGGCTTGGTATGCATGCATCCTCAGAGGTTCCAGGGCACCTCTAGAATCCTTTAGGTTCCTGGAACCTTAAATTCTAAGTAAAAATAAGTAAATGTAGAGTTCTTTATCAACTGACTGTATTAAGCCAAAATAGAGAGCTTGCCTGAATTTTTATTCAGGTTCCTTATATTATTTAAAACAGTGATTCTCAAACATTGGTATGCAACACTATCACCTGGGGGGCTTGTTAAACTACAAATTGCCAAGCCCAGGCCTCAGGAGATCTAAGGCAGAACCTGACATTTGCATATCTAACAAGTTCCCAGGTGATGTTTTTTTGCTGTCCTCTTGAATTTGAGAATTTAAATTATAATTATTAGCTATTTCTCCAATGGAATCTATAGTAGGCAGAATGGTTCCTTAAAGATGGCCACATCCTAATCCCTGAAACCCTGAATGTTACCTTACAAGGTAAAAGGCAATTCTGTTTGCAAAAAGGAATGAATGTAGCTAATCAGCTGACCTTGAGACAGGGAGATTATCCTGGATTATCCAGGTGGGTCCAAAGTAACCACAAGCATCCTTAAACGGGGAGGAGGGTGGCAGAAGGGTCAGGGTTAGATGTGAGAGATCTACCACTCCTCTACGTTGTATGAACTCCTGGGAGCGCTGAGAATAAGATGGCATTTCTTGTTGACACAAGCCAAAAAATTTTACTTTCAAGGCCTTAAACCCTGGGAAGCAACTGTTCAGATCATCCACTCCAGATCAATTAAAGATGTATCACTGTAGTCGCTCCAGAATTCTCAGGACCCTTGAAAGAAAGTTTCCTAAACGGAAAAGGCAATTCCCACTGTCTTGAAAACAACAACTTGAAAAACAACAAAGCAAACTCCTAGATGTAGCTTAATGACTAATGATCTACTCTAAAATAAAAAGTATTCCCCGAAACACTGTTATTTTCCCAACTAAAATTCATGAAACAGAGTCAATGAGGGGGATCTGGAGGCCTTTGAGATCTAAAATAAACATATATATATATATTTAAAATATTTTTAAGAAATTTTTAAGTAGAGTCAGGTTCATTCAAGATAATAATTACAAAAAAAGTTTCAGGCTGAAGATTAAATATAAAATTCAAAGACATCTTCTGTGAAAGTTAAAGCAACTTTTTAATTTTCCTTGCTTAGTCCATTTCACATCTTCAGTAGTCAATTTCCAAAACTTTACCGCCTATTTAAAAACTTCTCTGTAAATACTGGGCAGAAACCCACACATGGGAACGGCATGCAGAACTCTTTGAAAACATGCCCAAAAATTCATCCCCTGCTACTCAAACAAGTTGGAGAGGGTTCAGAGAAAATCTGGAAAATTAACTTTAGGAGGGAAACTTAAAGAAGCTTGAGTTTTTCATCTAGGAGGAGATACAAGTAAAAAATTGAATCTTAAAATGGTTTTAGTGCAGAGGTTTGGAACTCCGGTATATAATCGACTCACCTCAGGCAGTTGTTAACAGGCTTATTACTACGCCCTGACCCCACAGAATCTGACTTGGTGGTTCTGAATTGAGCCCCAAAATGGGTATTTCTATTAAGCACCCTGATGATGCTATTGCATGTGGTTCTTGGACCACACTTGTTGAAAAACAAGTTGAGAAACGCTTACTAAATAAGTATAAGAGGAGCCCACACAGCTGTTCTGAATCTTTGCCATAAAACAAGTGAAATCCATTTTAACTGCATAAAACTTGATTCCAGAATGAAAACAGAACTCCCTGACAGTGAGTTAGTTGTTAAAATGACACAACAAAGCGGTTGTGTGACAATAACTGAGCAAGGATAACTGACTGAGGAAATAGAAAACAATGTTTGTTCTTGAAGAGTTTTACGATCTGAAGATGGTCATTCTCACAGTATGAAGATATCCGGGAACTTGTTAAAAATGCAAATTAATGGGCCCCACTCCAGACCTATTGAATCAGAAACTCTAGGGTTGGGGTCTAAAATGTCTTAACAAGCCTTCCAAGTAATTCTGATGAATAAAATATGAGAGTCATGGGTCGGAGGGAAGGAACCAATACTAAAGACCTTACACAAATAAGACCTGTGATGTGGTGGAAAGGGGCGTGTTCTAAGACCTTCCCTTCCTTGCACAATAGCTGTGGGGGCCTGGTGCTGAGCTCCAGTTTGCTCATCTGGGTGGTTCTAACAGCTTCACCGACTTCAATAATAAGGATCGAATGCGGTAAAGTATGTGAAAGCATTTTACAGTGTGAAACCTCCAAATAAATGTAAGTTATTATTGGGATAGCTACATACACAATCTCAGGGAGTGGTGAGATTGGACAGAATCATTCATTGCACATTTATAGGACACATGGCATTTACCAATCATGTTTTTCTGCGCTGGATACAAAGAAAAATGACTTCTGCCACCCAATAGTCGGTGGCTTAGAGGGGATCATGAAAGGCCTCATGTGGAAGAACAAGACAGGCAGAATTTTGAAAGAGAGCAATCCCTTTGGTGAAGCGCAGTGAGCTGTAAAACCAACTCAAAACTAAATGTCCAAAGGCAAAAAGCCTTGCCTTTTCCAAAACTCTATCTCCCAGGGCCCAGAGCACTACCTACTAGGTAAACTTCACTGAAATGCGAAAGGAAGCGAGGGCGGAGACCCTGGTGGTAGGAATGGCCGTGCAGGGGAACCGGCGCCGGCGGAAGTGGTGCAAGCGGAAGAAGAAGCCAAGCTGGCGGGGCGTGGCGGAAGCAGGGGCTGGTGGAAGCAGCCAGGGGAAGCTAGATGCAATTAGAGTGGCTTGAAAGTTGAGTGAACAAGCAACTTACACCATGTTTAATTGAAGTAATGATTCCGCTTGAGAGTAATGAAAAATCAGGGTAGCAGAGAAGTAAAGGGGGTGGAAACACCTAATAGGGAATTTGTTATATTTAAAACATCAACAAGAAAAAGTGTAAGTTTTCTAAGCAGGTATTTTTAAATTACCTCTTTTGGAGATCCTTAACCATGGAAATACACAGTAAAGCATGGGCCTGTCTTAAGAATAGGTTACTTCTGGGGCACCTGGGTGGCTCAGTCCTTAAGCGTCTGCCTTCGGCTCAGGTCATGATCCCAGAGTCCTGGGATCCAGGCCTGCATCTGTCTCCTTGCTCAGTGGGGAGCCTGCTTCTCCCTCTCCCACTCCCCCTGCTTGTGTTCCTGCTCTCACTAGCTCTCTTTCAAATAAATAAAATCTTCAAAAAAAAAAAAAATAGGCTACTTCTTGGGGATCCTCAACAAAATTTAAATGCTGAAATCATCTATCCAGTCCTTACTTCATTAATACCATATTTACTGAATGAATAAGTTATTTAATTGATTAATTAACTGATTTCAATTCAAAATCTGGGTGTGTTTGGTTTTTGTTTTTCTTCACCTCTGGGATGAAAACATAGCAATGGATTTTTCTGGGCCCTTTTGCCCAGCAAAGTAATGATGCATCACCATCAGCAGAAAGTTGTGAATAGCCCTTAAATCCCAAACCAACAAAACAAACAAACAAACAAGCCCTGCTTTCAATTGCTAATCAAAGTTAGTGGGCACACATGGAAAGCCTCAAGGACAAATTTTGTTTGCCAGCTTGTCTGCAAATGTGGATTGAGAATGGCTAGAGGAGGGTCACTTGTAAAGTTTCTCTTTTTTTAATAATGAAGTGTGTCTGTCTCTTGAACTGATGGCTGAAAACATTCCATCCACCAGAGAGTGATTAGACACACATGTAATCAGTGGCCCACATTCCAAAAAGAAGATGAAACTTATTAATAAGCCATTAGGCATTGTGAATTTTTATTTTTTTCCACTTCCTCCTACCACCCACTTACTGGTGGCAAAGTATTTTCTAGCTATTATTTTTAACACACGGAGTACATACTTAGAAGATTCTGCATCCCCTTAATTAAGCAGGCATTGAGACCTCACAACTAAGGAATTATTAATAATGTTCATTGTGAGAAATTACTTCCCCCCTCCCCCAAAGTGGGAGTTTTGAGACATTTGGCTAATTTTTCAAGTAAGTTTTTTTTAGGAGGGTCAATTTTTTTTTAAGTTGGCTCAGAAACTCATATTTTGTATGTTAAAAGCAAACAGTTCTAATTAGAGGTAGAGCCTTATAATTGAAGTGTTGGTCTGAGCATCACATGCACTTTGGGATAGCGGGTTATTCACACCTAGCAAATGGCTTTCAGCCTTTCTTCAAATCCTAAATCAGGCTCCCCCCTGACTGGAAAGCAGAAAGCACAAAGCAGAAAGCCAGAGAGCCAAGATGAGCCAAACTCTAACTGAGCTGCACGGTTTTGACCTGTTACTAGTTCTTCTCCACCTCCTTTCAGTCTGCCTGTCTGCAGTGTGCTGTCATCTTTCTCTCAGTGTACAGATGTTCCCCCCACCCCCATACTATTGCATGGGTACCTTTCAAGTGCCTTTTGATAGCAGATGTTCCTCCATGCCTCTTTCCCTCCCCTCAATCTCCCTCTCTAACTCCATTTAATAAAGAATATATGCTATGGTCCTTCATATTAAAAGAAAAGTAAAAACCCCAAACTGTGATGGATTTCCCTTCTTGACTACTTAAAAGAAAGCCCAAAATAACTCCCTCAGTCCTTCTTACTCCTACTTTCTAAGACAATGGAATTTTCCTCTCATCATTTTAATTTTACCCAACTATAGCTTTGTTTTATAACCACATATAGATACATGGTGTAGGACTTAGTCACAAACCTTTGTATCAGAAGAATTCTCGTAACTACTATTTAACTCTTAATAAATATGAGTGGTACATAGCATTGGGATTCAGGAGGAAAAGAAGGTAAGAGAGGTATCTCTGCTCTGAGGGTTACCACCGATTTTTTTTTTTAATATTTCCAAAAATGTATTCGTCCCTTTGTTGAAACATTGAGGTAGAAATACATACAGAACAACCTGAGTGAGTTTACCATGAGATCCAGTGTGCCAGCCAGCATTTACCTTGGGACATATGGGATACTATAATACATTGCTGGAATGTGCTTGAAAACATTTTGATTCATTCCACACAACTTTGCCTTCAATTCTATAGCATCTTGTGTATAATTGCCTTTCTAACTATCATCACTGAAGTTCACCAGAGATCTAAAAAAAGTTATCCCAAGCCCTCCTCCCATTTTTTTTTTTTTTTAAGGTGGGGAGCATGAAAATGTTGTGTTTGACAATTTTTTTCTTTTGTTGCTGAAGTTTGCCCACATTCTTAAACTTATTAAACAAGTTAATATACAGGAAGCACACAGAGGGGCGCCTGGGTGGCTCAGTCATTAAGCATCTGCCTTTGGCTCAGGTCAGGATCTCAGGGTCCTAGAATCTAGCCCCGCATGGGGCTCCCTGCTCGGTGGGAAGCCTGCTTCTCCCTCTCCCACTCCCTCTGCTTGTGTTCCCTCTCTGGCTGTGTCTCTCTGTCAAATAAATAAATAAAATCTTAAAAAAAAAAAAAAAGAAGTACACAGAATAGGGTCTGACAAACAGAAAGCACTGTTTGTCATTACATTAGCTATACAGTAGCTCTTACTGCCTAGCTTTTCTTACTTGCCTTATGCTGTAGTACTGAGCCATGAAGCCTAGTGATACCAAAGCAAGGATCATAGAAGATGTCTGTAATAAATTATGGAAAGAATATAAGATGATGATTTCTTACTCCTTTTCACAACTCTCAAAGCCCCATTTGAAAACAAAATTCTTGAAAACAAAAAAGGATTTTCTGTGAAGTTGGGAAAATGAACCTAAGAATTTGACCAAGCATGAAGTTATTCACCTTCAACTAACTTTCTTTCTTTCTCTTTCCTTCTTTCTTTTTTTGCTTTTTCTTTCTTTCTTTCTTTCTTTTTCTTTCTTTTCTTTCTTTCTTTTCTTTCTTTCCTTTCTTTCTTTATCTCTCACTGTCTTTTAATGAGATTTTTTAAAAAACTGGGACAATATTTTTGAAACTTTCACTGATTATGAAGTTTTGTTTTTA
Organism: Callorhinus ursinus; assembly: GCF_003265705.2. Taxonomy (NCBI): domain Eukaryota; kingdom Metazoa; phylum Chordata; class Mammalia; order Carnivora; family Otariidae; genus Callorhinus; species Callorhinus ursinus. The sequence continues at coordinate 34,429,810 of NW_027397064.1, read as the reverse complement.
AAAATTATATAAATTCAAGTAGTAAACCGTTTTTTCAACTAGCTAGTTACTTGGAAAACAAGAAAATGAATGCTATATAGGGACTATCACATGCAAAGTAATCTAATAAATGTCTTCCTCCAAGAGAGCTCTCCAAAACCACCTAAATAAATAAATAAAGTAGCCAAAAATGGTGTTGCATATGAGGTCTGCTATCAGCTCTAATATTTAGATTGGCTTTCAAATGATTTTTGGATATTATTATTATTATATTATTTGTGGATATTATTATTAAAATTACCAAAGTGATACATCAATTCTATACACATTCATCAGGAAGAGGATTTGAAGAGGTGATAAAGAAAATCCATCTTTCCTGAGGAAGGACCATTCTTCAATCATCCCAAACTCGTAGTAGTAGATTACCTGCCTCTCTGAGGACCTTATTTTAATATTCAGTACCCTTTGTTGTCATAAAATTCTTCCAGATATTGCATGCTCTTTTTTTTTAAAAAAACATTGCCAACTTTTTTTTTTTTTTTTTTTTGAGAGAAAGAGAGAGATGGTGGGAGAGGAGGGATGGGCAGAGGAAGAGACAGAATCCATGCTGAGCGTGGAGCCTGATGCAGGGCTCAATTTCATGATCCTGAGATCATGATCTTAGCCAAAATCAAGAGTCTGACCCTTAACCGACTCAGCCACCCAGGCGCCCCAATATTGCATACTCTTTAAGTTATTATGGAAACTCACTTGTAATTCTGCTGTCTGTGGAATAAGAAAACTCTGCCAAGAGCCCTTTAATTCTTTGATCCTCTTATTACTCATTTTTCTTTCTCTTCCCACTTCCATTATTTTTCCCAGAGGTCCTCACCTTTCCTCACAGATCTAATTGATCAATTGTTAATTGATATCCCTTAGATGCTCTTCCAAGTTTTCTAAATCTTTGCTTCTCAAAGTATGGTCCTTGAACTCTCCATGTCAGTGTCATCTGGGAACTTGTTAGAAATGCAGGCTCTTGGGCCAGCTGAATTAGAACCTGCATTTGCACAAGATCCTCTGATGATTCATATGCATACTAAAGTTGGGAAACACTCGTCTAGAACTAAGAACTATAACTATAAATCACTTTTGAGTAAAGCAGAAACCATGAAACTTTCATTCTTATTTCTACTATTATTGTTTTGGGGAATTTTTTTTAAAAGATTTTATTTATTTATTTGACAGAGAGAGACACAGTGAGAGAGGGAACATAAGCCCGGGGAGTGGGAGAGGGAGAAGCAGACTCCCCGCTGAGCAGGGAGCCCAATGCAGGACTCGATGCAGGGCTCGATGTTGGGCTTGATCCCAGGACCCTGAGATCATGACCTGAGCCAAAGGCAGATGCTTAATAACTGAGCCACCCAGGCGCCCCTGTTTTGGGGAAATTTTTATGGTGTCTTGGGTTAAACATGAAATCTAAGATTGGTGAGGCAAGATCCCCTTCATTCTCTATGTGTCCTTACCTTCAAGGTGTTTTTGTTTATTTGGTTGGTTTTAGTTTTATTAGCTAGTTTTCGATAGTTTGTAATTCACCCACATTTTCAGGATCACACTATCCCAATTATCACCTATTAAATGAATTTCCTAGGATTATTTTTTTGATACAATAAAAATTAAGAAAAGGAAATTATTCATCTTTTCTAGCAAGAGTATAGAGTCCATATCATTCCTATCTGAGACGGGAAAGATATAACGTGAAGAACCTCAAAGTTTCTTTAAAGCCAGAATATATTGGAATGTTGCCTTAGATATCAAGTTAAGAATAATTTCCCTGCCCACCTACTCTATGGGTGATGGGGTGCACTTCATTTAAAGCTTTTCCTTCCTGAGGCTGAGCTCCTCTTTACTTCTTACTCATTTCTTTCACCCTAAAATTCTACCCCTGAATATCTTCCCCACTTACCTCCACAGATAAGTCAAGCCATTGTGGGTCATTCTTTGAAAGAATGAAAAGGTTGTCCTGATGGCTGATAAGAAAATTAACATGAATTTATTTTACATAGATTGCTTCATTTCATTTCATATCTTTTTTTTTTTTAAAGATTTATTTATTTATTTATTTGATAGAGAGAGACACAGCGAGAGAGGGAACACAAGCAGGGGGAGTGGGAAAGGGAGAAGCAGGCTCCCTGCGGACGTGGGAGCCTGATGCGGGGCTCGATCCCAGGACCCTGGGACCATGACCTGAGCCGAAGGCAGACGCTTAACAACTGAGCCACCCAGGCGCCCCTCATATCTTTTCTTATAATGCCTTTGTTTGTACCAGAATTTTGTAACCAAGCCATTTGTCAACATAGCCATATTTACCTTTCATCTGTTTGGGGTCATGAATTCACAGATGCAAAACAGTTAATCATTTTGTCAGTATGGACAAATCGTGCATAATAATCCATAAAAATGGTGTGTTTGGGACCCCAGGGTGTGTGCTCACTCATTTGCCTACACAAACATTGGGTGTGTTTCCTTTAAGCTTCACTTAACAGTAATCATTTTCTTTCTTCTTTCAGCAGTACATGTTGCTGATTTCTCCTGATGTGTGAAAATTTCCACAGCTGTATGCAAGACACATTCATCTAACTGAAGAGGATTTTTAGTCCCTAAAGGACTAAAGTCAGAATAAAGGAAGAAAAGAAGAAAAAGTCAGTTTTTCCTACTCTGTTATAACAAAACTGAGAACTCTATACTCTTGCTTAGTGTAGCTAGAAAGACTTGGTAATTTAGATGTCTTTGACTGTTCCTGCCAAGGCCAGTAATTAAAGATGGAAAAAATATAAATGTACTGAGACAACACTCACAATTTGTAACTCTGATTTTTAGAAGTATTAACCCATAAGTAGTATGTTGAAATAGATGTTATAATGCTAAGCAGATTTCTCTAGTAGACCAATTTAATGTACAAAATAATAGTAAGTGCCCTGAGAACTTTAGAAGAAATGGTACATGAAACAGTGCATTTTTCAGAATTTGATAATCATTTCTCAGTAGTGCCACTTCATAAAGTGTAAAATGTATAAACTGCTGAGATTTTTCATATCAAATGTTCTAGTTAATTAGCCACTTAATTCCTCATAAAATATTATCTAAACCTTCCAAAAATGTAATTGCTCTCACATTCATGCAATAATTCAAGGATCAATAAGAGCTAGTAATGATTTCTACATCCAAACAAAAATATAACACAAATAAACTCTTAATGTGCTCATTTGGAATAGTTTCTCATGACCGCTGCTTAGTTTTATGTTCATGACTTTCTATACCCTTCAAGGTTCAGTCCTGTTATGAGTGCTAGGCTTACCATTGGTATTTCTGGATACCATGGAAATAATTTGTGCTTAACTAAATGTGTTCATTTAGTTAATAAAAATAGTTTATTTACTACCAGGGTTAGGATGTACCACTTTTTAATATCTCAATAAGTGATAGCTTAAATCTCTTTAGTTTTACTTTTCCAAATATTAAGTAGGGATGACCAGATAAGAATCCAACTACTAAAAATCTCATTGGGCAGTGAAAGGAACTTGGCCTAAGTAAAGGTGATGGGAAGCTCTTTTGATAGAGTACATTTGGCTGAAATGATGAAAAAGAGAAAGGGGGGGAGGGAGTCTTGCCACTGGTATTAAGATATCAAAATAATTTCTTGGTATAAACATGATTATAATCAATGATCTGTGAGGAATTTTAGAGAAGAAAAAGTGACAACACACTTGAATTAAAATAATTAACATTCCACTTATTCTTAGACCAAGGCTGAGAAAGGATTCTAAAAAATGGGAACCAGCAAGCATGAGACTGATTCAGGAAAAACAAAACTTCTAGAATAAGTTATTCAAGACAGTTCATGAAGGAGTTAGAAGGATCCAGAGTGTTCTGAGTTATGATAACTCAATGCACATTAATGTCATTTCATTGCTCAGTATGGATTCTACACAGGAATGATGGAGAAATGGCAGACATAGTCTGTCTTTATTTTACCAAAGTATTTGGCCTCCAAACTTAATATTTTAAGTCTAATATCCTTGAGTATAAGATAAATTGGATTAATGATGTCTGAATCTAAGGCTGGTTAACATTTCACACACAAAAAAATATTGATGTCCTAGTAATTGTCAATATTTATCAAAGTCTCTACTTGGGCCAAAAGTCCTAAAGTGTTTATAGTGGATGCTGAGGTGCACCATTAAGACACCATACTTCTGGACCAAAGGTCTCACTCCCTCAGCTACCTGGAATGGTACCTGCCTATGGCTCATAGCTAGGGTGCTCCACATGAATTGCCCTAGGATGAAGAAATGTGATTTACCTAAGATAGTGATCCTGGTAATGTTCCAGGTCTGCTCCCTCCCTAGGGACAGCCTGCATCAAATCACTAGTGACAATTAGGAAGAGCTACCCAGCTTTAAACTCCTATATAATTAACTGAGGGCTCTATTATAACTGCATCTCAGTTCAACTTCTCCTTTGCCCTATTCTAGTTTCCTCCCTCTCTTATAAGTGCAGTTCTCAAGAACGTTCTCCAATTACCCACTTATGTGCAAAACTATACCTCACTGTTACCTCAGGAATACAACCTAAAAAAGTTGGTTCCAGGAACAGTTCTAAAAAGTAGATTCTAAAATGGGAGTCTGGGGCTGAATCACTTGCTGATCACTGGTGGTAGATGAAATACTGAAACCCCTCAGTATGCTAGAGCTCTACCGTTGCTGAAACTTTCACCAGCAGTCAACTGGAATTGGATACCAGAGGGAGAAAATACACTTTTGGTGGAATGCATCAGGCATATGAAAGTTTGGCAAAAGAAACTATAAGGACTATGGAATTTGATGGCTATTGCTGAGAGCTATGGAGGCATTGGAGAAAAATGGTGAAAGATGGAAAAGGATTTACAATTCAGGTAGAGTGTGAAAACCAAAGTCCTCCTTGAAAGCACACAAAGAGACTCCCATATCCTGCAGCAGAAGGACAGAAAAAGCTGAGGATCAGACTCAATATTTATAAGGGTAGCAGAGCTGCAGAGAAGGTTGAATTCTCACACCTGGAAAATCAGCTATACCAAGAGCAGAGCCCTAGTTAGGAAGGAGTGGGATCCTGGCACTTGACAAGGACATCAGAGTTGATACTCTTGAATCTTGAATTACCATATTCCCTTAAGCCCCGTGGATTACAGAGTAGCTCACTCTTCCATGTTAAAGAGTAGTGCTCCCTTCCTGATTAAAGACAATGCAGAGGCCTCTGCATACAACCCCACATGATTTGCCCCCTCTCACACTCCTGACCCAGTCCAACAACTTGGGATAAATCACAGGAGAACCAGATTAGAAATATGTTGGTCCTGCTAAAAGGACAAAAGATTATACTCCAAAGGAGCTGCCAGCATAGTAAAACACAGAAGATTACAGGGCTTGATTCTGAAGATGTGGATTAACAGATGTGGAAGATGAAATAGGATAAGAGAGAGTTTATCAACATAAAACAATCTTCTATTATATAGGATTTAACACCCTGGAAAACACTACGGTAGACAATGCAAAGATCATTTTAGGATGGATCATGAAAGTTTGGAGGAATACATGGCCACAGTAAGGGAAGAGATTGAAAGACTCAGTGAAGTGGGAATCCTAGAGAGGAAATACTAGTGAAGGCCAGAACACCCAAATCCACTAAGTTCCATGGAAAAGCCTAAAGGATATTCTGTTTATCAAAACAATAAGGAATGCACTGGTCAGAGCATCCACAGCATCACTGACAAGCTCGGAGATGGTGCTTCTCTGTAGTCCAGCACTAGAAATGGGAGATGTTGTTACAGAACTGGGCTTACTGATAGCAATGAAAATAAGAGGATCTTGAAATAACAGAGGCCAGCGGTGGCACATAACATTGGAAGCAAAGTAAGCCCAATTATCACAACGAGAGGCAGAGTTGGAGTAGCACCCACAGGGTCCTGAGAAAAAAGAGGTAGGAGAGGGAGTTATGAAGTTGGTAAACAGAACAGCAGGGAAAAAGTTACATGAGCAGTAAACAAGGACTTGATCAATCTGTACATTTGAAAGAAATTGGGTCCACAAATACTTGGAAATTAAATAAAATATTTCTAAATAATTCCTGGGTTAAACAAGAAATCAAAAGGAAAACCAGAAAGTGTTGGAGCTGAATTAAAATGAAAAAAAAACATGTAATTAGTGAGATGCAACTAGTGAAGTATTTAGAGTGAAATGTATAGCACTAGATACTCATTTTAGGAAAGATAGGTCTCCAATCAGTTACCTCAGCTTCCACCTTAAGAAACTAGCAAACTAAAGTCAAAGTAAACAGAACTGGAAACAACTGAAAATAGCCAACAACAGGTGAATTGATAAATTGTAGTATAAATACACAATGTTCTATTCAGCAATAAAAAGAATGAACTTTTGATATGAGAACACAGATAAATCTCAGAATAATTATTCTGTGTAAAAGAAGCAAGACAAAAATAATACATACTATGCAGATGTTCCATGCTATACTCTATATAAAAAATTAATAATAATAAAGTTTAGACGTATGTATGCAGCCATGAAAATGTATGCCTCTACTCATAAGTAGTCTTGAGCTATTTTTCTTTTATATAAAGTGGATAACAAGATGTACCTTCAGAAATTCTGCTAACTGGGGAGATTTTTCCCTTAATTATGTATTTTAAGACCTCTTTTGAGTGGGGATATAGTGCTGAAGCACTCCATATTGAACTTGTACTAAATTACTGGTGAATCTTTTTCATCCTCCATCAACTGTTTAAAAAGGATATTCACATTGGCCTTTGGTTTGAACCAAAGAAGAGTCACAGGTGCAATTTATTGTACCTTATTTAGTTTCATTTAAGTAAGATTTTAGGTAATACAAGCAAATCTATAGTGACATCAGATCAGTGACTGTTTGGGGGCAGGGAGGAGTGGGAAGAAAAAATAACAAAATGGCATGAAAAACTTTTGGGTGTGATTATCTTGCTTATTACCTTGCTTTATGAATATCTTAATTGTGATAACATTTTCATGGCTGTATACATACATCTAAACTTATCAAATTGTATTTTTTAAGTATGCAATTTCTTGTATGTCAATTACATCTCAATAAGATGGAAGGAAGGAAGGAGGGAGGGAGGGAGGGAGGGAAGGAAGGAAGGAAGGAAAGAAGGAAGGAAGGAAGAAAGGAAGGAAAAAAAAAAGATCATTCAATAGCTGTAATAGGTGGCAGCTTCCTGAAAATGTGGTGGGTAGTAGAAATAGTGGATCCCATGATTATGTGCCCAACATTGCACTTCCTTTATTGTAAAGTGGTTTCTTTGGTCTAATGGAATATTATGTAGGATCCTGTGTTTTTTGTTAAAATACTGTGAAAACCATTAGATAATGGTACTGGCTGAGGCAGACAGGAAAGGCAAATTCATATTTGAAATATGTGTCAGTTTGGTGAAGATAAATCACTCTCCTTTCTTGGGTTGGGAGTACCCAATATAATCAAATATCCAAGCATCAAATGGATTCAAATAACCAAGTATCTGATTGGTCTCTTAGAGAACTGGTCGTATGTCAGACTTAGCACTGGTCTCTGGCTGTCAGATTAGACATTTGGTAATGACAGTAGCTAGGTCAGTCTTGATGGGTGGCAGTCCATGCTGCTCAGCCCATACATAGCCTCTACCTCTGCCTCCAAATTCCATTCATATACTCATTCTACTGGCACTTTGGTGGCCAATGACAGAAGCCGGCTAAAGCCAATCAACTGAGTTATTTTGTCTGCTTCATTATTTGGAGCACTTTCATACTTCATCTCCAATCTCTTAAACCCATCCACAGGCCTCTCACTCTATCCTCTGGTCCCTGATCTCTCTAATATTTCTTCTTCCTGGCCTTTGATAAACCAGCCAGGTCATTTGCCTCTACTCATAAGTAGTCTTGAGCTATTTTTCTTTTATATAAAGTGGATGACCAGATGTACCATCAGAAGTTCTGCTAACTGGGGAGATTTTTCCCTTAATTATGTATTTTAAGACCTCTTTTGAGTGGGGATATAGTGCTGAAGCACTCCATATTGAACTTGTACTAAATTACTGGTGAATCTTTCTCATCCTCCATCAACTGTTTAAAAAGGATATTCACATTGGCCTTTGGTTTGAACCAAAGAAGAGTCACAGGTGCAACAGTGATGGATGACATGTAACTCTGATCCACCTGGTCATGCAACTTACTTAAAAATCTTGGCCCTACTTGTGCCTGGACCTAGCATTACATTTTATGTGACTATTAATATGTCTGGGTTTGAGTTTATCATTTTGCCTTTTTTATTTGTCCCAATCTGCTCTTAGTTCCTTTTCCCTTTTTGTCTGTCTTCTTTTGGATTAATATCCTTTATGGTTTCATTTTGTTGGCTTATTAGCTATAGCACTTTGTTATTGTAATGGTTACATCAGGGTTGATCATATACACCTTTAACTCATCAGGCTACCTTCAAGTGATATTGTGCTACTTCATACATATCATAAGAGACTTAAAATAGTGTACATCTATTTCTCACTTTCTGGCCCTTATGCTATAGTTGTCATGCATTTTCTTTTTACATATGTTATAAACCTATACGCAGTTATCTTTTGGGGGTATAAATCAAACTTAAAAGTCATGTATTTACCATGTAGTTGGCATTACTGGTGTTCTTCATTCCTTTGTGTAGATCTGGATTTCCATCTGGTATAACCTTCCTTTGGGCTGAAAGACTTTGCTTAACATTTCTTGTAGCACAGATCTGCTAATGATAAATTCTTTTAGTTTTTACATGCCTGTAAACATTTTATTTTTACCTATTTTTTGAACAGTATTTTTGCCAGGTTTAGAATTCTAAGTTGACAGTTTTTATTTTCTTTCAGTAATTTAAACATGTTGCTTCATTGTCTTCTTGCTTGCATTGTCTCCCGTAAGAAATCTGACGTCATCCATATCTCTGTATGTAACATGTCTTTTTCCTCTACCTACCTTTCAAGATTTTCTTTTCACTAGTTTTGAGCAATCTGATTTTGAAGTGCCTTGGTATTACTTTCTTAATGTTTCTGGAATTTACTGAGTTTCTTGGATCTGTGGATTTATGGTTCCTTTTCAGTTTGGACAGTCTCTGGCCATTTTTTCTTCAATTTTTTTCCTGCCCCACCCCCTTTATTTAGGAACTCTAATTACTCATATATTAGGCCACTTGAAGTTGTTCCACAGCTCACTGATGTTCTCTTAATTTAAAAAAAGTTTTTTCTGTTTCATTTGGGATAGTTTCTACTGTTCTGCCCTCAAGTTCATTAATTCTTTTTTTCAATGTGTAATCTTCTGTAGCTCTCATTAAGGTTATTTTTCCTCTCAAACATTGTAGTTTTCCTCTCTAGGAGTTTATGGATTTTAAAAATATATTACAATCTGTATGGAATCAAGTTATAATGACTGCTTTAACATTCTCCTCTTCTAAGTCTCACATCGGTGTCTGTTCTGTGTTCATTTTGATTGATTGATTTTTCTCATTATGGGTTGTGTCTTCTTGCCTCTTTGTATGCTTGGTAATCTTTGGATGTCAGACATTATTAATTTTACCTAACTGGGTACTGGGTGATTTTGAATTCCCGTAAGCTGTCTTGAGCTTTATTCTAGGCTACAGTTAAGTTACTTGGAAACAGCTTGGTCCTTCCTAGTCTTGCTTTTATGCCTTATTAGCAAGGTCCAGAACTGTGCTCAGTCAGGACCAATTATTCTCCACTACCAAGGCAGTGTCTTCTTAAGTACTCTGCTTAATTCCCCATGTCATTATGGGTTTTTCCAGTCTGGCTGAGGTGAACAAGCACTATTCTCAAGCCCACGTGAGCACCAGACATTATTCTCTTTAATACTTTGGGATGGTTCCTTTCCCAGTATATGCATGTACTGCCTAATACTCTGCTAAATACTCAAAGGAATCACCTGAAGATCTCTACAGTGTTGTCTCTGTGAAGCTCTCTCCTCTCCTCAGGACTTTTGTCCTGTGAATTCTAGCTATCTTTTCTGTCTGAACTCTTAGCCCCATTGCTTCAACTCAGAGAATTTACAGACCTATCTACCAGTTCCCCCTCCCTGTACTGGAAACTCTCCCAATGCAGTTAAGGGAGTCATATTGCTTATCATGTTTGTTTCCTGTCTCAGGGATCACTTTCCTTTGTTGCTTGGCATCAATGTCTTGCAAACTGTTGTTTCACGTATTTTGTCTGACATTTCTGTTTGTTTCACAAGGAAAGGTAAATGTGGCCCTTGTTACTCCATCTTGTCAGAAGCAGAAGCTAAAACAACTTTTTGAAGGCATGCCTGAAGTTCAGGCTTGAAAACAATACCCTATAAATTTGAAGTACCGTCCTTCTGGATACAGCATACATCCTAAATCCATAGTCATCATATCTATACCCCCAATAGAGAGATAGAATAAATGGATTTGGGAACGGTAGGATAGAAGTACAAGTGGTTTTTCTTGACATTACTCCTGCTGACCCATTTGGGGAATTTCCTATCCCATCACCACAACTTTGGGTCCTAAAGGTATGGAGATATAGACTATTTCCACCAGGGTACATTGCAAAAATATAAAAAATTAAGTTATGGCTCCCATCCTGTTACTTTGGGTTCCTTGTGTGAAGCAACCAGTATTTAAGGAAAGTTAACACAATCCTGGTAGTGATAATTGACCATGATTATCAAGAGGAGGCAAGGCTGTTCTATATACAATGTAGGCAGGGAAGAATTGGCTTGACAAACAGATAATTCACTAGAGCCACCTTTGGTATTCCTCTTCCCAAGTTTCATAGTAAATTAACAAAACAGTAGCCATGATATGAGAAGAGCCAGGTAACTAGGAGCTCAAGATCCCTCAGAGATGAGGATATGGATCAATAGGATTCAGTGATAAATTGAATGTGAGGTGTGAAAAAAAGAGGACTTAAGGATAATTGCAGAATTTCTGGCTTAAATATCTAGAAGAATGGAGTTGTTATTTCCTGGGCTAGGAAAGGCATTGAGGGCAATAGGTTTCACAGAGGGTCAGAAGTTGAGTTTGGAACATGTTATTCTGAGATACCTAGTAGATATCGAAATAGATCTTTCAAGAAGGCAATTGGAATGAAGACTGGTATTCAGAAGTTTGGGAGTTGCTTAAAATATCATTCCAGAAAGATAGAGAGACTTTCAAAGTGCTGCTTGGGTTCACAAAGGGTGTATCTCTCTCAAACAGCATAGGGCATACCATATTTGGGAAGCCAGAACTCATCTTCATGTGGCATCTGCCCCTTATTTGCTGCATCTCATATTTTCCTGCTCACAACCTCTCCCTTTCCCCTTGCCTCCCACCACCCTTGACTTTTCAAGGGAACTATTACAAATATTCTTTCCAGAAAGTATTCTTTGCCCATTTTGGGTGTCTAAGAAGGCCTGTGGTGATGGCTCTGAGCCGAGGCATTTTTCTAAGAAATAGAACATGGGTTTCCTTGGGCATGGTGTCATTCAGCAGAGAGAAAGTTGTTCAGAAATAAAACAGAGCAAAACAAAACCCCAAATCCTTTCTCTTCCTAGAACATCTTTTCTCTCCCTTTTTCTTCATTACCTACCACTCTACAGATGTAATGCCATCTCTTGGAAAAATCTATTGAAATCTACTGGGAGATTTCCACAGCAAGCCATGGCCATCCGATCTTTGCACACCAGTCCATTGGTGGAAAGATTGAGACCTGAGCAGGGTTTCGACATCCCTGAGCTTCAGTCTTTCAGCATCTGTGAAATAGAAGGTTTGGGCTAGATCATCTCCAAGGACCTTTCCAACTCCACAATTCTATTAACTATAAAATAATTTAAATGGGTCAAGAAATTTCAATGTTAATTTGAACCAAATGCAAAACTAGGCATAGTTTATATCAAGCTCTAATTATAATTATCTAAGAACTGGATTAGCAACCAGAAGATTCTTGGCACTCCTGGCATCAGCAACAATGACCTTTTAGCTTTGGCAAGTAACCTGAAATGTAGTCTCTAAAGAAATAAGCAAGAAAACATTTATCTACCTCAGGGGAGTCTTTTGAAGATTTTATTTGTTAATTCTTTTTAAGTGCTTTGACTCAGCAAAGTATAATAGATCATCAATACTCGGGGTTATTATTTAGGTTTATGAGACTGGGTTTCCATTTGATGTGCAGAATAATTTCTGTGTTATTGTGAAGGGTAGGCAAAGATGCCAAAAACTGCCTGACTCCACACAGAGTTGCCTTTTTAAAATAATTAACATTCTATAAATATCAATCATTGAATCAACTTTTAAAAATAAACTAATTTATTCCAGCAGTGAGTGGAAATTATTTTTATTAATATTAAAATCATTCTTCTCCCATGATAATAACTGTTAATATACTAAGAATAACTTCATGTTTACTTGATACATGGGAATTTCTAAGAACTTTCAGAAAAAGCCACTGGGAAGGGCTACAAAAACCCAAGAATAGAGTGAGAAAGAAATTACTTTGAAAGGGTTCTTTTTCTCATGTAGAGTGAAACTAGAGATCTAAATAATACCATTAGAACTAGAAAACTTGGGGAGAGAAAACAAAAGTTCAAATTAAATGTCTTTGTCATTTATAGAAATTATCAAAATCCAGTCCTCTAATATAGAAATAATATAAGAGAATGGTTTAGTTAAGTAGGTATTTCATACATTAAAATACTTGTTCAAATTACCACTTGGATGAAATCACGGTTTCAAATAGGTTTGGCAAACTTTTAGTCTGATAGGGAAAGGCATGTTTTCTAACAGAATAAAATTTCCACCTCTTTTTTCTCCTACTGTTCACTAGTGTGAGTGCATCTTTGTAGGGTTCTTAAATACCTGAACAGGAAGTAAAAGAGAGTGAAATAGCATGAGATAACTACTTTTTTAAAAAGTAATCATTATTACCTTCCATTTTCTGCTTCCGGATTAGCAAAAAAAAAAAAAATCAATTTCATTACATTTCTTTATAAATAAATTAAAAAACTAAGTTCTAGACAAGAAAAAGAGCTTTATACCAAATGAAAAACCCTCTTTTGGTCTTGTGGCTGGCCATTTATCTGCCACCTTCTGAATTTCCATTAAATAAATAGGGTGTCATTTTATTAAGAATACATGCATAGATTACATTTATGTGGCAAGGTGTACGTTCGACTGTGAAAATCAAAACAGAAGTAGCAGATGGTTTTGCTTTGACCCAAGAGACTACTCACTGTGCCAGCTCAGAATGAAAACCTCCTTTATCCAGCATGAAGATATGATATTTGGAATTCCTACCCTAATGCTTATTTAAATATCAAAATAGAAGAGAATAAGAAAAGAGGATTGGTGCAAATGACATTCAGTCATCAACATCCCAGCAACTGCCCGTTTATTTCTACTTGCCTCAGGTCAGGAGCAAGAAGATGGTCAGATACATATAATCCAGAGAAACAGCAGTGCATAGTGTAAACACACTTCTCATCAGTTATAATGACTCACTTACACCAAAGTCTCATTGAAACTAATAGACCAAAATCTCTTCCTCCTACATTTTCAGGAGAATATTGGTGTATCTCTCTTTTAAGGAAACATGTTATTTAAAACTGTCAGAATATAAGAGATGATGTTTTCATATCACAAACATGGTCTTCACAAAAGAGATCATTTGAGTGCAGTATTTATAACAACAGTTTCATCATCCCAAACAGAAATGCCACACTTCAACGGGCAAATTCTTTACCAAAGACCAACCTATCTAGAGGAGAGAAGAGACGAGCTTAAAGATGTGTGTCTGACTCTTCTTTCCTAGCCTGTTTTTCACTCAGCAATTCACTGGGGAACAGATGAGGGTCAGTTCTGTTCTTAATCAGTCCACTGTGATTTCATATAGGACTATAATTTCATGTAGACTACTCATTGAAACAAAATTTGGCTACTAAGAGGAAAACTCATACACATTTAAGTTTATTGTAAAGGTAGTCAACACTAATAATAATACAAATGGTGTGGGGGGTGCAGAATACATGAGAAACTGACAAATTCCCTACAGGAATGCTACCCCAGTTGTATGTGAACCTTCTAATAAATGCTTATAAAAAATGAAGGTGGCAGATGTTATCAGTGTTCTTCCCACATCCCCTCTGATCTCTTCCAAATGCTTATGAACAACATTTCCCAATGTGTTTTTACTGCCCACAGCCAGAACCTGAATTCCCTTTTGGGAGGGCTGCCCTGGCTGTCAGAACTCTTTGTCTGCTTACACAGAGAGCCAGAAGTGCCAGGATTCATGTCACCTCACGTGTAGCTCCTAAACATTGACTGATTATGGCAAGATAATATTCCAATCCCTTGCCACTAATCAAGACACTCTGATGTGTGACCTATACTATTTTTTTGTGGCCTCTCAGGGACTGAGCGAGTTAGCCTTTTTAGAATTTTGTTTGATAACACACCCTCCTTGGACTTCCCTCCCTTCCCAGTCACATGTCCCTATTCTCTTACCAATTTTTCCAAGAAATGTTTCCAGTTAAATCACTTCAGGATGGCTTTGCCTCAGGTTCTACTTCTGGAGGATCCGATCTAAGTCACCTGATACTGGATTTGGTCCTAGGTAGTAGAGTTTCAGGATAGGATTCTGGAGTTGTGTCATTTGCTGACCAGATGCTGACAGGAATCCCACTGTTGGAGGTAAATCATGTGATGATAACCACTAGCATGCTACAATATGACAATCAGTAAGATCTTCATCTGTGAAACGGAATTGGATACTGGGTCTTTTCAAAATCCACTCCCACCTCCCTGTTGGCTACTAAACCCCCATGACGAGTGGTCTAGTACTTAGCATTGGTCATCTGGAAAAATACAGGTCCTTCTTAAGGAGGGAATGAGTTATTGACCAAAAGTACTCCAGAACCTAGGTAATATATGTTGGTAGAACCAGGAGAACATAGCTCAAGGAGGATCTTGAGGGCACTAGACTGAATAGGTGATGGTATGTAGAATGTAAGTCCCTATAAGGGAGAGTTTGTTGATATGAAGGTGCTCTTCCATGATTCAGGATTCAACATCCTCAAAGAGTCACATAGAGCCAACCCTAATACACTGATAAATCATTCCTGGGAGATTGAAAAAAAATGATGTCCCACATGAAATGAAATGAAAATATAAGAATTAGTATGTTTAGCAGTATGAAAAACTCTTACATCAGTTCATTGACCTGCAAACTAATGACCATCATGTGAGAAAAGGCCAAGTGAAATACCCCAATACTGCTCTCCACCCCAATCCAGCCAAGATTGAAAATCAGGAGCAATATCATATTCAGATGGAATGGCAGATTAATACCACCCTCAAAGTCTTAAAAACATCCTGGCAAGGTATTTCCTCATACATTCCCTTAATTCACTAGTCTGCTACCCACAAAAATCAAATGGATCATGGTAGATGACTGGGAACCACATTTAACTAAGCTTCAATGACTGATACATTTACTAAAACAAATTAACTCTATTTCGGATACTTTGTATGCAGTTATATATCGATCTGGCTAATGAGTTATTTCTAACCCATATTTAAGAAATGTTAGAAATAGTTCTCATTCACTTGAAACAGACAACAGTACACATAATCACATCCATGGTCTAATCTCAGGACTATCTTGACTTTCTTACCCTTTAATGGGTGGCCCTGGAAGACCTTGATAAGGGGGAAAACATTCCACGGGACAGAACTCTGAGCAGTACACATGATCATCCCCTTTGTGGGGAGAAAGAAGTAGCCTAAAGTAAAAACAGACATGAGCTCCTGGGAAATGACAAATGGGTTAACCAGAAACTAGAAGGAACAAGATTAGAAGACGGAGGAAAATAATTCTGGGAAAAGTCTTGTGGATATACCCATATACCTGTGGAAGTGGACACCAAGTGTGTGGATCCTCATTCCACATATCAATGCCCACCCGAGACATCCACTATAGGATAGGCACTACACGATGAAGTAAACAAAGATTCATCTGGAAGATGATAGCCAGCCCCTTCCCTGAGCCATTGTAGGGTTTCAACAGTGGCCCCAAGAGTGCACTAGCCATTCATAGAGTAGCATAGAGATGGAGGCTCTGCATGGACCCAATAGCATGGACTCCTACCCCCAAGGCTGATCTAGCTACAAATGCTGCTGACTGTTTACCCTGTCAATAGCAAAGGCAAAAGATGGGCCCCTGATATGGTACTATCCCTTGAGGAGACCAGTCAGCCTCTTAGTGGCAAATTCTGTACGTTTGAACTCTTCTACTTTAAAAAACAATAATACAACAATTTGTCTGGAATAGGAGAGACACATATTCTAGATATGGATTTGCATTTCCTAACAGAAGAATCTTGGCCAGCACCACTATCTGAGGGATCCCAGAATGTCTGATTTACACATCTGAGATCCTAGATGACATTGCTTCAGGCCAAAGGATACATTTTATAGCAAAGAAGATGTAAGAGTGGACATTTGATTACAGGATGCAAAGGGTCCTATCATCTACCATATCATGTCAGAGCTACTTACCTTATAGAACTTTAAAATGACTGCTTAAAGATGTGATTAAGGCACAGCTTAGAAATGATACCCTGTGAGGTTGGGGCTCCATTCTTCAGGTTGAAATATATACCTTGAACCCATAACCATTATGCAGTGTTATGTTCCTCACACCCAATAAGTAGAACACATGGGTCCAGGAACCAAGGGACAAAGTAGGAGCGGGCTCCTGTCACCATCATGCCCAGTGCCCTCTCGGGGAATTTGTGCTTCCATCATTGCAGTGTTAGGTTTAGTGTATCTAGAGGCCATGGTTCTTGGCTTGGGGGTCAGGGGAAGAATATTTCCATCAGAGGAAACAATAAGGGCTCCACTAAACCTAAAGCTACAACTTCCCAGTCATTTTGGACCCCCAGTGCCAGTAGATGGATAGAACAAGGATTTCTATACTTCCAGGGGTAATGATCCTGATTATAATGAGAAAGCAGAGTTGCTACTACATAACAGGGCAGGAAAAGGACCATCTGGAATTCAGAGTACCCTCTTGGGCATCTCTTGGTGGTCTTTTTTCCATTTTCAACTACAAACAAGAATTATAGCAAATGCATAGTAAATAATCAGATCCCAGCCCCCACAGAGATGCATATCTGGATCACCCATTAGGCAAGCTACCAGCTCTGCCGAAATCCTGGCCAAGGCTGAAAGTAATCTAAAATGGGTGGGATAAGAAAAAGATGAACTCAAAATGGATGAAAGACCTAAATGTGAGACAGGAATCCATCAAAAATCCTAGAGGAGAACACAGGCAGCAACCTCTTTGACATTAGCCACAGCCACTTCTTGCTAGACATGTTTCCAAAGGCAAGGGAAACAAAAGCAAAAATGAATATTGGGACTTCATCAAGATAAAAAGCTTCTGCACAGCAAAGGAAACAGTCAACAAAACTAGAAGGCAACCTACAGAATGGGAGAAGATATTTGCAAATGACATACCAGATAAAGGTCTAGTATCCAAGATCTACAAAGAAGTTATCAAACTCAACATTCAAAAACCAAATAATCCAATCAAGAAATGGGCAGAAGACATGGACAGACTTTTCTCCAAAGAAGACATACAAATGGCCAACAGACACATGAAAAAATGCTCCACATCACTCGGCATCATGGAAATACAAATCAAAACCACAATGAAATACCACCTCACACCAGTCAGAATGGCTAAAATTAACAAGACAGGAAACAACAAGTGTTGGCAAGGATGCGGAAAAAGGGGAACCTCTTACACCGCTGGTGGGAATGCAAGCTGGTACAGCCATTCTGAAAAACAGTATGGAGGTTCCTTAAGAAGTTAAAAATAGAGCTACCCAATGACCCAGCAACTGCACTACTACTAGGTATTTACACCAAAGATACCAAAGATACAACTGTAGTGATCCGGAGGGGCACCTGTACCCAATGTTCATAGCAGCAATGTCCACAATAGCCAAACTGTAGAAGGAGCTGAGATGCCCTTCAACAGACGAGTGGATAAAGAAGATGTGGTCCATATATACAATGGGATATTACTCAGCCATCAGAAAGGATGGATACTTACCATTTACATCAACGTGGATGGAACTGGAGGGTGTTATGCTGAGCGAAATAAGTCAATCAGAGAAAGACAATTATATAGTTTCACTCATATGTGGAATATAAGAAACAGTGCAGAGGATCATAGGGGAAGTGAAGGAAAACTGAATGGAAAGTCATCAGAGAAGGAGAAAAACCATATAACTATAGGAAACAAACTGAGGGTTGCTGCAGGGGAGGTTGGTGTGGGGATGGGGTAATCAGGTGTTGGGTATTAAGGAGGGCACATGATGTGATGGGCACTGGGTGTTATATGCAACTGACAAATTATTGAACACTACATCTGAAACTAATGACATACTATATGTTGGCTAATTGAATTTAAATTAAAAAAAATAACCAAAAAAATGGGTGGGATAGGAAGTAGATCATTAATATCCATCTACAACAGGAGAGGCTGTAGCTCATCCCAGTAAACTTCCTCTTGAAGATCTTTTTTATTTTCTAAAAATTATGACCAACCTTACCCTGAAGAATCTCTGAAGTTCAGTTAATATAAAGGATGAACAAGTCTCTGTGGCAGAGGGATCGAACTAGAAGAGATGCCATCAGTGTTCCAACCATCCCTTTGTGTCCCTTCACCATATTCATGTACAATGCCCCCCAGTATGCTTTCACCCCAACAGCCAGCATCCATACCTCTTTGCCAGACCACGCCTTCAGCCTGTGAGAACACTTTGTCTGCTGATAGAAGGAGCCTGAAGGGCCTAGGAATTTGTGTCTCCCCTGGGTGGCAGGCTTTAAGCAATGACTGATGAAAATGGAGTATAAAACACATCAGTTCCTCTGCCTCCTGACCAAGACACCCCAGCAGCCTTTCTCAGCCAGTGTTCCTCATCCAAACCACAGAACACAAAATATAATTTGAGTGACTATTTTCTCAGTTCTCCTAAGGATGATTCATAATGGATACCATTCTAGGTGCATAGGAGAGAAATTAATTCCTTACATACAATGGAAACCTTAGGAAATTAGAATTTAATTCTCTCTCAAAGTTGTTGAGAAATGTTGTCTGAAATGTGACGTGCACTGCTGCCAGATCTCCCCTGAGTAATTGAGCCGAAGTTATTCTCTGTGGGACTTTTCAGGATGTTACACCCTCCCTCAGCCTCCCCTCCTTCCTGGCTTCACTTCCCCACGCTCCTATCAGGTTTTCCTGGAAATACTTCTGACCAGATGCTGACAGGAATGCTGGCATGTAATTTTACACATGCCCTAATCTCAAGGTCTGCTTATGGGGAACCCAACTGGAGATACTAACTTTCTGAGCCTCAATTTGGTTGAGGGGAAACAAAACAAACAAACAAACAAACAAACAAACAAACATGCCTAGCTGGAGCCTGGGAAGTGACTTCTGAGCTTAGAGAATGGAGAACCCCAGGGTGTTGTCATAGCGGGCAGCAGGTGGGGGTGGAATTGTGCAGGAATTGAGGTGCATTAAGAGGGAGACTGAATAAATACTCCTTAGAGTTACAGGATCTAAATCCAACATAAGTCAGTTTTTCAAAATAACCCCACAACAAAAAATTTGTCAGAAGTAACTTGTAAAAAGTAAAGGTGGCTAGTACAATATTGGTTTTTATTACAATCCAGTTAATGATTCCAGTATAAAATTTTCCACTAGCAGTTTAAGCACTCAGTTTTCAACTTTTTTGTTCCTTACCCATTAATACACTGGATTGTTAATTTTGCAAGTTAACACTTAATATGAATAGATTAATAAATAACAGTGAAGCGGTACAAGGAAGGAAACTTTGCTTTCTTTTAACAAGTTCTATTAACTTCTGGTTTTCTCCCAGAAGGCTCAAAAATGCTAAAGGTTTACCTTTAAAGTATGAAAGTCTAAACAAGGTAATGATGTTCTGTTTACACAAAAGATTATCCTTGCTTTGTAGCACCTGTCCTAAAATCTTATTCTCAAAACTGTGTTATATCCAAGATCATGTTCTCATATCCATCTTGTGCCGGAGCATGGCATCCAGAGGTCCCTCATAAACTACTGTTTAATAAATAAATAGGTTATCTAATAAGAACAAAGAGGAAAAAATCTGTCTATTGCATGTATGAATATCAATCTATGAATTTAGCTGTGCAAAAAATGTAACTGTTCTTATCTGTCTATACATCTTAATCTCTGTTTCAAGCCCCCCTTTCCGCTGGCTTTTTGGAAACTAAATGCCATTTTAGTTTGGGGTGCTCCCCATTTACTGAGGTCATACTAGGTACAGAAGTCTAAAATAGTTCCAATGCACTAGTGATGGGAGAGGGGAGAGAGAGGCAAAGCTCAATGCCATCTGTCTACACAGCATTTGCTGACATATTCCTCATACTACATGGTCCTTGTGCTCAATCCTCATTTATATCTGCTCCAGAGGTGTTCTCATTCCCATCCCATACTCCTGTCTTCCAGGGGGATTCTCCACTATTCTGAGTCCTTACTTGGAAGTGAGGAAATGACAGTGCTCTTCCCAGGTTACCTGAGGTCAGGACACAGCCTTGATGAAGCTGTGGTAGTTCCCATCTGCCACACACCAGACCAATGTTTTCCCCTGAGCCTTTTACCACCAAGGATCTGGAACCAAGAGAAAAAGATGATTCCTCTGCTCTTAGATCCTGCAGAATTATTTCGCCTTCTCAAGGCTCAGACTAGAAGCACCAGGGCACATGTCTCACGTCTCCCGACCCCACCCCCTGACTCTCTCCCTACCCTCTCTCCCCCCACTACTCCCCTCCCATCCCTGGCCTCACAGGAAGCCCATGGAATGTTGTGGCAAGTATGTTTGGGGTGACAGAGAGGTGTCAGGGTTAGGGAGAGGAGGTAATCTTGGAAACCTGTCATTTTTGGAGTTTTGGGTTGTAAGAGCCAAGGTTCTGAAAATCAGATACCAGAAGCACAGAATGCCCTAGATTAAAGGTGGAGTGAGGAGCTGGGCTAAGAAATATCAGGAAGAAACATCAAATAATATCATGCAAATACTACTCTTCATCCTTTAAAGACAGAGATAATACTATCTCTGAAGTCTCCTTCCTTTTTCCGTTCCAATCAAAATTATCTCTCTCTCTTTATTTTGTATTTTGTCCCCTTTGTAGCACTTACCCATCATGCCTCCTGCTAAATTTTTTTTGTTCCTTTAGCCTCTATAGACTGGGAACTCTCAGAAGGCAGGGCCAAATCCTACTCATCTTTCATTCCCAGAGCCTAACATAGCTCCTGAGACAAATGGGACAGTAAATTTTGGTTGGATGAGGAACATAACTTGTCTTCTAGTTTAGCAGAAGCATATTGCTTGTGAGAGCACAGTGATTATGTGGCAAAAGCCTGCGGTGGTTGTACTGGTACTAGGAACTATGCTGGTTCTTCTTCCTGGTTTTGCCCCTCACTGTGTAACCTTGGCCTTAACCTCGTTCTGTCTCAGGTTCTTCATTTTTAAGAGCAGAGACTCAGGAGCCAGACAGCTAAATTTGAATATTGTTTCTCCCACTTAGGAGCTGTGTGATCTTGCTACATGATGTATCCTCTCTGCACCTCTGATTTCCCATCTATACAATAGGCATGATAAATGTCCTCCCATAAATTTGCCATTCAGATTACATAAATTTACATTTATAGAGTGTTTAGAATAGTACCTGGTACATAGAAAATGCCATTTAAAGTTACAGATACAGGAGTGCCTGGGTGACTCACTAGGTTGAACATCTGACTCTTGATCTCAGCTCAGGTCTTGAGTTCAAGCCCTGTGGCTCCTCACCAGTCATGGAGCCTACTTTAAAAGCAAAATAAAATAAAGTTACTGATACATAAGTAAAATAAACAGCTTTTGTTAATATTATTTCAGCCCCAATCTACATATTTGGAAATTAATTAGTATACCAATTGATGAGGGGTAGAAGAGGCCAAGGAGTACTTGTGTTCTTTGAAGTCTACTGGGGAAAGAGGAAAAGTATTTTAATGGATATTCCAGAAGCTAAAGAATATGTGTACTGATAATATAAGTTAATTCATGGAAATAAATAATCTAGCTTACTATACTCAGCATGTACACAGTTTCACATCATCAATTGTCTACCAATTATATCAGTAATCTAAGAAATATGAGTCAAGTACTGTGTGTTTCACATTACTCTTCAATAGTGAACTCGTCACAGTCTTACACTTTTTCTCTGACCTTTGACTACTCAGCATCCATGGTAGATAATTTCCTAATTTCAAGTACTAGAGACTCTCAGGACTTAAGCCCGGGCTAAATGCAAAAATGTGTATGCACTATTGTGCTGGGGCATTCGAAACTGGAGAAAAAGAGGGGGGTCAGCTTGGTTTTACTGGGGAAAGGCGCTATAACTCAGTTGCTCTCAAGGAACAAACCAATATAGAAATGAGTACCCTGGCATGTTTCCAGCAAAATTTAAACAAACAAACAAACAGCAGAAAGATAATTAGGTGTGATCAGGTGGTGGCCATTGGCAATGCAATGGATATTTCCGTGAAATGAATTAATTACCTCTGTAAGGAGCTATCTAAACCACTCTGTCTCTTATATTGGCCTCTCTTGTGTTTGAGGCCCAAAGGCATTGACCTTTCATCTAATCTAACTCCATCTCTCTGTCTCTTCAGGAGTTTGTGTTTTTAGCACTTGTCTGATATATTTTTCTTTATGTAATAGCATGAGCTTTGAGTGTTGCTTCTCACTATAGAAGCCTCAGTCACGCTACACAGGAAAGCCACTTGCTGAGATGGGAAGGGCTTAGTCCAGGAACCAGGAAATTTTGGTTCCAGTCCCCCAGTTCTGCTATCCACAAACTGTGTGACCTTGAATAAGTCACTTTATGTCTCTGAGCCTCAGATTTTTACTTCACATGACCTTTTTTCACTCTTCTGCCTTAAAGGAGCTAAGGAGCTATAATTTCATTCCAAGATTATCATGAGCATAGTGACAGTAGTGGCGGTAGGAATAGGTGTGGAAATAATAAAAATATTATTATCCACCATTTCCGTGTTTACCACGTGAGAGACACTATGCCAAGTGTTCTGCACCTATTGACTAATTTAAAATCTTCAATATACAGAGCCTCCTTGAGGCCCAGTTTCTTTGAAATGACCTGTCCCAGGTCACACTGCTGTTAAGTGGATGACACTGGAAGGATTCAACCAGTATCTGCTGAACCCCAAAGGTGATACAGAGCAGTGCTCTCTGGGAAGGATAGTGATGTCAACAAGAAAGTCTAGTTTCAAGAATTAATTTTCTTTCCATGGGGCTAACAAATTCTAACCTGAGGCCAATCAATCATCAATCAATCAATTGGTCCATCAGTAATGGTAACAGAGTGATTTGGACCACGTGCTAATCAAGTCAAAGCCAAGGTCAGAATGTGTGCATGGGCCACAGAAGGAGAGCCTGTGCTCCTAATGTGCTCAGCCCCATTTTCAAATCACAGAGACATGGGTTACATGGTCCTTTCCCTCCAGGGTGCTCGTACTCTAGGTACCTACTAAAGGCTTAAGGACAAGTGAGTATAAGTAGGTCCCCATGCAAACCTAGAAGACTCAGATTAAAGGACAGAAAGCCAGGTTCGTGAAATGAAATGTTTTTTTGGCAGGGGGAGCTTTAATACTACTGAGAGGGAATAGATCTGTAAACACCAAGTAGTATGGCCCTTTAGCATTTGATGACACCCCAACCCAGTGAGCCAAATGTATCAAGTAGTATGGAAACTAGAAGTGACCAAGCAAGACTTTTTTGTCTCTTTTTTCATTATCCTTTAACATAAAAAATGCAGTGGTAAACATGTAAATGTGAGGATTTGTTTTTTAGTTACAAAAACAAATGGTTTGTAATTCTTTCCTGCATCTCTTCCCAGAATTAGCATAGATTGGGTAATAGTTTCATTAACAATGTCCTTATTAGATTTTTGGGGTGCCCCACCCAGAATGTGTAACTGGAGTCTGTGTATCTAAACCAATCTACACAAAGAAGTCAGAAAATTATGAATTTTTTAATGTAATTAATCAGTATTTGAAAATGGCAAGACATTCATTAGGGAACAATTAAGCTATGATGCAAGAAGATAATTAGTAAATTGGGGACAACATGGGTTCATCCATTACTTTAAAACTTAAATAATGCTGTTTATCTGTTTTCCTATAACAGTGGCATTTTTAAAATTAACATTGGGATTTAAATAATCACATATTCTCTTTCTGTGTGTGTCCATATGTAGCTCTCAGTTTTTCTAGGAATAAATATGATTGTTTTCATCTCTCCAACCATCAACTTTCCCTCCTACATCTTTTTCATCATGTTAGGGTGTTTTTGTCAGTAAATAGCAGTGTCTTATATACAATAGGTACAGGTGAAATTGTCGTTTCTATCATTTATTAATAGCATTGTTGTTATTTTTGTCATACATAAGATTATCAGTTAGCCTTTGTTTCAGAAGACTAGACTTCAGCCAGGTTGCTTGTCTCTTCTACTGTCCTTCGACACATTTTGCTTAGCTATAAAGTACATGCCCTAAGTCATAGGGCATAGAAGGTTAAGATTTTTGAAATTCAAAAGCCCAGGCCCTGTAATTAAAAAGGCAATACAACAGAATAGTGGACAAAAGACTCAAACAGAAACATTATCCAAATTGTCAATAAATATAGGAAAAGGTGATCAACAATGCAAGTCATCAGGGAAATGTGACAACACTACACACTCACCAGCATGGCTCTTTGAGAAAAAATAGATAGTACCAAGTGTTAGTGAGGACATACAGAAACTTGAGCTCCTGTCTTCTGTTAGTAGTAGTACAAATTGGTACAACCACTTGGAAATGACAGTATCTACTAAACTGAACATATATTACCCTATGACCCAGAATTCCAGGTATATCCCCCTAGAATAACGGATATATGTTTACCAAAAAAACATGTACAGCAATGTTAACAGCAACACCCTTTGTAATAGCTCCAAACTGGAAACCACCCAAACAACCATTCACGGTAGAATGGATTTTGTAGCACACCTTTACCATTCTATACATTCTACACAGCAATAAAAATGAACAAACTGAAACCAAACACAATGTGGATAACTCTAACCAATGTAATATTGATCCAGTTACAAAAGGGTATGCTCTATGTTTCCACACTCATAAACTAATAGGCAAAACTAACCTATAGTGTTAGAAGTCATTCTAACGGTTACCCTTGGGAAGGTGGGGAACAAAGGTGGCTTCTGAGGGGCTGGTTATGTTCTGCTCCTTGTGCGGTGCTACTTACAATGGTGTTTTCCTTTATGAGAATTTATTTGGCTGTAAACTTATGATTTGTACATTTCCCTACATGTATAACCTACTAAAATTATATATTAAAAGTCTAGGATTCTGCAAATAAAAAGCCCCAGCTTTTGAAATTCCAAAGCCTCTTTCCTTGCTCTTCTGCTGTGATGCATTCCCCAGAAGGCTGTGATGCTGATGCTGCTGGTAAGGGGACCACATTCGGAAAGTCACTGTTTCTAAGCTTCTCTACGCCAACTCTCACCACTTTCTCATTTCTCTGAATCCATACATACCACGTTCCAGTCGCCAAAGACCACGGACACTATGCTCTCCCATGCACCCTGGAACCAGTCTCTTTCTTTCTCCTTCCTTCCTTCCTTCCTTCCTTCCTTCCTTTCTTTCTTTTCTTTCTTCCTTCCTTCCTTCCTTCTTTCTTTTTTTTTCTTTCTTTCTTTCTTTCTTTCTTTCTTTCTTTCTTTCTTTCTTTTTTTTTAGAGTGGTGTCTAGGCATCAATATGTTTATTTTTTTATTATTATGTTCAGTTAGCCACTGTATAGAACATCATTAGTTTTTGATGTAGTGTTCAATGATTCATTAGTTACGTATAACACCCAGTGCACATCACAACATGTGCCCTCCTTAATATCCATCACACTGTTAGCCCCTCCTCCCACCCCTCTCCCCTCTGAAACCCTCAGTTTGTTTCCCTGGGTCCATAGTCTCTCATGGGAACTAGTTTCAATAAACCTTTCCAGTCACCACCCCCCATTAACCTCTCTGTGGTATTTGACTATATCGAAATCTCTTTGAAACTTGTCCTCTGGTTCCTGTGTCTAGTCTTTCCTAGTTTTGCTCCTACTTTCCTGAACTCTTACTTGTTGATTTTTCCTCACCTACCACTAAATGTTGGTATTGTCCAGTGCTTTGTTCTAGACCACCATTCCCTTCTTCCTGGTGACCTCATCCCCTTTCTTGGTATTTATTACCACCTGTGCGCTGATGACTCTCCAATCTGAACCTTCAGCCCGCACTCTCCTCTGAGTTCTAGCTCCATTTACACAATGTCTTCTGGACATTTCTTTTTGGATTATCCATCCACAAACTCCTTATCTCAAATTTCTCATCTTCTTTCACAAAACCTCTTCAGTCTACATCCCTTCCTCACTGCTATCCAGCCAGTCACTCAGATCAGATTTATTGCACATTATCCTAGACTCTTCAGTCTGCCTCACCCTCAAACCATCCCACTGCCATAATTTGGTCTCTGCTCTTATCTTGCCTAGACCATGGCAGTAGCCTTCTCCATCAGCTCACTCCCATGGCCTACCCAACTACAGTTCTTTTACATTGCGGCTACCCCACTATTCTAAAACCTGAATATGATCATTTTAATCCTTTGCTTGAAATACAATGGGCCCTCCTTCTCTATAGAGTAAAATCAAAATCTAGTATCTGACTTCAGCCCACAATTGCAGTCCCATTTCAGAAACCTAGAAGCGTCTCAAACATCAAATTTTATATGAAAGAAGGGGAGAGAGATCCTGTTAAAATATAAATTGTCAGTAGATCTAGGATGAGACCCCAAATTCTGCATTCTCACCAGTTCCTAGGTGATACTGAGGCTATCGTTGAGCTAGTACAGACCACACTTGGGATAAATAAGGCCCTGCATGACCTCTTCAATCCAGCTACAATAATTTATTTATACCTTCTCAATATAACATATGGTTTCACAATCTCTATGCTTTAAACCCACAGTCCTCTGTGTTTGCAATGTTCTTCCTCTCTTTTCTAGCTTTCTAATGTCAAATTATCCTTCAAGACACAACTGAAAACTCCTTCAGGAAAGCTGCCTGGTCTTCTTTTCCCCGAGGCTAACTGGATGCCTACATCTTTGTTCTTGTATCAATCGGTACCACCTTTAGGTTCAGACAAAGAAGTCCACATCCCAGGCCCTGTGCCTCCATGGACCTTGAATTTTGTAGTGTCTTCCTTGAAATTTTCCAAATGGCCTTCCAGCACCTGGAATGCACCATACTATCTAGGTGTGATTCCCTGAGACTGGACCTGGATGTACTTGGGCCTGATCTTTCAATTTTTCCCTTCAGGGCACTCTCTTACCCACTATTCCAGAGGTGGGTTGGCCATATGCCTTTAGGAATTCTGAGGGTCCCATGGCTGGGCTGTGGTTGCAGAAAGGTAGCCTAGTTAGCAAAATGCTCCTGTTAACCAATGCAATATTTCTTTCACAGGATAGCATGTGATTTAGCAGCTAGACACGGTGCTGACATGCTAATTTAGGATGACTCTCACTCATATGGGACCAGGACAAGTTCAGGGCTCTGGAATTCTACAGTCTTATGCTTTAGTCCTCTGTGTGGGCCTTTTTTCTCTTTGCACTCATCTATGTTCTAACCATGGCACTGCCTCTGGTGTATAGCACCTGAGAGTAGTGGAGGTAGCAGCAGGCATCCTTTATTCTAGATGCTCCCCAACCCTTGGTACCTAAGGAGGTCACTCCACTCTCAAAACTTTCTACCATGTGTCAGTCCTCCAAAAAGTGCTTGGACCTATCTCTTCTGAGGGCTTTCTTTGCTTTGCTATATAAACAGGTCCTTCTCATCAACATCCTCTTTAGCCTCTGATCAATGTGCTGACATCACAGTGTTTTAGGTCAACTTAAGGGTACTGAATGAGGAACATGAGGAACAGACATTCCTTCCACTAATAGAATAACTCTTTTTGCATAACCATGGGCCCCTCACTTGTCATATTTCACTGGTGGAGATATATACAAGTCATGAGTACAATCAACATTGAAAGGGATCATACTCTAGAAATGCAGTGACTGCGGCCGAAAGAGAAGATATGCTTGGAATATGTATCATTCTATGTTTATACCATGAAATCCTGGATGATAAATTTAACATAATCAGAAAATGAATTATCATTCACATTTTCCTGCAAACTCTAGATAAGACTTGAATTTGTTGTCATCATCAGTGAGTCACAGTAACAGCTTTTGGAAAGTCAGTATTCATGGGTGGCCTGGTAGTGGCCAGAGCATCGTGATTACTATTGTAACCAGCGTTAAATAATTGGTGATTAGGGAACTGCAGAAACCAAAAGACCTATATTGTTTTAATGCCAACAGTCCCTCACAGCCACGGCATTGTGAGTGATAACAACAGAGCTATCTATTTTTCCTCAAGGTGGGAATATCAAATTAGTCAGAAATGTCACGTTTGACAATAAAGAACATGGGAAATGGCACCCAGACACTACAAAGAATCCTCCGGTGCCCTGATTGGACACAAAACAGATACCTAAGTGCTTCTTCTATTCCCACTTTTCTAGGGGTCCAGCAGTAAGTCAATATACCTCATGGGGCTCATATATATGTGCATATGATTTTGTAATGTGTTTTTTTAATCCAACTGTTTCTATTGACTAAGTCCCTGAACAGACATGTGCCCGGGGCCCCGCACATCCTGGCGTAGTCCTAACCAGCGGTATCCTGTGCCTAAGCTCTTGTAGTACACACCACACTGCACTGTAATGGTTCATCTGCCTTCCCCTCTCTCCCAGCAGCCGATTATGAGTGCTCTGGGCAGAGGTGGTTCTGTAGTGCCAATACCTAGCAAGGCACCTAGAGCATAGGAAGTTCTCAAAATAAAGAACTTTGCTGAAAAGTTTAAGTGTGCTAGTAGCTTTTTAACAGAGTGGTGGTGATCCATAGCCACTCAAATTAAATTAACATTCTCATCTTAACTGGTTCGTTTTTTAAGGATGAGTCTGCAAGCCCTGATGTTGTTCGAACCCTTTTTATATTTGGGCCACCACAAAGTGTAGCTAAGAAGCCTGGAGGAGAAATAACTTTCCTTTTTTTGTTGATTTTTACAAGCGCATTCATTCACCTACACCCGGCATTCCGTGCAATGAAACGTCAGATATCATAAAGGTAAGAAGAGAGGCAGTGGCCAAGGAAGAAAGGAGGGATGAAAAGAATATTTCACAATTCGTCAATACCGGAATATTGGCATTCCCTTTTGGACAGAACAAAGTACTGCCAAGGACTCTTGTAGAAGTAAAATGTGCTGGCTCAAGCAAGATACACAAAAGAGACACAAGAAGCCCATTGATTATTTTTGTTGCCAAATACACTTTTGATTTCCCTGTACCTTTTAAAAAGAGCAGGTTTTTAACACTTTTTTCCATAAGATTCACTCTGATCCCTCTGAGGCAGCCACTGAAAATGAGAGATGATTCCAATAGAAACTTCACAGTCATGCTTAAAGCAAGAAGAATTAGTCACTTAGCACAAACTCAAGAAGAGAAAATAAATGGGAGGGAGCGTGCTGGCCTTTTGTCCTTGGTGACTGTCCACATGTTTAATTTTTCTAAGTTGATGTTCATGGCAAATTTGATTTAGTGATTTTATGTACTCTTCCCCGCTAAAGTAATACATATTTTAAATCAACTGTCAGTAACCTTCACAGAGTGAAGAGCAGAAATGAAAAGGATTTAATGAAATGCTACAGTATGTATATCACTGCCCCAAAACAACACCATTTCACAAGGTATTTGCTTTGTTTTGAATACAGAATAAGATATTTCCCTCAATAATCATTTTATGAATTTGCCCTGTAAGTGCTTCTGACCAAAGAAAAATAAAACAAGAATTGGCAAGAGGGAAAGGGTCTTCATTGTTGACTTTTAAATAAACATTTTATGATTAAAAAGCCAGGATAGAAATATGCCTGAACATGGTAACTGCCCTCACTTTGATTAATGCAGAGAAAGCTTCCTGTATTCGCTCACTATTGGGTCACGAGATATGGATCAAACAACCCCCACCTCTCCTTTTTTTTTTTCCCCCAGAATAATTGCCTGGAGCAGAGGTGTTCCAGCTGAATTCCATAGAGCCTGAGGAGTCTTCTGTACTGCCTTGGGGTTGAAGGGAGGGACCTTGGTGTTTGGGGATTCAGCAACACACTCAGCTCTAATCTTTCTGTGCACCCCATTTCTGCCAGCGACCTCCCTCCAAGCTGCAACTAGAACACTCTGCTTTTTCTTGTTGATGCATCTGGGTAAGATTTCCTTCATAACGATATTTTTGCTTCAAAACACAAAATTTTAAAACTGCTTCAGTTTGGCTGGAAAAGTATTTATTTATTTGCAGTCAAATGCTCTACCTTGAACTATACCAAGTATTTATCCATTTATTTATTTATTTGTTCAATAAATATATATTAAACATCTACTATGTGCAACGAGCTAAGGATCCAGAACAGAAGGAGAGTTAGGGGCAGGGGGGAGTGGGGAACACTGTAGGCCTAGGAGACAGTATGTAGTAAGATCCTGCAACAGAAGGGAAACCGTGTTCAAGGGATACAAAGACAGTCATGCATGAAAAGCTGAATAATAAGATATTAAAGAAGCAAATGACAAATCGATAGTATTAACAATAAGAACATGGTAATTCCATGTTTAGTTGGACACAGGCATTTACTGAATACACAAACTGAAGTTCAGTATGTGATAAAAGGTGTTAAATTCCATGACAATGAATTTATTCTTTCTTGTGTAGAAAACAGGAGCTCTCCAAGGTTTTTGAACAGGGTGATTGAGTGTGGGCCTAGACTGGGAAGATAGCCGCCCCAAACGACGGAAGGCCTTCAATGCCATGATTACTTCTGTAGGCAACAGGAAGCAATCTGGGTTTTGGAATAGAATTTTGAACATAATCAAATATAGGTCTTATTTAGAAAAATAGCACTAGTGGCAGTATGGAGAATATATTGGACAAATTAGAGCCAAAGACATCAGTTAGAAGTCCCTGCTAAGAAAAAAGAAATGTTTTAACTTTTCTGCTAATGATAATGCCAAAATTCTGATGAGGGAGCAGGGATCTAGGAGACTCAATTGCTATTGATGGCAATACAGATTGTAACAACTCTTTTGAAGAGAACATTGTAATTTGTATCAAAAGCCTTAATACCTTTTAACCTAATAATGAGCTTCTTAGGGATTTATTCTAAGAAAATAACCCAAAAGTTACAAAAGGCTATAATTATGTTGGTTTTTTGTAATCTCTAAAATTGTTAAAATCAGAATTGAACTCATGGTAAATCATTTTTGTGTAATATCATTCAGCTGTTAAAAGTGCTTATATGAAGAATAATGCCAGAGCCTAAAAACTGCTTAAGCAGGATGAAGATTGAGGACCAGTAGATCTGGCACGGCAGAAACTCTGGTGGTCTTTCCTCTGAGACAGTAGCCTCAGCAGGGTGGTAGAAATATTATTATAAACAAGAGATAATGATTAATTTGGGGACTGAGGCAGTGACGCTATGAGCAGATTCAACAGATACACCGATAAGGGGTGTGAGTAAGAGATGATAATGATAATGAAGATTCTAATGGTAACCAGGATGATGGTACAAGCAGAGACTTAGGGGAAAAATGATCAGTGTTATTTTGTACATATTAGACTTGAAGTCAGTTGCAATTCCAAGTGGAGAGATCCAGCAGCCTTCTGGAAATACAGGCTCAGAACCCAAGAAACATATAGCAGCACTAGAAGTAGATGGTTGGTATTTGGAGACAAAGAAGTTCATGAAATTGTCTGAAGACCTACGAGACACTCAATAATGAGAAATATTTATAATTAAAGATAGAAATATACTCATAAGTATCTACTAAAGAAATACTATTAAGTTCTCTTACTAACCAATATATATTCCTTCCTCCTTTTTTTAAAAAGTTTATTTATTTATTTTTTTTAGTAATCTCTGCACCCAACATGGGGCTCAAACTCATGACCCCAAGATCAAAAGTCTCATGCTCTTCCAGCTGAGCCAGCCAAGTGCCCCAAGTTCCCTTCTTTTTATATGAGGGCCCTAAAATGTGAGGGAAAAAATTAAAAACAGGAGAAAAAGTATGTAAGGAAATTGGAAAAGAATGATGACAAAGGCATAGGCAAGAAACAACAGAAGACTCAGATACGACCCCCTGGTTGGAATAAACAGACGAGGAATTTAAAACAACTATTATTGTGTTAAAGGCTCTTGTAGAAAATGGACAACAATGCATGCACAGTTAGAGAATTTCAACAGAGAGGTGGAAACTAAAAATGGAAACTAAATGGAAATGCTACAAATAAAAATCATGGAAGAGATCAAGAATGCCTCTAATCAGCTCATGTAGCTTCAACACCACTGAGCCTAGAAAAAAAAAAAAAAGACTGAACTTGAAAATGTATCCATAGAAATTACCCCGTCTGAAACATTAAAGGAAATAATAATGAAAAACACAGAGCAAAGAACCTAAGACTTGCAGAACAATATTAAGAGGCCTAATACATGTGTAATTGGACTCCCGATGTAAGCAAGAAAGAATAGGACATGAGAAATATTTTCATAAATAATGGCCAAGAATTTTCTAAAAATAATGAACAACATCAAACCACAGGTCCAACAAGTTCAGAGAATACTACACATGATATACACCACCAGTAGCACTCACAAAAAGAAAACCCACCACACACCTTGGACACACCCTATTCGAACAGCTGAAAAAGAAAAATAAAGAGAAAATCTTAAAGGCAGCCAGAAAAAAATGACATTACATGCAGAAGAATAAAGATAATAATTATAACACATTTCTTGTCAGAAACTATGCAAGCCTCATAAAATAAGTTGGAAAGTATTCCTACCTCTTGTATTTATGGAAAAGTTTGTGTAGGAGTGGTACTACCTCTTCTTTAAATGTTTGGCAGAATTTACCAGCGAAGCCATCTGGGCCAGGAGTATTCTTTATTGAAAGGTTTTTAACTATGAACTCAACTTTTGAAATAGATTATAGGACTATTCATGTTACCCGTTTATTCTTTTTTTTTTTTTAAGATCTATTTATTTGAGAGAGAGAGAGGGAGAGCACGCATGCAAGCAGGGAGGCTGGAGGGGCAGAGGGAGAGAGAGAATCTCAAGCAGACTCCCTGCTGAGCATTGGAGCCTGATGTAGGGCTCTATTCCACAGCCCATGAGATCATGACCTGAGCCGAAACCAAGAGTTGGAGACTTCACTGACAGAGCCACCCAGGCACCCCTACCCATTTATTCTTGAGTGAGCTTTGGGAATTTGTGTCCATCGAGAAATTTGTCCATTGCATTCAATTTGTCCAATTTGTGGCCATAGAGTTCCTTATAAATTTCCTGTGTTATCCTTTTAATGTCTTCAGGGTCCATAGCAGTGCTCTCGCTCTCATTTCTGGTATTGGTAATTTGGGTCTTTTCTCTTTTTTCCTCGTCGGCCTGGTTAGAGACTTACAAATTTTATTCATCATCTCAAAACCAAGCTTTTGGGTTAATTGTTTAGAAGGGAGGGTTGGAAAAGGAAACCCTGAAGAAGTAACAATGAAATTGAAACCTGAAAGAGATAGTACAAGTGTCCAAAAGTAAATTGAAGATGGGTGAATTCTAGCAATAGCAATTTTTTTTTAAAGGCCAATGTGGTTGCAGCATGGAAGAGAGGAGACTATTGCAGTATGGGGGCTGAGAGAAAAGCTGAGCCTATGTAGTATGAAGCCATACAGAAGTGGTAAGGGTTTAAGTGTGAATTTATGCCAAAAGCAAATGGAAGCCACTGGATAGTGTTACGGAGCAGAGTTACATGCTCACTGCGTTTGAAAAGCTCAATCTGGCTGTATTGTGGGAAAAGAATTGGGGAGGGGAAACAGAAATGGAGAGAATTAGTTGGTTTGGGAGTGGAAGCTCAGACTGGGAGAAGGCAGAGAAATGGAAGGACCGAAATGATGATGTGTAAAAACTGATAATTGATCAGTTGGTGGGTTAAATTTTTTATTGGTGGTAATAAAATAGTAGAGTTTAAAAGCAGGCAGAGCCTGTGCACCAGTCCTTGCTGTCCTGCCTCTTACATGATGGGAGTAAACAGAAAAGAAGATACAAGGAGGAGTTCTTGGGTCAAACAACTGGGAGCTAGTTATTAAAATAAGAAACATTAGAGGAAAGCCATGTTTTGCAGAAAAATCATGAGTTCAGCTTTAGACCAAACAAAGGTAGACATATTTATTATATAACCTTGGAAAGAAACCCGAATCTAAGAAGTCCTTTTTTATGGTAAAATGGTTAAAGGGCTTATGCATATACCCTGAAAATTACTAAAGCACATTTCGTTTTACACACACACACACACACACACACACACACACACACACACACACTCTTATTTATTTATTTTTAGTTTCCAAAGGTAAAACTAAGGATGCAAACAAAACGCTCTTTTTGGAGTTCCAGTTCTGACAGCTTGTATAGGAATAACCTATACTCCTGCAGATAACAGTCATGGCCTCTGGACAAGATACTAAAAATTTTTTGAAGGTAATGAGAGTGGCCAAAAGAAGGCATACATTGGGGAGGGTTTGACCCTTGAAAAAAATGGAACCACACTGAGTGAAATACATGCTTATCAGGCTTATCATCTGAAGGTACTCCTCGGTCTATACTATACTCTAGAAATAAAGCAGAAAATTACAGTCTTTTAGGTATGAAGAGTCCGAAGAAGGTGAATGATGCTTTCAGAGCAGCTATAAGAGGGAGAAAGTGGAAAGAAGGAAAACAGAAGGGGAAACTAAACACCTGTGTATCAATTCTCCTGAGCAGTGCTCGCTTCGGCAGCACATATACTAAAATTCTCCTGAGCTTTTGGCTGACCCCTAAGCTGAGCATGCACAGTTGGCACTTCAGGGAATTCAAGGGCAAACAGTATCTGGAAGACTGACAGGTATGAGCATAACTTTCAGGTGCCACCCAGCACAGGGGAGACAGAGTTTGAACGCACATCCTTGTAAGTTAGAGGGACTTGGTAAACATCTCAGCCTTTCTGTGGAGACCCCAGAGGACTGTGCTTCAGAGTAAAAATTACTTCCCAGAACTTAAGGGATTCACTCTAGGACTAGGAAAATACTAAAAATAGGCCCACCCTAAAAAAAAAGAAACCAAGCCCCCAAGGTAACCTGCCAATAATCTAGCTGCTTTTTACACCTTGACTTAACGGTCTTCAGAGAAAGATAGCAGAACCCCAATCTCAGCTACCCATCACCCTGAACATCCAAAATAGAAATCACTACACAGGATAATGGGATGAATAGTCAAAGGAAAAGTCAGTCAGAAGAAATTTGCCAATAAATGAACAAGGAAGTTAAAATAACTATGATTCATATGTTAAAGAATGTTAATGAATATAAGTTATTCTTCACAAAAATAGTGAAAAACTAACATCTCTTCAAGTGACTACTAAACTGAACCATTTTATCCATATGTATAATAAGTTCTGGTAACTTTTGCTAAATTTATCAAATTTATTAAAAAAAATCTAAAATTTACTGCACTTACACAGGCCTTTCCCTACGGTTTCAACATTGAAAGTTAATAGATGGTAGACTATAAACCGCAATCAAACACAAGCCACAAGACTCAGAAAGTGCAATCATAAAAAAGTACCTCCAAAAAATAATTTTAGTAGAACTAAATGACACAGGTATATTCAGGAAAACAAGAATGAGATGAGAGCATCCAGTAAACAATGGCAACTCTAAACTGCTCATCAATTTTGTTATTGTTCAGTTATATTTCGTGCTTTGGGTATAAAACAAAGGATATAACTAGATCATTTACTGTAGGGAAATTACAACAAAAGGATATGGCTAGATCATTAAATTTCTAGACTAGTTGGCTGATGACCTCTAGATGCTTTGGCCAAGAGACCACTCTTCCTGCAGTTAGACGTGGCCAATCCAAAGAACCAATTACACCATATATTCTTGGGTTTGCATAAAGCTGGGCTTATTTGCAATCCCCTCACCCCACCCCCCGCTTCTGGGAGGTAAAGGCCAGGAAATGAAAGGTTATTTTCTGCTTGGAAGGTCTTCTAAGAGGAACTTGATAGTTTCACACAGAGGTGCCCCATTCATAATCACAACACCTAACAATGAACTGGCTGTTCAGAGCTGCTTTAAATTCAAATGGGAAGACTAACGAACATCTCCAAAGCATTCCTAGCCCCCAATCTCTTTTAAAAATCAATTGTTTTCAAAACCCTTCCTTATGTTTCTATAGCAAACAGCTGCACAAGATCAACAGTGAAAAATCATACAGTATACATGCTCTGTGCAGAGCCCAGATAAAGAAAGCTACAAAAGTGAAGAATCCTTTCACAAACAATTTCTAACACACAATGCAGGACAAGAGGAGATTATACCATGCGTTACACCACCAGGTCTCAGAGCTGCACAAATCATTAGAATTTGAGCCTGATTCCAAGGTCTTCCAGATCTTGCGATAGAGGCATTCTACCATATTACTCAAACTATCCTTGTAATATATACATTCTATACCATGTCCTCTTTGACTGCTCATTCAAGGTATAGCATAATAAATTAGAGAAATTTAATTGCAATTGAGTGTAATTGATACACAATTTTCTAATAAACTGAAATGAAGAGATAATTTCCTGATATATTCTTTCCTCTTTAAATAAGCAGTAAGAGAAGTGTATTCCTAATACATTCTAAATGAGGCATGTTATTACAGCTGAATTATTACGAAAGGCTTCTTTTCCTGTACTGGAACTGGCTTGAAACAGCAAGGAATCTGTGGCTCACTAATAAATGCACAGTAATCACATGTTTTCTTATTTCCTAGATGACTTCATGGATTATTTAATTTTAAGTGTCCTCTACACTTAAAGGTGATTGAACGCCAAATACTACAACATCCATGGGACAGTGCATTCTATGGTTAATGCACTGTGCTTACTTATAATGGGATGCTGTGAAATATCTAAGAAATCTAGAAAATGGGAAACCTTACTGAAACTACAACTTTTGTCTTGAAACAATCAGACCACAAAACCCAGTGCTAGTGGAGGTCGCACTCCTAAGCTTAAACTCCCCTTCCCATCGGCAGTCATACAACTCCTACTGTTCCTTCTCTTGTCGTTCTTTTTAATTTTTTATCTTCTACTTATTTTATTTCACTTTTTATTCATTTTTTTCTCCTTTTATGTCTGTGCCTTAGGATTGCCAACCAGAGAATGCGTAAGCATGATCTTCTCCCTTGTGGCCACCTCAGCTAGAAAAGATGGTGAAGTTGAAATATTTTGATGCTTGGTCTCCTGATTAATTCATTCTTCCTTCAACCTCTATAGCAAAAATGCCACCATGACATGACACTCATATGTAACTAATATCAAGTAAATAAAACAATCTCAGTGATCCTATACAACTGGATGGCTAGAAGGTCCAAAGGTCTAACTGCTTGTGGATGACTGTCTTGCCCTGTGCCTTCACATGGTCTTCCCTCTGTGCATCTTGTAGACAGGTTATGCATGTGATCCAACTTTGCAACCCCACATACCTCACCCGGTGCCTAGCATATACAGTAGTGGCAAATCAATATATGTTGACTAAATGAGTTCACACTTGCCCTAGGTGCTTTTAATATGACAAGCTCAACGAAGCCTGCTGACGATTCTATCTTCCTCTTTAAACTGTCTTGTCATTTAATAGCAAAATCTTTAATTTGACCACATTATAATTGTTAGTTTGAGCTCCTTCTTTCATACACTATGTTGATAAATTCATATCCATATAATGTGAAGTCTGATGATTTTTTAAAAACTTTTCTTCTTTCTCATATACAAGTCAAGTCTTTGGGGCTTTTTGTTGGTGTTTTTCTATTGTTCTATTTTAGGGGAGATTCTGTTGTTTTGATTTTTACCAAATATACATACATATCTGAAGATCAGACTTACATATTGATGTAAGACTTTCAGCATATATTGTAAATATTTGGCAGACAACATCCCAGTCGAATTTCGTACATGAATTCCAATAGCTATCGACCATTATAAGCCCAGGAAAATCATACTGTTCTATGTGGCAGGTTGTTAGAAAGGACCTAAGAGAGCTCTAACTAAGGGGCCAGGGACATTACTATGCATTTGTCTATTTAACCTTGATTCAAGCAATGAGAGCATTATGAGCATTTCTATGGACGCTCAACCACCGAACATAAAGCCTAGTAAGATAATAATAAAAATCCTCATCTCTACAGGCCTCTTAACACCTGCCACCCAGTGAAGATTCCTGCGGTACCCAACTCCCATCTCCCTCCTCACATGCTTATTGTCACCTACAACAAGGTCCATGAACCATTCTGAAGATGCTGTCCACCCTTTAATATCCTGCACAACCCCAAACTGTGCACAGCTGGGCCATCAGCAGCTGAGGAGAAGGTTCAAAGAATAGCTATTCATGGTAAAGCCACAAGATGCAACATGACGACCAAAGGTCATCCAAAGAATGAAGTCTCGAAGAGCAGACTGTTGGAGTGAGGCAGAGAGGCTCTTGAGAAAAAAGGAAACTTCGAGAGGGCAGTTTTACAAAGCATTGAGACAAGTGACCCTGTTTATCCACACAGAGGATTGCTTCCTTTAATTAGATGTCTCAACAGGAAGAATTTGTGATTCTGAGGACATCCCAAAGGGCAGGTAATATCCAGATACATCTCTTAAGCATCCTGAAAACCTTGGCGTATCCAACTATAAAAGCAACTTTAAAAAAAGAAGAAAGAAAACCCTGACAATTTGTCAGAGCTGACTTTCCTCCTGTTTGCATTCGCCCAGATACCTTTGCAGTGTATGTAGGTCACATTTTACCATATCTAACCTGTTTCTATATTGAATTCCATGCGATGTGTTTCTGAGGAATACAGAGTAGTTGTTCAATGATAATAGTATTCAAATTGCACTCTTCCTCCAAAAAATGTACATGCCATAATAAAACCTGAGTATAAGTCAAGTACAGACCTGAATTTTTATGATTTTACATGCAGTCCACTGAACACCAATAATTCCAGTGACAATAATAGTAATCCGTTTTATTTTTATTACACTTCATAGTTTATTTTTTTTTTATTTTTTAAAGATTTTATTTATTTATTTGACAGGAGAGAGACAGAGAGGGAACACAGGCAGGGGGAGCTGGAGAGGGAGAAGCAGGCTCCCCGCTCAGCAGAGCTCAACATGGGGCTCGATCCCAGGACGCTGGTATCATGACCTGAGCCAAAGGCAGACGCCCAGTGACCACCCAGGCACCTCTCACTTTACACTTTTAAAAAAGTACTTTGAGGGATGCTTGGGTGGCTCAGTCAGTTAATCAGCTGCCTTCGGCTCAGGTCATGATCCCAGGGTCCTGGGATCGAGCCCCATGTTGGGCTCTGCTGAGCAGGGAGCCTGCTTCTCCCTCTCCAGCTTCCCTGCTTGTGTTCCCTCTCTCTCTCTCTCTCTCTCTCTGTCAAATATAAAAGATTACATCTTAAAAATAAATAAATAAATAAAAATAAAAAGTACTTTGAGCAGGTGAGTTTCATTTAAGAAGCAATATTTGAAGGAATTTCACAAAATTTTACAATGATTATATGTGATGATAAAAACATGTTTTTTGAAATAAAAAAATAATATGGAAGAATTAAAAGATAATTAAAAGCACTTTAATGCCACATACATACATAGAACCTAACCATCAAATGTTGTTAAATTTCTTTTTCAGGCTTGTCATATATATATATATATGTATATATATATATATATATACATATATATATATATAAAATAAAGCATTCACACAATATATAATTTGATTACTTGATAATCTATCATATTGAGTATTTAGACTCAAATTATTTGCTATTATTAACTTTAGTCACCATGCTGTACATTACATCCCCAGGACTTACTTACTTTATACCAGCAGATTTGTATCTTTTAACCACCTTTCCTCATTTTACCCACCCCCCACCTCAGGCAACTACCAATCTATTCTCTATATGCATGAGCTGAGCTCTTTGTTTTTTCTTTTAGATTCCACATATAGGTGACAAAGTGAGATCATAGCTATTTGTCTTTCTCTGCCTGACTTATTTCACTTAGCATCATACCCTTAAGGTCCATCCATGTTGTCACAAATGGCAAGATTTCCTTTTTTTATGGCTGAGATATATACTATTATTTATACAATATATAATAATTATTATATTAATAAGATGTAAGTTATTATTTATGTAATATGTATATATATCACATCGTCTTTACTCATTCATCCATCAGTGGCCAATTAGGTTTTTTCCATCTCTTGGCTATTGTAAATAAAGCTGCAATGAACGTGAGAGTACAAATACACTTTTGGGTTAGTGTTTGTGTTTTCTTTAGATGCATACCCAGAAGTGGAATTGCTGAGTCATATGATAGTTCTAATTTTAGTTTTTTGAGGAAACTCCATACTGTTTTCCATAGTGACTGTGCCAATTTATATTCCCACCAACCGTGCACAAGGGTTCCCTTTCCTCCACACCTGTTCTTTCTTATTTTGTGCATAATAGCCATTCTAATAGGTGTGAGGTGATATTAGACTACAAGTTCCATGAGCGCAAGCCTCATGCCGTTTAGTGTTCTAGTCAATGCCTGATGAGAAGCACCGGACCCCTTTTTCTTAGAGCATATACTAAAGGGGGTTTACAACTGTGAATCCTCCCTCCGTCTCTTTGAGATATTATCAGTATCTCCCCCAACTTAGGAGTGCCTTTCTCAAAGACCTGAAAGCCATTCCTTTCAAATGTAATCGTCAGGACGGATGGGGCCTGTGGGTCTCACCTCTTGGGGGAGGACAGAATCCCGACTTCGGTAACTGCCAGCTAACAGACACAACTGGCCCAATCAGCATTTACACCAACCAACTCTTTGTAATTTTTTACTTCCTCCAACTCTCCTGAGCCCCCACTCACCTCCTCCTTACTCCCTCATTCTCTTTAAAATGCCAGGTCAACTCCGTACAAATCCAAGTTGAGTTCAGTTCACGCTGGGCCCTCTTCCCTTTTGCAACAGTATATGACTAATTAAAATCTGTCCTTACCACTTTAGTGTCTGGCTTCGTTTATCTCTGACAGAGTTTATCCTTGTCTTCTCTATCATTTCAGCTACTATTAGTGAACCAAATATTCTAACAAAAGTAGTTTATAACATGTTTCTGCAGAGTTTTATAACAATGGTATCAACAACTGGCATTTTGTGTGTCGTTAGATACTTTTCTTGCTTACATCCCACCAGAAGCATTGGGCTTATATATGGTGTTAATTTGAATAACATGTTAGACAACTATTTCCAAGCACGAAACCCCAGAGGCCATTAAAAGCTATAAAAATGTTTTAGTATGTGCCTAAAACTTTACTATCAGTTGCTTTATTTGTGCCAAAAAGTATATTATCTGTTCCAATTGAAAAGGAATCAAATCTCATGACTATCTTTTTGAAGTTTTTCCATAGTAAATGTTCCTTGTTTTCTACATCTACCTCTACATTTTAGTAGTCCACCGATGAATAGCGATAAACGGCTACCATCAGTGGAAGTCAACAGAGTATCCCACTCTGTTCAAGATGCTCTATGTGCTTCCCTTCAGAACCGCCAACAACATGGTAACATTGATGTTCTCAGAGACAAGGAAACTGAGGCTCAAAGAGGTTCAACAAATTGTCAAAGATCACAGAGTCTGTAAATAATGGAGCTGTGATTTGAACGTGGATTGTGTGACTTCGGACACTGTGCTCTTTCTACCATGCTTCACAACCTAAGTGGAGAGAGTCGTGCATAGATTTTTGGCTCTTTCGTATCTCTCATCTTTAATAACTAGCATGCAGTCAAAACAAAAGTGAATATGAGGGAAAATTACATACAGAATACATTTTGTAATTATAAGGAAAGAAAAAAGAAAAAGAAAACAGTCAAGCTGTGGCAGAGCAAACTCCAAAGCAATCAAGAGGCTTCTACACCCTTGGTTTTCTTTAAAGGAGCTGTATTTCATTCCTTTGAAAACTCTAGCTTTGGAATGAAGGTGGCATACTGTGGGAAGACCAAGGAAATTAAACTTTTTTAATCTTATTGATTCCTATTCCTTTCATTCCATCTGTTTCCTTGGCATGGAGAAGGGGGTGACGATCAATGCAGAGTAAGTCGGCTCTGTCAGTCAGAAGATGGGAGCTGACAAACCAGACACAGGCTTGGGAAGGCCTTCCATGAAGGAGAGAATCTGTGCCAGATGACAGGACTCATGGAGAGTCTGACAAAATGTTGCAGACAATCAGGAAGCGTCTGATCCAGATTTCATAGATAATAAGCAGACTCTTTTCCGTGTGCATGCGCATAGATTTGAATATTTCTGGTCAAGTGCCTCACTTTTGCACAGAACAGGAAGTAAAGAGAATGGTGAAAAATAAAATGAAAGGGGGCCAGAAGGGGGGCCAAAAATAAAAGAAAAACAAACAACTAAATTGGTAGTACAAAACCTTGACTACTTCGAGTTCATAGTTTATAATATAATGATGTGAGGGGAACATACTTCATAAGTTAATATTTCTAGTATCATTACTAGAGTGCAAATACAATAGGATTTCAGGAGTTTTCTATAGGTTAGAACCTTCTTTAAAATCATAGAAGCACTCAGCTGCTGCTCCACCATAAAGAGCATATTTTGCCATTTCTGTAAGATTGTCTCCAACGTAAACTCTAAAATAGCCATTACAAATGATGACTTTTGCACATGAAAGAATCTGAAGCAGATCCCTAGACAGCCTTGTGATGAAATTCTATTAAGAGATATAAATTCTATGTGTCCTTAAGAGCTTCATGCAGAAGGGGCCTCTACTGTGGCAGAGAAGACACTGAAATGGACAATCAGTTCATCCCTGGAAGTTTATTTTGTTAGAAGCCAGGAGACCCATATATGGCAAGGCTGGAAAAGGAATCAGTTTTACCATTTCGGTGCTCCCCTTCCCCGGCAACCCTACCCGTCAAGCTACTAACACCAACAAAAGGCATCATGTTATCTCTTCGCCTGCTTTCTCCTGGACTTAGAGGCTCTCATCAAAACAGATAAGAAATGTCAAAAATTGTCATGCTCTGAAAGCACAAGACTGATTTAGAAAATCCACAAGTGAATAATTTGGTTGTAAAATCCCCTTGATCAACTCCCGTAATTCAACTGTTATGGATTGAGTTGTGTCCCTCACAAAAAAAGGTCTTGGAGTCCTAATCCCAGGTACCTCAGAATGTGACCTTATTTAGAGATAGGGTTTTTACAAAAGTAATGAAATTAAAATGATGTCATTAGGTTGGGCCCTAATCCAGTATGACTGGTGCCCTTATAAAAAGGACAAATTTGGATGCAGGGAGAGGTATCACATAGAGAGGATGCCATACGAAGAGACAGAATATGGTTGTTCACAGAGAGAACACAGTTATCTAGAAGGCAAAGAGAGAGCCTTGGAGCAACTCTTTTCCTTACAGCCCCGAAGCAACCAACCCTGCCTGCCATCACCTGGGATTCAGATTTCTAACCTTCAGAACTGTGAAACAATAAATGTGTGTTCCTTTTTTTTTTTTTTAATTTTATTTATTTGACAGAGAGAGAGTTAGCGAGAGCAGGAACACAAGCAGGGGGAGTGGGAGAGGGAGAAGCAGGCCTCCCGCTGAGCAGGGAGCCCGAT
The DNA here is from genome assembly GCF_003265705.2 of Callorhinus ursinus. Lineage (NCBI taxonomy): Eukaryota > Metazoa > Chordata > Mammalia > Carnivora > Otariidae > Callorhinus > Callorhinus ursinus. The sequence continues at coordinate 34,385,728 of NW_027397064.1, read as the reverse complement.
GCGGGGCTCCATCGCAGGACCCTGGGATCATGACCTGAGCCGAAGGCAGACACTTAATGACTGAGCCACCCAGGTGCCCCTAAATGTGTGTTCTTTAAGCCACCCCATTTGTGGTACCTTCTTATGCAGTCCCAGCAAACGAATATAGATTTTGGTATTGGGAAGCAGGGTGATGCTGTAACAAATACCTAAAAGTGTGGAAGTGCTTTGGAATAAGGTAATAAATGGAATCTGGAAGAGTTTTTAGGTGCATGAGAGAAAAAACCTAGACGGCCTCGAAAAGAATGTTGCTGTAAATGTGAGGGCTTGAAGTGGAGATGAGGAGCATGTTATTAGAAATTGGAGGAGAGGCAGTCTTTGCTAGAAAGTGGTAGAGGATTTGGCTGGATGGTGTTCCCTGGAGTGGAAAGTAGAACTTAAAAATGATGAGCTTGGAGGGCAACCCTCTCGGGTCCCCTCCCTCCTTGGGAGCTTTGCACTATTACTTTGCTATCGCTCAATAAACCTTGCTTTGCAGCCTACCAAAAAAAAAAAAAAAGATGAGCTTGGATCTTTAGTTGAAGAGATTCCTAAGCAAAGTATTGAAGGCATAGCTTGGTTTCTCCTTGCTGCTTATAGTAAGATACAAGAGGAGAGAGATAAATTGAAGAAGCAAAAAGGACCCAGAACTTGAAAAGTTGGAAAATATTCCACCTAGCCATGTTGCAACAAAATGACAGTATGCTCTGGAGAAAACTCCTGTGTCCCTGGACAACCATTTGCCACAGAGATTCGGCATGTGACTTGTGGCTGTAACCACCCATCTCAGTAGAAACAGTGCCAGCCTGCTCTGGAGGGGACAGGGCCAGGACAAAATGAAGGATGGTTGGCAGACTTCTGGGATTCTACTGGCAGGAAATGGGCTGATAGAGCTATTCGGCCATGAACATGAGTTAATGTTCAAGGAAGGGAAGAATGACCTGAAAGGGTGTTCAGAGGCTGATGGCCACTGCTGCCAAGGGCCCAGAAGACAGACTCAGGGAGGTGAGGTGGTCTCCTCCATGGTGCCAGAAGGCAGGGCCACTTCCTCCATTCCACATGGCAAAACCAGCCTCTTTGTCATTCTCTGCTTCCCCTCCTGAATTCCCTGTTTCTGTGGTCTCACGTCCAGTAACCCAAGTACAAAACCTGTCATTAGTGACCCCTTTCCTTTCACTCATATTCAATTAGGCAGCTGGTCCTGTTGATTCTTCTACTCTTCATAGTCATTACTATTGCCAAGGACTGTACTCTTGGCAATAAAATGCATTCTTTGCTCTCTCCGCCATCTTTCTGTGCTGCCATAATGATGCATATGAATATCATGGCAGATGCTCTCAAGAGCATTTACAATGTTGAAAAGAGAGGTAAATGCTACATTCTTATCAGGCCATGCTCCAGAGTCATCATCCCATTTCTAACTATGATGATGAAGTATGGTTACTTTGGTGAATTTGAAATCCTTGATGATTACACAGCTGGGAAAATTGGTGTGAACCTCACAGGCAGGTTAAACAAGCATGGAGTGATTGGCCCCAGATTTGATGAACAACTCAAAGATTAAGAAAAATGACAGAATAATCTGCTCCCGTCCCACCAGTTTGGTTTCATTGTACTGACAACATCAGTTGGCATCATGAACCATGAAAAAGCAAGATGAAAACACAGGAGGGAAAATCCTGGGATTCTTTTTCTAGGGATGTAATACATACATGCAAATAAAGAGTCTCAACAAAGAAAAAAAAAAAAAGAAAAGAAAAGGCATTCTTAACTAGTTTTACAACATGGTACTAAGAACTTTATGTGGCTTATGTTCTTTAATCCTTATAACCATGCAATGTGATGTTATACCATTCATATTCATTTTACAGCTAAGAAAATTGAGGCTCAGACAGGTACTGAACGACTATATTTGCCCAAGATCACACAGCAAAGAAGCATCTAAGAAGAGAAACCTGACCAGATCTTCTGGAGCCCTGAACCACACTCTTAACTAACACACTCCCTCCTTTAAAACATTTCTCATGGTTGTTTCTTCCTGTCCATTCCCACTGTTACTAACATAGTTACATAACCCTTTTACTCATGACCTATTCACTGACCCTTTTATTACCACACAAATCTCCTTGCATTTCTCCCTTACTCCAGTCTATCCTCCTTCCAGACGGTCTTTTTGATCTCATCTAAAAACAAAAAATCTACCTTTGAGTTAATTCTTAGCTCAAGGACTTTTAGTGACTTCTCATTGCCTGTAGGATAAAGACTGGCATTTCATAATATCTTTACTCATCATGCCACCTTTTAAAATCTTGCCCACCTAAATGCCCAGTCTCTTTGTGAAGAGACTAAACTTTCTTTAACTTTAATCTGAGCATTTCACTAGAAAAATTTTTCCTGTCCTTGAAATGTGACCATTCGTAATATTCATCTAAACCAATCTCAGGTTTAAGATGCCAACCACAGAGCTTGCAATCATCATCTTCCCTCAAAACTCCCTCTCCCAGAGTTCTCTGTCTACCTGCAACTACTTACCATTCACCTGAAATCTGATGCTGCATTTGACTGCTCCTCTTCACCTTATCTGCTGCCAAATCCTATTGCCACCAGTGGTTCTGCCACTAAAGTTCTCTTCTGTCTATCGCTTCCTTCCCACCCTCACTCTCTCAGGTCTCATTCATGCTCCTCAGACTTGAGAACATAAGAGAACTACCATTAGATTAAATTTCCACCCCCAAATGAGCAAAAGATTGACGGGCAGAGGGGCCAGAGGGAAGAGACTCAGGGGAAAGATGACAAGAGCCTACCTGGAAAGATCTAGACCTAGAGAGAATGGAGAGAGAATAAAATCCACAGGAACAGGCACGGGGGTGGATGGTGGGAGGTGCTAAAAGCTTGAAGATGAGGAATTTGAGGAGAAGAAAAACCAAGGTAGGAGAGAGGTGACTGTGACTATGAATCAGGTCCTTTTAATTTACCTTTGGAAGACAAGTGAAGTTTGGTATTCCCTTCAAGTCACATTTTGGCTGTTAGTATTGCGCGTCTTTGACATAGGGATCTTCTCTGAATCAAGGTAGATAGTGTCCTAGCTCTACCTTCTCCACAACTCAGCTCTCAAATGCCTACTACAACTACTTCTGCGTGGCAATTGAGGCTCTGAACCAATGGACCTAACCCACCATTCCTCAGCACCACCACCCCTGCCTGGCTGGCCCCATCACTGTCCCCCTTCCTCCAGCTGGCCCCATCACCGTGCCCCCCCAGTCCCACCGGCCCCATCACTGTGCCTGCCCCCCCACCAGCCCCAACCCTGTGCCCTCCTTGCTGGCCCCAACACTGTGTCGCCCTACCCCTGCTGGCCCCATCACTGTTGTCCCCACCCCTGCCAGCCCATCACTGTGCCCCTTCCCTGCCTTGCCAGCCCCATCACTGTGCCCCCGCCCACTTGCCAGGCCCCATCACTGTGTCCCACCCACCCCAGGCTGGCCCCATCACTGTGCACCATCAACAGCTTCCTTCTCCACATGCGTCCTTACCCATGCTCTTCTCCTCTGACACTACCTGCCTCTCAAAATCTTCTCCATTTCCTGGAGTCTAAGGAAAATGCCACCTGCCCAGATTCCCTCATCTGGAAATGCTCTTGCTCCCTCCTTTGAACACAAACAATACTTCAGCTTTAAAAAAAAAAAAAAAATTCTTAGCCCTCTTTCTTTTCTAGGCCTGCTTGTCTCAAACTGTCTTAGTTTCCCATTAGTATGTACACTGCCCTGAAGGTAAGGGATATGGTTTGCTTATCTTGACACATCTAACCAAATATTGTACACAAAGTAGATACCCATACATATTTACCAAACCCAGTGGCATTTAACCCCACCAGCCTAATTTATGTTTGCCCCTATTAGGCAGTGAGAATGAGGTGAGTTTCCACTAGGCTTCTGTGTGAGAAAACTTCTCATGGAAAACCTTAGCTTCTTTGTTATAGATGAAGCATCAATTAAAAAGCACAAAGTGACACAGTCTGACCCTAGAACATATCCTGGTGCCCAGACCAAAGAAAGAGACAAATTTAAAGTTGTACAAACCAACAGTGGGAGGACCGTCTATACTTAGTGACTAGTCTGTCAGAGTGAAAAACCTCAAGTGGGTTGTAAATATAGGGTTGATTTTGGGGGAGATTTTTCTTCTATTTGCTGATTCAGCTCCTACAATCAAGAGATTTTGTTGTTGTTCAATTTTACTTAAGGCAGACTAAATCAACTGATTTCATGTTTATTCCTGATTTTTGTTTTTCTTACCTTGGCTAAACTCTGTGTTTGACAAGGCCCTCTCAGTTTCAGTGATCAGAATATGCTTTTATCCTTTAAATTTTTTCTAAGTCCTCTACTTCTTTGCTTGTGTCTTCTATGGAAATCCAACTAATTTGTTACAAAATGCGATATTTGTTTTTTTAATTTGCAGGAATCCACAGGACTCTTGCCTTCTCACATCACATTGGTTGATGATATTGATGGACTTTCTTCCCAGCATTCTTTAGGGCCCACTGTAAGTTCACGTCTGCACAACATTTAGATGGCTCACTGGTTGGTATAAAAGGGTTGTTTAACATTTCGCATTCCCAAATATACCAGTGTAACTCCTTTCATGATTCTCATTCTTTAGAAATAGAAGGTAATATTGAAGGCATATCTCTCGAGGGGCTGCTCATTTCAGAAAATCGAGTCTACCCAGTGTTTACTTATGTATGATGACCTTAAATGGGGAAATTAGCAAAACAACAATGATTAAAGTTTCCCAAGCATTGATAGGGGAGAGATTTTAAAAGGCTTTCTCCTAGAGCTACATGATATGGTCATTAGGCTTTTAGGGGAATAACTAGAAGTTTAGACAAAACAGACCAGCGCTCCCCTCCACCAAAGTTCTAGGCCAAAGAAAGAAAAAGAAAATAAAGGAAGAGCTTTTATGGGTCCACCATGTGTTAATCACCAACAACCTATATTCTTGTTGAACAACTGCTGGCTTCCCTTCCCTTCACCCATCTCTACAAATTACAATCTTCCAAACTTATGGCTTTGGTTTTTTTGACAATCTATCCCCATTGCAGGCACCCACATATGCACACACACACACTCACACACACTCACACACACACACACACACACAGAGTTTTCCTTTCATATTTGGATTTGCAGAGGGGTCAGAGGAAAAGGAGAGGAAAGACTTAAAAAAAAAAAAAAACTCCAGTAAGTTTGATCTAAACAAAATGGTTATTCAAATGGGTCCCCTACTAATTTCACAAAGATGCGTGATAATATCCAACATATGGCTTCAACTATGTTTTTTTAATATTAGAAATTGAATGCACATTTTAAGACACAAGTTTTGTTGATATGCTGTTGATAATATAGGAGAACTATTTCCCATTTGTTTCTAATTATCCTAAAGACAGCCTGGGGATCACTTACCCATGGTTTAAGAGCACTCAGATAAGTCCACAGATGCGACAGGCGGGCATTTGTGTCAGCTACTGCAGTGGGGCTGTGTGAGGGTGGTTTAGCAGAGACTATCCTCTTATGTCTGAAACCACTAGATATGGTTCCTAAGGTCAACCAGTACTGAAAAGTAAAATCCTTCCTTTGTCAACATTCTTAGGGTATGGGCTCTGGAGCCAGACTTCCTGGCTCCGCCATTTAACCGGCTGGGTGAACTTGATCAAGTGAGTTAACCTCCTCTTGCCTCAATTTCCTCATCTGAAAAATGGGGATGTGCTTCCATTGTAGGGCCATGGTCAGGATAAAATATCCAGAATGGTGCCCAAAACATAGAAAGCACTCAATACCTGATCTGGCCTCAGGTTTTTTTTGTTTGTTTTTGTTTTGCTTTGCTTCATCTGTCTCTGCCTCCCCACCCCAACTCCTTTCCTTGAATCTTGCCAGCAAGATCTCTTCCAGTTCTTCCAACATGCCCTCCCTCACCTCTCCTGGGACGCTTTCTCCTCTTCCAGCTAACAGCTCTGTGTTAGGTGGTCCTCACCTATAGGCCCACATCGCCCTGGGTTTCTTCTGTTATGGGGTGTATAACATACCATTTTCATACTTATTGGTCTACGCCACAGGCCTGTTAGCTCTGAGGCAGGAATTGAATCTGTTCTGTACATTGCTGTAATCCCACCTTATGACAAAGTGCTTTAGACCAGAACTAACCGGATTTTTTCTTTGCAAAGCAGAAAAAAAAAATCTTCAGTGTATTCATCAAAAATAGAGCATAATGCAGAGGAGGTAGGGGATAATTATATGCTTACTTGAGAGCATTCTTAATTTTAATTCTTCTTGAGATATGATGACCCCTTTCAATCTGAAAATTCAAGTGTTTGTTCTGCACAAGGACTTCTGCACACATGTACATGTGGGCACGCACACATGCGTGGTTATGTTCACGAGCTCACTACAGTTATGGCTTCATTTCCATTTCTTACTTTTTCTCCTTCAGTAATGGTTATTTGCTTATGCGAGCTCCTGGTTTGTCTTCCTTCTCTCTTAGCCCACCTTCTCACTCATGATTTTTATTTCTTTCACCTCATTTCTTTGCTATCTGTTCAAAATTGTCCTTCCATTTGATCTTACAGATCACTAATTTTGTTTCAGCGTTATGGATTCTTTTTCCCTTCCACTCGTGAATTGTTCTCATTTGAAACTTATGGCTTTGCTATCTCCTCATTTCCTAAAGCATTGCTAAAGCATTCTTAATTCTTTTTTATTTGTTTTTTGTTGTTGCTGTCGTTGTGTTTCCAGTTCTCTTCTTTCTTTAAATCTTCACCCATAAATGGCAGCTCGGTATCTCATCAAGCAATGGAGACCCCTTTGCTTGCTCAGTCAGCTCGTGTCACAGAGTGGGTCCGTTGGTACCATGCAGCTCAGGCTTCTGGAGTCCAGGGCAGGGCGAGATTGGCCGACCGTGAGAAATAAGGTTGGAGTTTCTCCTTCAGGAGGCTGATCATTGAAGTGCCAGCAGCCAGCAATGGCTTCTGCGCTGAGAGCCGGGGCCTCGTGCGGCAGCCGCAGGATCTGCCTTCTCCTCCCAGGACCCCAGCAGCCCGGCTCCCCACCACCGATGGCGCTGGAAACATGGGGGTCCTGCACCTGCAGCCCCCTCCCCACCCCACCCCCAACACCCCCTCCCCGCTGCCAGGTCCTGACCTTCTTCTTAAGGCTCCCAGGCCTAGAGCGGTTGAGTTTCTTCCAGCCTGAGTGTGTCCTGCAGGAATCCCAGTGGTAGAGGGTGGTCATGGGTACGTGTGAGGCTGCTATTTCCGATTTTTTCTTTTAAAATTATCTGAGGGGACGGGGGGAGGGGAGGAATATGACAAAGCTTTTAATATTAAAGAAAACTCTTTTACATTCAAAAACGTTGAAATGCTCAAAGTTAAAACAATCAATTAGGAGCAATTTCCAATTTTTAAGAGAAAACTACAAAATTAAAACTTCTCTGAAGTTTAGTAAGATATCCTGCAAGACACCCAAATTCATATGGGAAAAATTAGCCTCAAAGCTTGATGTACTCTTTGAAATACAGCATGGCTCCTTCTGTGTCGCTGAACATAGAGGCGGCGCAGGGAGTAAGAACATAGACTCGGGCTGTGTTGCTCGCTTTTGTTGCCTGAGTCTCATCCTCTGTAAGTGGGAGTTAAACATGGTACTTCCCTGGTAGAGTTTTGGGAAGGTTAAATGAGTATTGACTCATCTGGAAAGTGCTGAGCATAGTACCTGCTATATAGTAATTGCTATAAAAGTGTTAAATAACATCAAGTAAAATAAAATAAGTACCAGATCATAGGTATTTAAAGCTGTGAACACTGGAGGAAATTTTGATATCCAGGATGTCCTGGTATGTTTTTTTTTTAATCCTTTAAAATTATCTTTGCCATCAAAACAGGTTCACCACTGCCTATTTGAAAATAATACTCTGACAGACGCAACAAAGACCATGGCACAGAAGGTTCTGGAATGCCAAGAGTTTCCAATGAGAGGCGAGATGAGGAAAGAAGTGGAAAATATCACTTTGAAACGTTTACTCAGGCAGATGTTTTCATGAGAGTCCATTTTCAACTTTATGGCAGAATCACACAGTCTACCAATTATCTAGTATTAGAAATAGCCTGAAGTCTCATGTGCTTTAAAGTTTGGTATACTCTCAAGATACAGCAGAGGTACATTTGCCATTTGTAAGCATGCCCCATGCATTCACACAGTTGCTCAGTTAAGAGTCTAACAGAAATGTGTATACAAAGCAACCAGCCTGCTGCCCCTTTCCCACCTCTATAGTCACAAAGATGAGAGGAAGAGAAATTAATTAGCAACATCTGAAAAATGACAGAAATGCCCCAAATCCTAGCAAAATGAAAATTGTTAATAATAATAAATAATGAAAGCTAACATTCACCGGGGCATCCTGATCAGTCCCTTACATGTACTAGCTCATTTGATTTTCCAGTAATTGGGGTTTAATATTTTACTTCTCTGATTATCACTAGCTCTTCAAGGTCTCTTAGGTGAGCTGTCTCTTTTCCATTCCTACAGGCTAGGGAACAAACAATGAAGTCCATTTCATTTAGTTTTAATAATTCTGATGAGCCCAACGACAACAGAGGTTTGAGATAAAAGTGTGCTTTTGATCCGCACAGAAGAGAGATGTTAAGTGGCAAGGCGTAAATGGTTGGCTATGAACCGCTGAATAAGCTTCAATCAGCTGTATAATTCACGCAAAACATTCAGCTTGATCCAGACAACCAAGGACAATGTGGGATTTTATCCTCCTTGATCCACAGTGGAAGCATTGACTCATTACATTTATTGTCAGCCTTCTATGTTACTTCATGTCATGTGGAATCCAGTTGAAAGATAATCTTTTGGTGACATTTTTTTCAACACAGCTGAGGCTCATGCATTCAAGAGAAAACAAATGTATGTGACATGCAGAGCCAGGGAGGGGGTGGAGTCAGCCACAAATTTGGATTTTCAGAGCTACACCATTGCCCAGGTCCTGACCCTAACCTTCTGTCTCCCACTGGCAAAGAAAACCAGAGTGTTCTGCCTCACATAACACGAGAAGCCACTCTTCTGTGTGAAGTCCCCCATCAATTTTGCAGAGGTTTTCTGCCATTATCATAGTCCAGGTAGGCAGTTGTCACGAAGCATTAGAGCTGAAAGAGGCTGACAGCATAACTGCGGGCGAGCTCAAGGCTCAGCCCGGTCCAGCACCTGCCGCCTGCTCAGGCAGGAGTGTCCTCTGTCAAGACACAGCCTGGCAAGAGGCTTCAGGAATCACTTTGTATCAGTGCCCTTCATTGACAGCATGCTGGAGGGCAGCCTGCCTAGCAAAAGCAGGACAGAAACCTTTGCCAGCCACCTGCCTGCCCCCATATGGTGGCCATTTAAAAAGCCGTCACTTTTATAAAGAAGTTCTCGAATTATTCATTCATCAAGTGCAGTTTTGACTGGCCCAACTGCCTCAATGTATGATCACCTGATTCTGTGATTTGAAGAACTTTGTTTTCACGGGACTTCATGTGGGTGTTTCTAAGGAAGAGATTGCTTAAATATCCCTGGGTGAGCAAGTCAAGTCCATTCCACATTCTGAGCCCCCACTGCTCCAAGAAGGGCATTCCTGGGGAGCGAGAACACTTTCAAACCCAAGTGGATGACAATCACATGCCCAGGAACCTCACCCCAGCCCATGGAGGAAGTGTCTGAGCCGTCTTAGAATGTGATACCTTGTTTCCTCATTCACCTGATCCAGAGGTAGACAGCTAATAGGGGAGGAGGTGGGGGGTAGTCTGTTCAGAAACTGTACAACAACAACAACAACAACAACAACAAAATCAAAGGCACCTGTGCATTCACCTGAGAGGTCAACATTTTCCAAAAATATATAACAATGGAAATGTACTTTAAAGGGACCCAGAAATCCATTACTACTTGCACACAAGTCAAAATTCTACCAATATTTTTCCTTTTAAATTAAATTCATGCGATAATGTAGATAATGTACATATATGGCAATGTTTCAGTGGATATGCTGAAATTTTCTTCCTTATTTGTTTTAAGAGCAATCTATCTCCACCATCATGGAAACTCCTTGAGACTAGGGACCACTACAACTGCAGGGCCTGAACAGTGCTTGACACATAAGAGGTGCTCAATAAATATTTAGTAGGAAAATTGGACAAATAAATGCAAAAAAGAATGACTGGATGAATGAATGACATCTGGAGTAAAGCACCAGATGTCTAATGACATGGCTTCTCAAATATTTTGCAGGGGTTGTGATAGAAGAAGTTGAGTAGAGTTGAGTGATGAGAGTGATAAAGATTTTTTAACTTTTAAAGTCAATTTGGTACATTTTGGTTGAAGATTTAAGATTTTTAAAAACCTGCAATAATAAAGAATGAATGAACCAGGCACCTGAGAATTGAACATAATTCTCTGCTGTTTGGACTTCAGGCGCATTGTACACATCCCACCCCACAACAGAGTGGCTTTAAGAAGGCAAGCAGGTGAGATTTTACATCCTTTCTCCTAAAACTGGCTGCTAACAACCTGGTTCTTTTTCCTTACTCTCATCCCGCAAATCTCATCATCTTTCTTCAACTGACACCTGTGCTCAGAGGATCTCCACCCTGAGGTTCTTCCGTGAGATTGAGCCCTGTCCATGTAACTGTTTCCTAGGCCTCTAGCTCCACTCGGGAGTCCCACAGACCCTCAAATGTAACAGCTCCTGACCATCTTCCCACGGCAACTCCTCCTTCCCTGTCCCACATCTCAGGGAAGATCGACATCACCCAATCTAGAACACTGGAGATATCCAGGATCCTTCTCACGCTCTACCTCGCACACCACATCCAACCAGTCACCAAAGCCAGCAGATTCTAAATCCTTAATATCTCTCACTTCCATCCTTCCCTCCCCTTTACTACAAATACTAACTTAGTTCAGGCTTTCATTATCCTCACAAGGACTATTGCAATAGTCTCTCACTGGTTGTCCTGCCTCTGGTTCTGTCTGGGTGATCTTTATAAAATGGAAATGTGCACATTACCCCACCCTTCCGCCCAGATTGGCTCAAAACCTCTTTGTGGTTCCCCATCACTGGATGGTGTATGGTTAAGCCTCTGTAATATGGCCTTGCACGAACTTTTGTGATCTAGACATTGTCTTACCTCTCACCAAGACTCTTCCTTTGTTTCCTCTGCTCCACCATTAAGCTACATAGTTTCTCAGTGGGCAGGGTTGTTTCATCCATCCATCCATCCACCCATCCATCCAGAGGGTAAGGCTCTTGCTAACGCATCCCTCTGTAATCCACGATGCCACTTCTGCCCCCAGCACCCAATGAGTTAGGCCTTGGAGAGGCAGTCTTCCAGAATGGAACCATCCCCTCTCCCAAGGAGCTAGAATGGGAGATATAGCAAAAGAGAAAAATTTGGCCAATATTGGGACTGCTTACTAAGAAACTACCTGGTACCTCAACCCACAGAAGGTCTCAGTTGTTCTTTAATTTTGGTGTGAGAAAGTATTGGTCAGACCCTCATGATTTCTTGCGTGGGCCAGGAAAATACCCTCTGAAGTGTCTCATCTTCAGTCCTTCTCCTGATCCATTCTTCATACTGCTGTCCACCATCTCCCCAAACCTCAAAGAGGTTCATAGCACACTTTAGCTTAAATGCTTTCAGGAGCTCCTCATCATCTACTCTGGTCCCGAGGATGTCTCCCCATTGCCCGAAGCAGTATGTGGCACACTCAACAACTTCCTAGCGAATGCAGGTATATTAGCAATTTGAAGACTGATCCAAATAAATGCTGAATTTTTTTCTTCTTTTTTCTCAAAGATTTTATATATTTATTTGAGAGAGAGAGAGAGAGAGAGAGAGCACAAGTGGGGGGAGGGGCAGAGGGACATGCGGACTCCCCACTGAGTGGGGATCCTGTCGCAGGGGTCCATCCCAGGACCCCGAGATCATGACCCGAGCCGAAGTCAGACACCCAACTGACTGAGCTACCCAGGCGCCCCCTAAATGCTTAATTTTTAAGTGAGAATAAACAGATTTAAAACACCAACAACAAACATCAGCCGGTCAGAGTCCATGACTCTGTGACATGTGTTTAGGACCCATGGTTGAGTTGCAAGCCTTGCCTCTTTGCTTCTCCCACATTTAAGCAGCAGGAAATGGCTGAAAAACTATAGGCTTTGGATGGCATGGACATGGTTCAAATCCTGGCCCTCCCACCTCTGTGTGATCATGTACGAATGCCTTACTCTCTGTGAGCCTTGGTTCCTCATCTGTAGGTGGAGATCACAATTCCTATAACATAGATCAAGCGATAAGTATGCCCTTTTCGAAGGAAACCTAATTCATCTTCTCTAATAACACAACATGCCCGCCCATTCTGATTACTTACCTCTAATTTAAAAGGCACTATGGCCATTTTCTATTTAATACTATTGTTAAAATGAAATAAGCAAAAATAACAACAAACATGTTTAACCCAACAGCTGGAGGTAAGATTCTGAGGCTTTGAAGGAGAGGCTGGTTTTTGAATTGTTTGTGTTTCCTTCTCTGGCACGGATGTTGGGTTGTGAGTGCCTGGCTGAAATGGATGCTATAGAGAAATCACATGACAGAAGGAGCAGACTCCAAGGGAAGGAAAACCTTGTTTTTAATTCTTTTAAATTCTTAAGGTCAGCTTCAAACAGGGAGTCGGAATAACCTAGCCAAATTGGCAGTGACTAGGAGGTGACCCGAGCCAGGTAGCAAATTACCAGCTAATAGAACCGAGTCACCTTTCTTGCAACCCCCAGCTGAGTTGCAGGTTTGTCTGCCTGCCCCGACAACACCGTGCAGAGTGTGTCCTCAGCGGGACCACCATCCACAGAGGCCACCTCCAGTTTAGGGTTCGGATGGAAGGTATTTAGATAAACTAATAATTGCCCAGGGATGTGGTTTCCTCCGGAGAAGTCAAAACTGTGTTTAAATGTCTGAAATTCCTGGTGTCACTAATAATTGTAACCTCTGCCTCAATAAAACATACAAATAATGTTACTGAGGCATTTCCAATCACAAGGTATTATTTTTGGTCTAAAATAGATGCAGCCCTCGGTGCTGAAAAGGAGGATGTCTGGCTGGATTTACCTAGACCTGAAGGGAAACAAAACTCCTGGAACTTTGGCCAAAGCCCCAAATGTGAGAAGCATCTATTGGAGGAGCGAAGGTAGCTTGGCAGCGTGACGGTGGAGCCATCCCTAGCACAACTGAGCACCACGTTGAGAGACCTACTAAAGGTGCTGGAAGGAATCTAAGCCAGTCATTTGAAGGAAAATGAGTTGGCATTTTTGAACACTTAGTTGGCAGGCTGGGCATTAATATGGATTCTCTCACTTAATCCTTCCAGCACCTTCATTTTACAGATGATGCCATTGAAACCCAGAAAGGCAGAATAATGGATTCAAAGATACTCCCATATTAAGTGCAGAGTTGGGATTTGACCCCAAGGCTGTCTATACAGAAAGCCCAGGTCTTTCCTACTCAATCATACAGACTCCCTTGGGAATTTTAAGAGCTAACCCCAAACAAATGGGGACCTGGAGTCAGACTGTCAGGGTTCACATCTCTCCTCCATCGTTTGCTATCTCTATGACCAAGGCATTTAACCTCTCTGCCCTTCAGTTTCCTCGTGATAAAATGGGAGAGAATACTAGTACCTACCTAATAGTACCATTAGGCAAATGAAAAGAGGTGGTACAGATACAAGGCTCAGTGCTATGCTTCTAGCACTCTTGTGCCCAATCCAGACACTCAGACGTCAAGCCATCGAGCAAGCAAACTTCAGCCCAGGCTGCTAGGGAGGGTCGTTGGGTTAGCCCAGAGATCCATCTGCCTAGTCCAACAGAGGACCCAACCTGCCACTATTAACCTGCAGATAGCCATAGTTAAAAGCCAAATGCTTCATCCGCCACAGGACAGTAGGTAGGCATCTCCCGAGGCCCATCAAAGCCTGTCCTGACTCCCCAGATGCCGCAAAACTATTAACCTAGTTGCAGTAACACTCATTTCTTTAGTATTTCACATCACACTGGAGCACATCAATAAAGATCCGCTGGGCACATGTGGAAAACATTAGCTCTTATGTGGATTCGGGCAAAAGGTAGTTAGTATCCAAATAAATCAGATTGATGCTTTATCTTACAAGCATTAAAGCAAAGCCTGAACTCAACATGTTCTGGCTGTAGACAAGGCTTAATATAAAAAACCAACCACCCCAACTGGAAAGAACTAAAGTCTTTAGGTATGGTAGTGCTTTCTCCTTCGCCAAAAATTCACGTATATCGATGTTATACAAGTTAATATCTTGCATGGGATATATTAAACAAAGATAAGGTACACAGCAATTGTACAGAATTATGAAAAATTAGGCAGTGGGTAAAAGAAATTCTTCCTTTTTTAAGTTAATCATTAACATTTCTCCAGGAAACAAACAACTGAGACTATTGTCTTATTTCCAAAGGTTGCCCAGGGGTGAGCAAAAAAGCTAATTTCATTAGATGCAATACATAATCCAAGGGTGGTCATACAGTCATTGCATGCATATGTGCCTGACCATAAAAATACCTCAAGGACTAGGAAGTTTCAAAGTAAATGTAAAAATAGGACACACAAGGACACTTTCACAGTGTTTAAACATGTATATGCTTCAATAAAAGGCACAAATAATGTATTCATTGTTTAAATACAGCCAACTGGCCATTATTCCAATCCATGTCAGGTGTTAGGAAGGCAGAAACTGACTCCCTCTTCGATCCTATTTCTGGACGCTTAGAACAAGAAACAGAGAAATGGTGAAAACAATACATCATACCAAGCGATCACGTAAAGCAGCGAAGAGGGGGAAAAGTCAGAATGTTAAGTTCCTAAGTAACCAAGAATTTAAAAAGAGCAATCTTTCCATATTTATTCTCAAAGTTACAGTCAATAAAGTTACAAGTTTTTCCACCACTTAATGTAATTAAATTCCATTAAATTTAACAACAATGAGTGCAGGGTTCCATAATGTAGGGAAGGAACTTAGCAGAGTGCCTGACACACTCAAGAACTTGGGATTTTCTGAACTATTGTGCATTCCCTTTCCCTGGAATGGATCTGAACAACAATGTTTGTCCATATTCTTCTGGGGTTTTTTGGATGTTTCTTCATTGGAAGCAAACATTAAAGAACATTAAAGCAAACATAGTTGCCTCCTTGGGATAAATCCTTGCAAAGGAGATTCAAATCATGTTCAGTCATGAGGAGACACTTGACTCAGGCTCATGGGCTGTGGCCACTTTGATTTGTTGAGGCTTCCAAGGTAATAGAAATGTCAGAACAGGATTACAAAATTTATAGTGAATTCTAGGTGTTTACCCTTTGTGTATTTACATTGTTGACATAAACAGAATGCAATACTGTGTGCTCTTCACAATATAATGACAAGATTTACTTTTAAGAAATTGAAATGAGGGACACCTGGGTAGCTCAGTCGGTTAATCGGCTGCCTTCGGCTCAGGTCATGATCCCAGGGTCCTGGGATTGAGCCCCGCATTGAGCCCCACATTGGCTCTGCCTACTTGTGCTCTCTCTCTCTCTCTCTCTCTCTCTCTGTTAAATAAATAAATAAATAAATCGTAAAAAAAAAAAAGAAATTGAAATGAATGGCCCCATGGTTGGAAAGACAGTTAAATTTTTCCCATGCCTGTTGTGTTCTCTCAATTGCCAAACTGTACGTAGCGCCTCAGACACCCATTCAGTCTAAATATGAGGATCCCTGGTGTGTGGGGGTGAATTATGTCTCTCCATAAAAAACATTAAAAAGATACATTGAAGCCCTAACCCCCAATCCATCAGAATGTGACCTTATTTGGAAATAAGGTCTTTACAGAGTTAATCAGGCTAAAATGAAGTCTGATGGGTGGGGAAATTTGGACAGGGAGACAGACAGAGCCAGAGGGAAGACGATACGAAGAGACACGGGGAGGACGCCCTGTGAAGACAGAGGACTGGAGGGACGTATTTACCCATGATTGCTGGCTGGCAAGCCATCAGACGCTAGGAAGAGGCCAGGGAGGATTCCCCATCGGTTTCAGAGGTAGCATGGCCCTTGCCAACACCTTGATTTCAGATTTCCAGCTTCCAGAACTGTAAAACAAATTTCTCTTGTTCTAAGCCGTGTGTGTGTGTGTGAGTGTGTGTAGCTTTGTTAGGCAGCCCTCAGAAGCCATAGGCGTGGGGATGGCAGGCCTGCCTGGTGGTTCTCCTGGCCTCTCGCCCCTGCTTTGCTGCTGACCACAGGACTCTTGCCCTCAGACAGGTGAGGCAGCACATGAGTGGTTCGGTCAATAACCAACCTGACTTCAGCAACTAGACTGGAATTCATCTGCTGTGTTATGACACCTGCTGTGCACACGAGGAGAAATCGCAGCTCATGAGCATAGCATATTTTTGTACCTTACAAAATAAAATTCCAAAAGGAAAGCAAGGAAAGAAGGGGACAATCCTCTGTTGTATGTTCATTTTAGTCACAAGGTTACAAATTGTCACTTGGTAGGTCTTTGACCTTCCTGTGATGATCACACTTCACACAGTTTTCCAAGGTTAAAAAATTTTCACGTGGAGAGTGTGGTCAGAATACAAAACGACACACAGCCACCTCACAACCTATGCTGAATTAATATGTTAAGCCAATCACAGTAGATTCGAGTATACATTCGGTTCTTCCAGTTTTTTCTTTTTCAGTAATTCTTACATCTCCTTTTCCCTTGAACCTCCTCTGCCCTGGAATGAGTCCCTGGATCTGATATAATAATGATTATAATAACAGTGATAAGAGCTGCTATGTATGGGGCGCCTGGGTGGCTCAGTCTTTAAGCATCTGCCTTTGGCTCAGGTCATGGTCCCAGGGTCCTGGGATCGAGCCCCGCATCGGGCTCCATGCTCGGCGGGAAGCCTGCTTCTCCCTCTCCCACTTCCTCTGCTTGTGTTCCCTCTCTCACTGTGTCTCTCTCTGTCAAATAAATAAATAAAATCTTAAAAAAAAAAAAGCTGCTATGTATCATATGCCACCCACCATGCCAACTCTTTTATGTGCTTCCCTTCATTTAAGCCTCATAGCAGTCTTTTGAAGTATGTACTATGATTTTTGCAGATGAAGAAACAAAATCGGAAGTTATCAGTCATTTGCTCAAGATAAGAAGGTAAATGAACAGCAGGGGCAGAGATGAGCCCGAGTTTGTTGACCTAAATGCCCCATACTCTTACGCAGTGCACAACCCGTCCTCTGCTACGCATTTCCACCTCCCATGTCATGTAGATAAGGCTAAATGCTGTGACAAGGATGCTTGGATGCTTCCTGTTTGGATCGACAGCTCTCATCCTCAACCCATCAACCTTGAGGTCTGAGCTCTAAGTGAAATACCAACAAAAATTCCAATTGCCATTTGGTAGTATTCATCCTCTCTCCACTGAGTTGAAGTACTTCATTTTTAAACTCTCAGTGAGCCAGTCAAGGTTATTTACAACATCATTTGATAATTTATATATACTTAAAAGCATCCAGGGAGTCGGTTTTGACTTCAGGCCAGCTATAGCTATTAATTAATAAAGCTGCCATGCTCCTATATGATAAAGGGCTCAACATAAAATTTACAACAAATGCACAGTGGCCCAACAAATATCCTACATTTCCAGGTCTCTGCTGATTCATGCCATCAGGGCCAAATCTGGGCCTATTTAACTCTGTCACACAGAAATATTCCATCTATTGGCAGTATAACTGGGTGGGAGGTTCTTTACATGGGAACAAACAATCCAAGAGAACCACAAGAACACCTGCCATTGGTTGAGTCAACCAACGTGCCAGACCCAGTACTGGGCATTCCGTGTGTAACACTAATCGTAAATCTCTCACTTTACAGATGGGGAACCTGGTGCCCAGAGGATGTCAGAACTTGTTGGTGGCCTCACAGCCAGCAAAAATCAGCACTAGAATTTCAGCAGAGGACCTTTTAACTCTTCACCACCTGGGTTCTCTGGCCACATTGTCAGGTGGTGACGCGGGGGACAGATAAAAGAGTAGTCTAGTCACTTAGGCAGAGTCTGGAGTCCTGCCTCCAACTCCATTGGAATCACTTTTTCTACCTGGAGACATGTTTGTCTAGAGACAAAACGAAGAGAAGAGTTACCATCAAGCATGCCTGTAATTCTCAATCAATAATCCTGCGTCTGGAGAATCAGTGAGTTTTAAATCAAGATTATCCATAAAGACCAGAAAAATCATGCAGTTCTCCTCATTCATCATCTTCTCCAAGCACAAAAACAACACCTGCCCGTCAGGACACCAAGCATGACAGACAGAAGTGCTTTCAAAGGCTAATATCAATGACTTTGCAAGTCTGAGGTGCTAATCCTACCACTGCTTCCTTTTCCTTTTATTATCATTAATAATAACATACCCCCTGTAGTCCACCACTAACTACTCGGACAGTACTATTTATTCAGATATTCTCTCATTTATTTTCAGTCATACCTCCCTTAGAAAAACTCAGCATTGGGCGCCTGGGTGGCTCAGTTTGTTAAGCGACTGCCTTCGGCTCAGGTCATGATCCTGGAGTCCCGGGATCGAGTCCCGCATCGGGCTCCCTGCTCAGCGGGGAGTCTGCTTCTCCCTCTGACCCTCCCCGCTTCTTGTGCTCTCTCTCTCAAATAAATTAAATTAAAAAAAAAAAAACCTCAGCATTTTTTTTCCTGGACCTTCACACCTTGAACTCTTTAGCAGCTAGCACAGAGCCTGACATCAGCAAGGCACCTTCCCTACTCCCCACTCGGCCTTGTCTTCCTGATAATAAAACATACCTGCAATGGATACATTGATGTCTTCAAACCCTGTCCTTCTTGGCTTGCTAAATACTGCTATAGGGTTAAATCTTAATTCCTCATCTCCAGACCTGTTAATTTCTTCCATTTAGTATGACTGACATCCATTCTTACCGAGAGGAAAAACCAATTAGCTCACTTTCTGCTTAACATTTTTTTTAAGACTTTATTTATTTATTTGAGAGAGAGAGCATGAGAGAGAGAGACAGAGAGAGAGCACATGAGAGGGGGTAGGGTCAGAGGGAGAAGCAGACTCCCTGCTGAGCAGGGAGCCCGACATGGGACTCGATTCTGGGACTCCAGGATCATGACCTGAGCCGAAGGCAGTCCCCTAACCAACTGAGCCACCCAGGCGCCCCCTGCTTAACATTTATTAAGTATATTAAAGTTTTTTTGTTTTTAACTGATAATACCAAATCTCTAAAGAACCTTCTTTTATTTTTTTTTTCCTCCTTTCCATGGAAAGGTAAGTAAACTCGATCAATCACATCCATTCATTCATCCCTTTCTGACAAAGAACGGTTACTTTAGTATTGGCCCATCACTGCCAAGTATGAGGCTAATTAACTAGTTACTCAGAGCACTGGTTCTCAAACTTGGCTGCCCACTGGCATCACTTGGGGGAGTTTTAAACATGCTGATGTCCAGATCCCATCCTCAGAAATTCTGATATAACTGTTCTGGTGTGTGGCCTGGGCATTGGGATTTTTAAAATTTCCCCATGGGATTCTAAATGCAGTCAAGTTTTAAAGCTACTGATTTAGAGCTTTGGAAAAGCTAGTTTGAGTAGATTTAGCAAGTCAGGGGAGAAAATTATAATAATAATAGGGCTGAAGTTATCTTGATTTCTCTTTGGTAGAGCACAGACTTGCAACTGGCAATTCTGCTATGTTCCAGTACAGGGCAGGGCTGCACAAAGTCCAAGGTTTATTCTTCCTCTACAATTTCCCTAATAGCCTCCTTTCTTTGGGAGTTCACTCCTTGGCTTTCTTTGATTTTTATTTAGAGTGGAGATATATTTTAAACATTATTGAAATCAATTCTGATCTTTCTTTTGCAGTGCCACCACTTTTAATAAAGAAGATCAACTTTCAAAGTTGAAACAAACAAACCCTCCCGTTTGAAGTTGCTTAATAAAAATTCTTCCAAATACCAATCCCAGCAAAGAAAACAGAGGGACAACCTGAGGGAATGGGGATCATTTCTCCCTGAGTAGTGACTAAGTTGCTGAGTGTCAAAATGACAAGCCAAGCAAACACCAGGTGAAGAAAGAATCCCAGTTGGTAGCGCTCACATCGATGCGGCTAAAAAGGCAGTGTGGTCCTGAATATTTGGCCTTAATTTGGAATGTCCTTGTTTTGCTGAATTTAAATCTTTAGCATTAGTGCCATGCAGTTATTTTTGTATGGGTTATTTTCTTTTTCTTTTGGTCGTGCAATATTCAAAACAACACAAAATGTTCATTCTTCTTCACATGGAGAATGAATTCCGCAACAACTCAAGCACATAATTCTTCTCTGCATGGAAGAAGATGCTGGACATCTGCTCACCCCAGATCTATAAAACAATGGGGTCCATGAAGTAACTTAGGGAGGAGGTCTCCTCCATGAGGCTCCTCACATCACACATTTGAGGAGACAGGCAAAAATACGAGCTATATTAGAGGTAAAGAACCTATCATTACCTTAGTTTTTTTAAAAAAATTCTGTTTGTTATTTGTCTGTCCCCTTGAGAATGAAGGCTGCAAGCGACCAGGACAGTCTGTTCAAGCTGTATCCCTGAGCTCAAATGATGCCTGGCACATAGCAGACACTCAGTAAATACGTGTCCATTGAAGAAAGTGTTTCTACTGCAAATACCAAATCATGAAGATGAAGAAAGTATATGTATTTCCTTCCTACTCTCATTGCAAGGAAATGGGATTAAAATGAGTGCTTTTCTCCTAAGTTTCATGGACAAGTTTTTGCACATGGGGGGGCACAAATTCCATTTTCTGCATTCATTCTGTGGGCATCCTCCCCAACCTGGGCAATCTCAACCCCTCTCACGTCACATCCAGGAGTGATCTCTTGGAGCAGACAGGCTTCCATAAGGACCCCCACCTTGCTCCCTCACGCTCTCAAACTAAGCCCAGCTCTGGCTCTATTCCTGACTCCCCAAGCATTAGTACACATCAGAATCACCCGGAGGGCTTCTGGGATTCCCACATTCACACCACAACAGAATACACCTGTTTAACTATGCCCAGATTAGGAAATGGGTTCCTATTCTGTGCCTTGGCTCCTGAGTCCCCACCAGGATAATCTACTTTCATGGCAACTGCTCCCTGAGTGGCTTTCATTAAGCCCCTTAACTTCTCAGAGTCCTGAGCCTCAGCATTCTCATCTATGAAATGGATGCATTTCTTTAAACAACAACAAAAACTTAATAGACTGATTTTTTTTAAGATTTACTTATTTATTTTGAGAGACTGAGAATGAACGAAAGAGAGCGTGTGCACATGAGAGGGGGGAGGGTCAGAGGGAGAAGCAGACTCCCCGCCGAGCAGGGAGCCGGATGCGGGACTCGATCCCCGGACTCCAGGATCATGACCTGAGCCGAAGGCAGTCGCTTAACAGACTGAGCCACCCAGGCGCCCAATAGACTGATTTTTAGAGCAGTTTTAGATTCAGGAAAAATTGAGCACATAGTACAGAGTGTTGCTATATACACCTGCCCCATACACACGTCCCCTTATTATTACCATCTTGCTTTAGCGTGGTACATTTGTTACAATTAAGGAAATTGTTTCCTGCTCATAAGAGATATTGGTCTATGATTTTCTTCTTTTACGGTGTCCTGGTCCAGTTTTGCTATCAGAGTAATGCTGGCCTTGGAAAATGAGGGAAAGTGTTCCCTCCTCTTGTACTGTGTGAAAGAGTTTGGGGGGAAAAAATGGTATTAATTCTTTTTAAACGTTTGGCAGAATTCACCAGTGAAGTCACCTGGTCCTGAACTTTTGGTTGTTGGTAGTTCTTGATGACTGATTCAAATCCTTACTAGTAACTGGTCTGTTCAGATTTTCCATTTCTTCATAATTCACTCTTGGTAAATAGTATGTTTCTAGGAATTTGTCCACTTCTAACCTGTCCAATTTGCTGTCATTTAACTGTTCAGTCTCCTATGATCCTCCGCATTTCTGTGGTATTGGTTACAATGTCTTCTCTTTCATTTCTGATTTTTTTATTTGAGTCCTCTCTCTTTCTATTTGGTGAGTCTAGCTAAAGGTTTGTAAACTTTGTTTACTTTTTTCAAAAAACCAGCTCTTAGTTTCATTGATCTTTTCTATGGTCTGTCTTTTAATTCCTATATTTAGACCATTCACATTTAATGGGATTACTGATATACTCAGATTAATACCTACTACATTTCTAATTGCTTTATATTTCTTGTTTTTGTTTCTTTTTTATTTTTCCCTCTTTGTCTGTCTTCTCTGTTTTTATTTGAACATTTTATATGATTCCCTTTCTCTCCTCTCTTAGCATATCAATTATATGTCTTTAAAAAATGTTAGTGGCCACCCTAGAATTTGCAGTATACATTTACAACTAATCTAAATCCACATTGAAGTAACACTTGGCTTAACGGTTAGTACAAGCACCTTATACAGTGAGTGTTCCCAATTTCCCTCCCATCCTTTGTCAAATTGCTGTCATTCATTTCCCTTCTCTATTAGCTATAATCACCCAATGCATTGCTGTTGTTTTTATTTTGAACAATCATCGATTCAAGTAATTTAGAATAATAATGGATTTTATTTTACCTTCATTTATTCCTTCCCTGATAGTCTTCCTTTCTTTTTGTAGATCTGAGTTTCTGATCTATACCATTTTCCTTCTCCCTGAAGAATTTCTAGCATTTCTTAAAAAGTGGCCATACATTTCTTCTTTACTTCTTTTATTGAAGTATAATTGACATTCAATATTATGTTAGTTTCATATGTATCTCTTTCACGTTTGAAGGATAATTCCATTAAACACAGAATTCTGATTTGATGGGTTTTTTTTTTCTTTCAACACTTTAAATATTTCTCTCCACCTCTTTTTGTTTGCATGGCAAGTCTGATATAATTCTTATCCTTATTCCTCTATAGATAAAGTGGTTTTTTTTTTTAATTGTCTGCCTTCTTTCAAGACTTTCTCTTTGTTGTTTTGCAAGTTGAATATGATGTACCTACATGTAGAAACTTTGATATTTATCTTGCTTGGTGGTCTCCGATTTCCTGGATCTGTGGTTTCATGGTTCTCAATAATTTTTGAAAATTCTCAGCCTTCAAATATTTCTTCTCCAACCTTTCTCTCTCCACTTTGTGGTATTCCCATTATAAGTGTGTTACACCTCTTGTGATTGTCTCACAGTCCTGATATTCTCTTCCATTCTTCTCCTTCTTTTTGCTCTTTGCATTTTACTTTGCAAAGTTTCTGTTGACCTATCTTCAAGCTCACTGATTATTTTCCCCCCCGTTGGGCCTGATTTGTCTACTGAAGAACCCATCAAAGACATTCCTCATTTCCTACAGGGTTTTGATTTCTAGCATTTCTTTTGGTTCTCAGAGTTTCCATGTCTCTGTTTACATTACCTATCTGCTTTTGAATGCGGTCTACTTTTTCCATTAGAACACTAACATACTAATCATAGGTATTTTAAATTGCCTATCTGATAATTCCAAAACGTGGAAGCCTGGTTTTGGTGGATATTCTCATTTTTCAGACTGTTTTTTCTTTTTTCCTTTCCTTTGGCATACCTTGTAATTTTGTGTTGAAAGCAGGACAAATGTATCTGGTAATAAGAACCGAGGGAATCAGGCTTTCAGTGTATGTCGGGTTTTATGTTCATCTGGCTAGTGGTTGGCTGCTAATGTTTGCTGTGGTGGTAGGTGCCAGAGGCTTCCATTTCCTCCGGCTTCTTGGTTGTCATCTCCCTCTCCTCTGTTGTCCTTCGGGTTTCCCTAAGAAACTTTCTTGAACAGAGTGTGTGTCTTGCGGCTCTCTCAGCCGGAAATCACTGTTTTGATGCCATAGCCCTGTAGATATGGTGATAAGGTGTCAGAGAGGGGAAGCATCCCATTATTTTATGATTAAATCTCAAGTTTCTTGGTGGGCCTGAGTCTCTGAGCTGTGACATTCAAAAGAATTTCTTAGCCTTATTTTTTTTTTTGCATGATGTAAAACAGGAAAGCCATAGGCGGCTGGAGTAGTCTAACTGTCCTTCCCCTGATCAGATAAGGTCAGATAAGGCTCTAGTATAGTAGTTTCTCTTGTGGGGCAGGCCTTTGTTATGGAAAACGCTCTGAGCACATTTCCAAAGGGTCATTTTCCCCTCCCTCTGCTGGAAGCATAAGGGAATTTTTCTACTGTCTTCACCTTGAGAACCTAGGGGAGTTTTTGGATATAGAACCCACAAAGGCATATCCTCTCTCCCCCCAAGTCTGGGCCTCCAGGGGTTTTGAAATCCCAATCCACATTCAGTCTCCAGCAATTCGTCAACTGCCATTAACATGTTCCTGTCAGTTACTGGCTCCAGCTGCTTCTGTTCCCAGCAAGGTCGGCTGAGCTGTGATTTTCTGCATTCTCCTCTCCTTCTAGTTTTTTGGGGTGGCAGTTTGCCCTGTGACCTCAATTCTCTGAGGACTCTAATAGAAGTCATTGGTTTTTAGTTTCTTCAGCATTTTTCTTGTTGTGATGACTCCAAGTTCTTTCCATATTGGGGTCAAACCCATTTCTTAATTCATAAGACTGTTGAGAAAACTGAGGGGGCACCTGGGTGGCTCAGCCGGCTAAGCATCTGCCTTCAGCTCAGATCATGATATCCAGAGAGAGTCTGCTTCTTCCTCTGCCTCTGCCCCTCCCACCTGCTTGTGCACACGCACTCGCGCTCTCTCTTTCAAATAAATAAAATCTTTAAAAAAAAAAAAAAAGACTGTTGAAAAGCCTGATGTCATAACATGTATGAAAGGCCTAACATGATGCCCATCAAATAGCGAATAATAATAATTACAACAGTAGCCAATCACTTTCCAAAGTACTTCACATGTATTAAGTCAATTAATTCTCACAACCCTATAATATAGGCAGAATTACTATTCCCATTTTATACCTGTGGAAACTGAGGTAAAGAGAGCTTTTATACCTATTCAAGGATTCAAACCTGAAAAGTCAAGCTCCAGGACACAGACTGGCATAATCCATCCCTCCAATCCAGCCACACCTTCACCAGGCCCTGCCTTGTGGTTACCCCAGGGACTGGACTCCTGCCTCTGCATCCATCTCATGGCCGAAGTCCTGCTATTGCAGCTACATCTCCTTGACCCTGCGCAGTTCCTCAGTGGATGGCTCTGGAGCCTTTCTAGATCCACCCACCAGGCGCATCTGTCCCAATTTGTCTCACGCCCCATCTTAATGTTTCAGAATTCCCATCCTGACCTCACTCAAGTTACAGACAGGAAATTTGACAAAAGACATTTAAAAGATGAATTGTCAATTAACAAAAAATGCACGTTAACAGAAGCATACACACTCACATAACAAAGTCTGTGAATGGTCTTCAGAGATCCTCTCCTACCCAGGGGGATGACCAGAGATTTAAAGAGACTGTTCAGTCACAGCTTTCCTGGGACCAGAAATAATAGAATGTGAATAAAGACAAACAAGGTCATTAGTTTGACATAGCATTAAATTAAGGTTCTCAGTGTTCCTGGCTAATTAAAGCCTGATCTCCTCTCCATGGTGAAAGGGAAGACACTCTTGTTCGGGAAGAGGCCCCCGGTGAGGGTGAGAAACTACAGACCTAATGGCTTTGGCAAAAATGGTGTTTTCTCACTTCTTTCATTGTGGATAGCACATGCTTTCTGTGAACTGATCTTTCACGGGAACTATAGTGGAGTGAATGGTGGTGAGGAACTCTATTGTGGTGAGTCTGAACCTTCCTTGTCACCTCTCTCTGGTACAGGCTCTCTTCAGGGAGAGCCCTGGCAAAAACCACTTGATTTCTCATCAGTACCTCACCCATTGATCTCAACAGCCCTTTATGAGGGATCAATTTACATCAGGAGATCAGTATTCCAGCATTGCTGTTCATTAGAATTCATTAACAGCTAAAATCAATTTCCCATTCTGTGCCTTTTACTGCCCTGAAATCATCTGTCCAGCATAGCTTTCTAATAAGTTTGGTTCAATGTAATACCTACTATCCCCCTTTTGCACTAACAAAAAGCAGCCATGTCCAACCAGTGGTGTCGTGGTAAATGTTTAAAAACCAACTCCCCCCCAAAAAAAGAAGGGTGCTGATTTGTAGCATTTGCCAATTTGTATGGTATAAATCCTGCCACCATCCAAGGCCAATTTCAAACTACCAACATGACATCACCAAACGTAGAGTTGGGGAGGGAGGCAAGCAACACAGCATTATGCAGTATTTCTGCCATACACAGATGGAAATGACACAAGAGCCTAAGTAATGGTGGAAAATAATTATGTAGTGATACGTCTTGAGGATCATCTTTATTTTAACAAAATTCATTTCATTGTAAATTTATGTAACTTAATGTTTAATAATGGCTATGTTTAACCATTAGCTCACAACATTCCCAAAAATGTAACAGCCACTAAGCTGGCTTGAGTAGGCTCCAGCATGCTCTTGAAAGGCATTGTGGGGGAGAAATGGCACCAGCATTGCAGTAAGCAGGGCCCTAGATTTTAGCCAAGAGACAGTAGGTGAA
The DNA here is from genome assembly GCF_003265705.2 of Callorhinus ursinus. Taxonomy (NCBI): domain Eukaryota; kingdom Metazoa; phylum Chordata; class Mammalia; order Carnivora; family Otariidae; genus Callorhinus; species Callorhinus ursinus. Next base: position 34,359,005 of record NW_027397064.1, on the reverse strand, counting down.
CTGCTTAACTTCTCTGGCTCTAGTGGCTAGAGTAGGTAATCTCTTAAAATACATCTGTTCAAGTTGTAGAACTCTGAGTTTGCCATTACACCTCAAAGAACTCTATTCTGTTGACCTTTGAGACTTTAGACTTGTAAGTTCCTTTCTACCCAAACGCAAATGAAATAAGTGAATAATAATTTTCAATAAAAATAGCTACCATTTATTGAGCTTATACTATGTGCCAGGAATGTTAACTTATTAAATCCTTAGAACTCAGTGAGATTGATACTCTGACCATTTCAAACATGAGTAAATGAATGCACTGAGAGGTTCAATAAATAGCTGAAGGTCCCACTTTGTGGCCTCTTTGCATTTAATGATTGCACTCTAAACACATACACATAACATTTCCATTATGGAAGAGTCTTTTTAGGACCATTTGGAGTATGATTTCTAAAGGAAAATGTGATAAAACAAGAAGTGTGTCTCTGGGAGCAGATACACAAAAGAAATGTCCTCTTTTTACAGGGTAAATTTTTTTAAATGGCTCAAATTTTGAAAAGTGTATTACCATGGTGCCTTGGCCCCTTTCTTTTTTCACCGACTTTATATAGTAGTTCCTCACAAAGGGAAGGATTCTTTATTAATTTTTTAAAACACTTCCCTACTGCACATGAGAAAGATGGCAGCACTGAGTAATACAAACTTCCATAAACAAATTAGATATTCCTTTACCCCCCAATAAAATCTTATAAGAAACCACCAACTGCTGTGAGAATTATCTTCATTTTAACCATGTGGTTCTTCTGAATAGAGAGTGTATGCACATGAGCCTGAGAACAAGACAGAGTACTGTTGTTATCTTGATATATTGCAACATGTGAAAATAATTGCTTTTAGTGTGGTTGATACTCATATCGCACAAAATACAACTTTAGGGCAAAATTCTTGTCTGTGTTCCACATAAATAATTTGACTCCAACATTCAACACTCCTTATATGTACAAAACTGACTAGACATCCTAAGACTGACTTAATTTTGCATAAGATTTTCCAAACTAACTCAGTGATAAAAACCCATACACAGGCACAGGGACTTCGTTTGTCTATTTCCATAATACTCACAAACATGTGACTTGAGTCTCAGAAAAAAGATGAAGAGTGTGTACTCTCTGTGTCGGCCATTCTCTCTCTTCCCCTCAGATCTATCCCTCACTCTCCATTGCCCTGCTCTGTGCCAGGAGTATGACTTCTCTTGTTTCCATCATGCAGACCCCTCTGGCCACTGGCTTCAAGTTGGTTTGGGCCAATGGGAGGAACCGAAACACAGAAGGGGAACAAGGGTTTTATGCACACCCCCTGCCCCCGAGGGCCTTGCTGTGGTCTTCAGTGTCTGAGGCCAAAGATCCAGCCACACAGCACCTCTTAACCCTCCACCTTCTGGCCTCTTATTACCTATGCATTGTAAGAGCTGCCCCCATTGCTCAGCCCTCGGGTGCCCAGCATCCGTTCTTGGTTCCTTTAACACTAACCACACCTCTATAAACAGGCCCTTCATTAACCTCATTTTAGTTAAACACTTTGCATGTGCCATCTGTTCCCTGCCCAGATATTCATGGAAACACCATACTTCAAAGAACTTAGATATGCATATCAAAACTGTTTTAAATGATGGGGTTGATGATTTGTTATATATGATAACTTGTCATTTATATGTGTGTACGTGTGTGTGTGTGTGTGTGTGTGTGTGTGTACACATAGATATACATATTTTCCCATCTCAGTATTCTTTTAAACAGAGCATGAATCCTGAGTTATTTGATTCAGGTAAAACTGACCCAAAGCAACTTTTCAGGAGACACACTTGTTGCATAAATTGAGGTAACCTGGAAATTCAGATTGTAATTAGATGCTAAAGAAAAAAATGTAAAGATGCATCTTGGTCTCCAGCCATAGTTTTTGGCTACTAAATGGTGAAAGCCTACAGAGTCCAGAAAAAAGCAGGATCCATTGTATTCTACATTATAGGACTTTGATTTCATGGTTTCCCATTACCACCTCAAAGAACTTTCTTTTGCACTGCATATCTATGGACTCCTTTCTAGCCAAACACAAATAAAATGAATTAATACTAATATTCGATAATAATAATAGCTAACATTTATTGAACCAAACATTACATGATATGCAAATATTGTATATGCACACGAAAAATTATTTGTTGTTTATCTGCGATTAAGATTTAACTACGTAGCCTTTAAATTTGTCTTTTGTTTTTGCTAAATCTGGCAACTCTACACATGTGTGAAGAGCTAGCACAGTAGACAACACCGACGCAGAACACTTCTGACACTGGGGACTTTCGCTCTAGATTATTATGAGTTCGGTTTACATTATGTGCTTATTAATAAAAATCAACAATAACACAATGCATCATCTTTTTGCCATCTGAAGAGCAACACATTTCGATAAAAACAGACATTCATGCAGTTGAAATCTTGAATAATTACGTCTACTTTATTTGTTTTGGAGTGAAACAGAGACTGCTCCTGTTGACTACCAGCTTTCAAGGGAACATTTTAGGGGGCAGGATAGCCATTTTTCCCCCAAATTAACCCTTTGAGATAGTCTTCCTTTCAATATCACACAAGGCATTCTTCTAAAAAAATTTTTATTGCAGAATACTATCTCCATACAGAAATGTATTTAGTACATTATTTGTGAAGTTTCAAAAATAATCATAAGTCTTGACACTCCTTTGTGGTGTGTTAGAGGCTGGTTGCTCCTATGGGATCATTCCAATTTCTTCCCTTATAATTTTCTAAATCTGGCCAGAAATGTTTTTCTTATGTTTTAAATTCCCCTTCAATCAGCACCTCATAAATATGTTGTTAGGATCCTTAACAAATTATTCAGAAACTAAAGAAATAGGTTGTATTAAAGGAAGGTATTTAGAAAATTGACCTCTGTTTCTCTAATAAAAATGGGAGAGACAGGATTTTTCTCACCCAATCAATGCCATTAATTGGTTATTGGAGCAAATGAATGATTCTCTTTACCTGTTCTCCCCCAAATTTAAGAGGAACTAATCTGCTCAATTAAACTTTGCCATCATGGATTTGAAGCAATTTGGAATAAGGCTATTTTTCACTCCCCTGGGCTATTCTTGTGTCCCATGCACTTTAAGAGAAAACCCTATCCAAGACATTCCAACAAATCCAGAAGGAAAAATTCTGATTCCCCTGATGCTTGAGAAGTGAGAATCACAAGCAGGCCTTGGGCCTTTATTTCTGGAGGGAGACAGCTGGAGCAAGCTCTCTCTGAAGGGCTAAGAGCATCTTGCTCTTTATTCGGCTTCTCTGATCAGGCCTTCAGTTGGGCATCAGTTTACCCATTGGTAAATGGAGTTGAATAATATATACTTACCACTCCATAGTAAATGAATATTGAAGATCTTTGGCTAAAGAGGGCTATGAATATGTAAAAGCACTGTGAATACAAATCAAGAATTCATGACTTAGTAAAAGCTCAATATGTTGATAAATCTTGAATTTTTGCAAATGCTGAGATGTTTCACTTTTATTCAGAATATATAATAGTTAGGGATTGAGGTTTAGCCAGAGAGGCTTTATGCAAAGGACACATATGTAACTACATACAGTAAAAAGCTGTACATCTGGCATGTTGGGGGAAATTGGAGGCACCAATCAGTCAAAAGTTCTGACTAACAATTTTTTGTTGCTTTTGGTAGCTCTCTTGTTTCTTGTCTTGGCCTTCCTACTAAAGCTTAGAGGTGGAGAAAAACGGTGGCGATTCTACTGAGGCAAAGCTCTGTTGTTGCCCAAAGTCCACCGAAGCGGGGATGCAGCTTGGCCTCACCCCCTGGCAAAGCCCAGGTCAGCCTCGGAGAGCTCCCTGTGTTCACAAATCATAAGATATTTAGGTGTGGGATTCTGATGTCAGAGGAGCAGATGCTGAAAGAGGATAGGCACAAGTGAACGGGTTTGTGCGTGAGTGTGGGCAAGGGGGCACCTTGGTGCTAATGAGAAAAAAGGGCTTCTTTCTCTGGACAGAAGCAGACCCCACACCAAAGCACGTGATTTGCTGAGCTTCCACTGCCTCTTCACCTGGACACAGTGCACCTGTGCTGGGAATAACCCGCACGATCACATGATATCCCGAATATGAACTTGGGGGGGTTCGCTGGTCTCTTCAGGAGGATGGATTTATTAGGTTTAATTTTTTTAATAACTTGCTGCTAAAAGCTCTGTACTCTCTAAGCTCAGTTTTCTGGGTAATTTCAGGTGTCCCCTGTTCCCTATTTAGAAGTACAGGGTTCATTCAGTAGCTGTGAGTAACATCAGAGTTGACTCTGAGCTTCCGAGTAGCTGGGTCCAAAAAGGTAACTCAAAAAGTTCAACGGTTCTCATTATCAGCAAAAGAACATAACATACCTGTTCCACTGGAGAGACAATGATCTCTTTTACTTCCAACTCTAAAAGAAATTTCTCAAGTGGAATTTGACTTGGGAGCTAGTGACAGACATTATAGGCAACAGCTGCCTCATTAGTTTAACAGCAAAAGTGATGGTAAGGGGGCACCTGGGTGACTCAAGTTGGTTAAGCGTCTGCCTTCAGCTCAGGTCGTGATCCCAGGGTCCTGGAATGGAGCCCTGCATTGGACTCCCTGCTCCGCGGGAAGCCTGTTTCTCTCTCTCCCACTGCCCCTGCTTGTGTTCCCTCTCTGTCTCTGTCAAACAAATAAAAAAAATGTTAAAAAAAAAAAAAAAGCAATGGGAAGGGCCACATGTCTGCGGTTTCTTGGAACAAACCTTGATACCAGTAAAAAACAGTTAAGTCCATTCTTAGTGGGCTGAGCTCATTTTGGTTTCAGTGTGGATCTTCTGGTGCCTGACTTAATCAAAAGATAGAGTATCTGGGGAAGTAAATACCCAGTGTATTCCTCAGACCAGCAGTTCTCAAATGTCATCTGCAGTCAACTTCTGGGCTATGATACAGTTTTCACTGCTCCCCAAAGGAGAAAAAGAAGACCAAGACATATACATTTCATTGCCGATTGGTTAACTTTCCTGATGCTTCATTCTAAGATTATGCCCTCCCACCTTTGGTAGGGGCTAAAAGTCCTTTCTCTGATGTAATATTGGTGGAGCAGATGCCATTTTATATTTAGTATTGTTTGTTGAATGTTTTATTTGCCAATATAAAACTTGACAAGTCTCTGTTGGTCCCCAAGTCTCGTGGGGTTGGATATTACTGGTCCATGAAAGCCTAATGTCTGGCAATGACACCATGGACTGTCTTCCCAAAACAGCATTTTCCAGAGTAGCAGATAGTTGAGAGGCATACTTGATGACGAAGGCTTGGCATAAGTGCTCCGGTTCTAGGCTGATGCTGAAGATTGCAGAGTCTTCCTGCTGTTCCCAATGCAATAGGCTTCCTCACTGCCACTAGAACTGGGCCTCAAGACTACCTGCAGGAAGCAACTTTGATTATGTGTAAGTATTGGTTGAAACCCAGTTGTTCCGGTTTGAGCCTGGAGGCTTTCAAAGCAGTGTTATCTGTGAGCTGTCTTGGATGTAGAGAAAGTTCTCTTATGTTTTGATGGTCCTTCTGATGTTCAAGCACCCAAATCTGATGCTTGCCCATCCTGGAATTAGTTATAAAATGTGTCCCCAGATAATCTAATGAGTTGGCCTGCAATTGGGAAATATTTAGTAATATCCAGCTGAATACAAACATGAAGAAGAATGATTGATGGATGTGATTTTACCCCTGGCCAAGTTCACACTCAGTAGCTCTGAGTAAAATATCAGGACTAAGTATAACTTGAGGCCGTTCCTAGTTTCTATGGATAAAAATAAACATCAGCACCTTGGAGGACACTGACCTTCCCACCCACAGTGGATCTAGGTTGTGCCACCTTGGGTTTTAGTATTTTGAGGTTTACATGTTACCTGCCCATTGGTATTTTTCTTGAAGGCATGACTTCCATAAACATTCCCACTTTTTAAAAAATTGAACACTATACCAAGCACCATCCTCAGTCATAGGAATATAAAGGTATTAAGAGAAACCCATCATTTACAGGCAGGCACTATGCTTTAGATGCTTTAACCATGATTCTCATACACAAAAATACTACAAGGTAGGTATTATTTTCATCTTTTTATCAATGTGAAAATTGAGATCCATATTATTTATAGCCCAATGTCATAGAAAGCTAAGAAGTGGAGTAGCCAGGATTCATACCAGATCTTTCTGATTTCAAACCAAACACCATGTCATTTGAATAAGACACAGTATCTTTCCTCAAAGAGCTCACAATCTAGTCATCCCATTTGGCATGCTTTTCAGCCTTGAGTACCTCTGACTGTGGCTCCTACATTTGGTGAAGTTCCCACCTATGAATCCATATTTCCCCAAGAGAGAAGACAGAAATTCACATTCTCAGCCTTCCCTGCACGTGACTTAGATGACTTCAATCAGTCACACCTGCATGACACTTTGATTTGGAAAGGAGTGGACTAACACAAAGTAGACCATGTGTATTCCATTCTGTTAAGGGCAATAGTAGAGCCATCCAGACCTCAGAGGCACTAGAGGCAGAGGTTCTGCAGGTGGTATCCATGCCCAAGATCAGGGAACCAAGTTCTGATGTCTGTGCCCCATGGGGAAGGGGGAAGCAGTATGGTCTCCACCAGAGTAGTCTGGGACACTGACTCTAACTTATAACCCTGATTTTCTGACTCTCCCTGGAGTTCTCCGAGCACTCTAATGTCTTCTAGCAAATTCCTCCTTCTGCTTATGTGGCTCAAGTTAGTTCTGCTGTGGTCAACTAAAGATCCTGACTTTGTTTCCCTCAGAGTGATGTCAATATAATAGACATTTCATAAATTTGGTTTGTTGATTAATGAATAAGAAAATCACAGAATAGAATAAATGAATAGAAAATAAGCTTTCAAGGCCCTTCACCATCCTGGCTACTTTCTGTCTTTTGAATATACATCAATTTACCAATATTTTTCTGAAACATGTCATCCGGAACTGAGAAAAATGCTATAATGTGGCCTGATTAGTTTGAAGAGCATAGGATGATCCCTTTCCTTGATCTAAGCTGTATTCATACAGTTTAAATGATGTAAGCTTCCTCTGTACCTATATCACATGATTAATACAAGAAACCTAAGAACTTCAGGGATTTTGCTCCAGCATGAGCTCAAATATGTGAGGTGGTTATTGGAAGAGCAAATGCTGCCTAGGATGGCGCCAGTGATTGCTCAGGGACAGCAGGGCTGAGCAAAGGGGCAATGGGCTGATTTCCAAAGTCATAAGCCCCTAGTCATTGAGGGACAAGGCTGCATGGCCTCCAGCCAAGGAGTCCTCCAACCTGAGAAGGGATTTCTGTTTGAATAAGAGGATGTGCTAGACAACAAAATCTGTGGTTCAGTGATTATATCTTCAAAGAAAGCAGAGAATGGCAGACCCGAATGAATGACCCAGATGTGGGCTTACAAATGTCAGCCTTAGAGGTTCCTGAGGTGTCAGGTGCCTTGGGTATGCATTAAAGAAATATTGAGATGAAGTTCATCTCTATAAAGTAATTCAAACCCTAATCCTGGCTGAAGTTGAAAATTGAAAAAATCCAACTAGATAAAAACTATGAAATGTACTCTACTTAAACATTTATTGGCTTAAAAAAAAAAAAAAACAGGCTTTGTGCCCTCCTGGTGTTTTCATTGGATGGTAAGGGGACTGACAAAAACATGAAAAATAAGTAAATTATAGATTATGTTAAAAGCTACGAAAAAATTAAAGTAGGATAAGATAAAAGGAATCCAAGAGCAGGGGTAGGGGTTGGTTCGCAATTTCCAATAAGCTAGTCCGAGCAGTCCTCACTGAAGAGGTGATGTTTGAGTGGACTGAAGGGGATGGAGGAGTGTGACCTGGCTGGGGGGGGTGGGGGGGGAAGCAGGGAGCTCTCCTCGAGCAGCCTAGAGGTAGAAGAAGAGCAAAGGCGAGAGGGTGCCTGTGTATTTTGGGCAACCAGGAGGCTGACGTGGTGGGAGCCCAGGAAGCCCCCGGAGAGTGGAAGGGAAGGGAAGGTCAGGGAGGGTCAGATCCGGTAAGAGGATGTGGCTCTGACCAAGCTGGGAGCAGAAAGAAGGGGAGAGCTTGTCAGATTGTGAAAATACTTGGAAGGCAGACCCGAAAGAACTTTGCTGACAGAAAAGAAACAGAATAAAGAATAAATCCGCAGTTCGAGGTCCGAGCAATTGGAAGGTTGGAGTTGCCATCAGCGGGGGGGGGGGGGCACATCTGGGAAGAAGACAAGGAGGTCATTTTGAGCCACGTGAAGTGCACCGACCAAGTGGAGGTGCCGAGCGGACATTGGAACGTAATAATCTGGAGACCTGGAGAAGAAACTGGGGTGTTGTCAGCAGACGGGCACCCTAAGTATCAAGATAGTGAATGAGGAAAGAGTGCAGATCCAGGAAGAGGAGGACCAGAGGAGGAACCCTGCAGTGCGCCCCGCAGACCCCCGCCCCCAAGGCTCTGGAGAGAAAAGAAAGGATCAGCAAACAAAACAAGCAGGGATGAAGCAGGAGAAAAACAAGAGCTAGGTGCCATCCGTGTTTAAACAACTCACTTTGAAGCTTTCAGAAGGCTACTAAAACATCGCATTCATAAAGAAAACCACATCCTAGCTCTTGAAAGGGAGAAGGAAAGCAAGGAAGGGAGGGCGGGAAGGAAACAGATGTAATAAGGGAGAATGGAAGGAGGGAGAGAGGAGGTACAAAGCAGGGACTAGAGCACAGTAACCCTTTAGGTACATCAGCTTTATTGTTGTTGTTGTTTAAGATTTATTTATTTTAGAGGGAGAGAGCCTGAGCGAGCACGCATGGGGGGCTGGGGCCGAGGGAGAGGGAGAGTCTCCAGCAGACTCTGCTCTGAGCATGGAACCACACTCGGGGCTGGATCCCACCACCCTGAGATCATGACCTGGCCCAAATCGAGAGTAAGACACTCAACCGACTGAGCCACTCAGGCGCCTCTAGGCACAAAAGCTTGAAATCTTGTAACCTGACTTTTTGAAAACATCAGACTTAATTCTAGTTTAAAACTCATCTGAATTATTTTAAGTCATTTATAACATTTTATTATATCCTGCTCTTTCTCTCAGAAGGAGAGAGGAAATAAAAAGAGGTTGTTCTAGATGCTTCTACCTATTTAATAATAACAATTCTGAGATATATGAATTATTAGCTTCATTCCCCACAGAGGAAACTGTGGATCTGAAAAATAACTTAAGCTGCAAAACTGTTGAGAATAGGTACTAGGATAGTTCACTGCCTCTTCACAATCAACTGGAGACAGACTGAAATTATAAATAATTTTTCTTCTTACCTCTTCCTTAAGCTGAGGGAGGGTCCCAAGGAACGCTCAGTCCAAAGCTGTCACTGAGCCTCCCAGAATTCCTTTCGTCTCTGCTGTTTTACGTTAAAATGGGATTATGCCTGTTAATGGATAGTGAATAAATTATAGCTCTCTCTTTAATTAATCATTGCTTTGCACTATTTATTACAGTGTTAATGGAATATTTTTGTAATTATTTCTCCATATGTGAAGGTAACACTTTAAACCTTTTAAAATGTCCCTGAAGAAGCTACTTCTAGATTCTTCTGGGACAGTTTTACTAGCAGAGCATGGTGTTTTTTAAAAACAGACTTTGCTTTCAGAACAAAATTCCATCAGAAATGTCATACTCAGATAAGATTATGAAGAAGTGTGTTAAGAGAAGTCAAAAGGTCGTCTCATATAAAGTATGCTGGCCAATAAATTGATGTTCAGTTCATACAGCCTTTCTAGGACATTCTAGGACATGGAAACAAGAGGTGGTGCAATACCAGGGTGAAAATGCAAGTTGTGGAGGCATGCAGACCTGGCTTCCCACCCTGGCTCCACTATGTCCTTGGCAACAATGGATAGGCAGCTTTTGAAATCACCTGTCCCCCGTTGCATGTTTCAGCCTTCATTTCTGTCTCTGACTCAACATGCCAGTCCTGGGGGCATGCTCATCCCGAGAAACACTGTCACATCTCTCTCCACGGGACCTGTGTCACCTCCCCCTGCCTACCCCTGTCCCCTGCATGCATGGATGCAAAGAAAGACTCCACACCTTCCCAGCAAGCAACCACAGCAACCACAATGTGCCACAAGTCCTGTGACAGTCCTTTGACGGCGGGATACTCGGGCACTGTGTGAGCATAGAAGAATTTGTAAGCACACTGGCACAGCAGATCAAGAAGGGCTTCCTGGAAGAAGTGTTGCTTGGGCTGATCCTTAAATTTGACCAGGGAAAGAACTCTGGGTGGTCAGGAGGAGGAGGTGCGAGGTACAGGGAGTAACCGCCGAGCGAATGCGCCTTTCACTTATCTTCTTCCTATCAGTTATGTTCAACATCTTTCCCGATATCCTCTGTGGCAGAGGCTGTTAGGTGCCTACCCAATATCCACATCCCTCCTTGTCTCTGGAATTAATAAAACAGCTAGAAACACTTACTAATCTCCCTTGCATTCAGGTGTAGGGCTTGAAGGAGTCTCCACAAAAGGAGTATGCCATTCTTTACTTCTCCTTCCATCTCGATGTCTGGAAGGTGGATGTGATGGTGAGAGCTCTAGCAATCTTTTTGGACCATGAGAAAGAAGGAACATGGGAACACCAGGAAAAGTGAAGCTGGGAGTACGTGAGTCCCTGACAACTTCATGAAGCCAGCTTACCTCAGCAATTTCTTTCTTGTAAGAAACAGGTAAATTTTTACCTTGTCTGCATCATAATTACCCCCCCCATTATATGCAGCCAATCCTAAGTGATCCACCTTTCAAGACCACTCCAGCTCACAAATAATTATCATTTCCTTCTCCAAATTCATAGCACATGTTTGTACCATTCACTAAACAAATAAATCTCTGTCTGGAGACAACCACTGTATGACTATTTCACTTTTCCTGGACTTATATTAAACCTTTCCAACAAGTTATAAGCTCCTTGAGAGGAGAACATCAAGTCATGTATTTTCCCTTGTCACCTCAGTTCCTAGCAAATTATCTGACATACAGTACATTTTAAATAAATGTTTACTGTCTCATTGTGCCATGATGGGCCTTTAGAAATAATGTAGGGACTTTTAAATCTTTATTTAAACCTTTATAGAAAGGGAAATAACAGTGTAAAGGAAAAGATCTCCTCTAAGAAAAATTTTAAAAAGACAAAAACTCAACCGATGGAGTGATGGCTCTCAGATGCTATAATATGACTTAACATATAGAGTCAAGAAAACTCGTACTCTTTCTTGGAAAGAGAAGTTGCTCGAACAGAGACTGCCTTCTGGCAGAAGCCAATCCATTTGTGGGCGGAGCCTCCCACTCTCAAGTTTGTCACCTATGATGACGGTGGACCCCTAAAAACACCTCATGCGTGTACAAGTTACTTGTGCTAGAAGTCAGTTATCTTACACATGCGTTCCTTCCAAGTCTTTATCCCAAACGCAGAACTCATTTACATTTGCATAAATAATGTGTTTTGCTTTGTATGGAATCTCCACTTTTTCTTTAAAAACCCTCAGACCTCTGTGCTTTGGGGTTGTCTGCTTTTCTGCAAATACCCAGTATTCACAAACTGTCCTTAAAACCTCTCCACATGGTCTGTGAGCTGTTAACTAAAAAAAAAAAGGCAAGTGAAACTAAGGAAGAAAGGAAAGAAAAATCACATCTGTATGTCAACCAAATGCAAAACACACACACACACACACACACACACACACAAATTGTGCGCACAAAAGACAATTTACAGTATCAAAAGAAAATAAAATCACTTTTTAATTGACTTTCACTTTGCCGGTTCTAAAGCTAAGCACTTGCTCCTTCCTTATTGAGTCTTTTGAGCAATTTTTTCCATTGTAAGCACTTTCTAAAAAATCATTTTCGCACATTTCTCAGATACATCAATCCTTCCGGCATTCCTCTATGCACACATTATGGTACCCCAGCTCTAAATATAAAAGACTTTTATTATGTCCATTAACCATGGACATATGTGCTCCAAAAGTTTCCTGACACGCAGTCATTTGTGGGTTTTTAATTATAAACAGAAAATATTCACTAGAAAAATAAAGAAGCAAGCCCACAAATATGTCTTTATACATTTGAGTTTTGTTTGTATACGACAAAATGTTTGGCGCAATGGCTTTCCCCGTTGCCAGCTCCATAATGTGAGCATGCGTGCATTTCTAAACACACAGAGATGTACACGCATTCACATGTACAATTAACTCCATACCTAGTACAGGGCTCAAACATCTGTAATTGCGGGTGCTGCTCCCTTACTTCTAAAATAAGGGAGTGGGTTTTTCTGACACTCACCAGGTCTCACTCCACATGCAAAGTTAAATGGGACAGAAGGCAATGCCCAGTAAAATACATGACAAACAAAGTCATGTTTATTGAATGCGTTTTATTTTAACAACCAAAAAATTCTAACAGCCTAACAATGCACATAAGTTAAAAATTAATTATCACTTAGTGATAACAAAGATAGTTGATTTACATGGAAAAAAGAACATTTACAATATGTTAATCCTTATTCACATTGTTGATACCGCAATAAAACACAATTTGTTTTTTCATTTCACAAAAAAAAGAAAAAAAAAGGCGGGAAATTGTGCTTTGTCAAGAGGCACTACAAGAGAAAGTTTCTTCTTCCAAATAGATATTATATGACAGATATTGAATAAATAGACATATATGCATTGTAATTCGCAAAGATCTGGCAAGACCACAGGCTAAAATGCCCACAGATTCACTTAGAATCACTGCAAACTTGGCAGTGAAATTAAAAAATAAAAGGCAAGACTTAGCATTGAAAAATACCTAATAAATTTTTGGTTGAAGTGTAAAAGATACCAAATGCGGATGCCATCGATAGATGAACCACCTTGTAAGAGCTTGGCAAAATCAGTTTCCATTACATGTACAGAGTGACCTTCAGCAACAGTGTAAGAAGACAATTTGGAAAGAGTAACTCGGAGATCAGGAAGCAGCAAGCGTGGACTTTCGGATTAAAGCTGCAGCATACTACAGAAGCAGAAGGACGGGCCCAGGGCTTAACTGCAAACCACCATCCTTTTGCAAAGGTATGTGACGCTCGTGTCAAGAGAATTTTTTCAACATCATTACTTGAAAAAGTACAGGAAAATGTCCCTTTAAAAACTCCAGAGGTTACTGAGCAGCTAGAATTAGCTTGTATTGCAACATGTCTTCTCCCTGTATATTGTAAGTTCTGAGTTAATATCTACACATAGAGGTTTTTTTTTTTTAACTCCTACCTTTTATACCTTTCAAATATATAAATAGTATTAACAGTTATATTACAATGTTTGTGTAGTAAACAGAAAATAACTTTCAAAGTGATATTGCATGAGGTCTTTGACAAGGTTGCATGAGAGCATGACTCCAAAAAAAAAATCCAACCGTGTGGGACTGTTTGATGGTCACGTTGAAGCAGGGATTAGGTCCTGAAGGTGAGGTCACCTCTTGCAATTACTCTAAGTAGAAGTGGGAAGTAATGCTACTGGTGCTTCTGAGAGGAAGCTACAGGAGGTTTGGAGAGCTATAGTAGATTGCAGCTTTAATGCTCATTCCACTAAACAGCCAGTCGGCATTAGTTCTGCTTTACGTAAGGTAACTGCTATGTAGGTAACTGAGAAGATGTTTCCATTTATGATGAGTACGTGATTCCACTGAAATCGCTTTGCTTACTCTATTGCCTGGAGCTGCACAATGATTCAAAAACAGGTTCTTGTTCAGGCTGCCATACCAGGGAAAGGATGAGGCATGAGAGCAGGGACCACAAACGTTGGGTTAGGTGGATGGAATGTGTACGAAGAGGAGGAAGCCCCAAGTGAAACAGAAATAAGAAACATCTTTTGGGAGACGGAAGGATGGAGATTTATTTGAGAGGGAACCCCTTTAACTGGGCAGCAACTTCTAACTTAACATTACATTGAACTATTTTCTATTTAAAAAAAAAAAAAAAGAAAGAAAAAAGAGAAAACAGCAACAACAAACAACTTTCAAATGAGCAGGCTTATTAATTTTAAGATTTGAAGCCACGAACAGGTAAATAAGTTTCACAATAAAACGTGGCTCAGACTATGAATTCCATACGTCCAACATCAAAATGTCATTTGATCAAGACTGCACTTAAAGGACAAGTTTTCTCTGTACTGAATTACAGTTTTATTCATTTGGAATTCCACAGAAATGCATCTGTTCACTACAGGAATGACAAGTTGAATAACGGAACATATCGAGCCATTTTAAGTGTGCATTGTGTCTTAAGAGCAATTTGACTTATATCATTTTAAGGTGCCCTGATTTTTTTTCCACTTTACTTTCTTCTTTCTTTTTGGCAGTGTTGATTTATTTTGTTAAATACATACCTCAAAAATTACCCATCAAGCTGCCAGATAGGAAGCCATAGAATTAAAAAAAAAAAAATCAGGGACAAACACAGAAAATAAATAGGAATTCAAAAATAGTCACCCCACCCTGAGAGCAGGCCGCAGTTTATCAAAAAGCCAAAGCGACTCACTGTGAAGTGGTTTTTTTTTTTTTTTTTTTTTTAATACATAAACAAGTCTCTTCTTTAAGAACTCATTTCACAGTCTATTCTTTCGGGTTGTAAAGTTCTCTGTCCCATGCAATTTAATATATATATGTAAATATATAGATATATACATATACATATACACACACACTTGTAGCTTCCTTCATTTGTTTTGTAGATCTTTTCATCCTGGAACTTGCCTGATGTCTCTTCCATAAGTGCAAGGATAATGAAGGCAGAGTCTCCTGTGATTATAATTACTATGATCCAGTCAATTGCAAAAGTGTAACACTTTTAGTGTCTTTGCCAAGGCGATGTCTGATTCGGAAATACTGAACTTATTCAGTCTATAGGTGTATCCTGTGCAACAAAGAAACATCAAAAAAGGTAAGAAAAACAAAACAGACCAAAAAAAAAAAAGATAAAAATAAAATAAAGCAAAAAAAAATGTTTTTAATGAAATTAAAACAGAAAATCCTTGGACCGATGTATTGCTTTGCCTGGTAGGAGTTCACATTATCTCTGGTCAATTTCAGCAGGCGCAGCCTTGCTTTTTTCCGCATTTTCCTCCTCGGCCTCCACTTTGTACATCTCCTCAGAGCCTTCCTCGCTGTCATTCTCCTCGGACTCCGTCAGCAGCTCCTCGTCCTTATACTCGGCCACATCCACCGCGGAACCCAGGTGTTCCTTGAGCTTCCCATGATGCTTCACGTGATACCGCTGGTTCTGGAAGAACTTGATGATGGTGTGTTTGGGGAGATCCAGCTGAGCAGAAAGCGTGTGGATCGCCTCCTGATCAGGGTACAGGCCCACATCATGAATAAAGCTTTGGAGGATCCCCAGGGCTTCCAGGGAGATCTTTGTGCGAGACCGGGGCTTTTTGGCACAACTGTCTTCCGTCGGAGGAGGTGGGGGAGGAGCTTCTTCTCTGGGGGGGGAACTCTCCTTGGCTGGCTGAGACTGCTGCCTATGAAGGACCTGATAATTAAAATTAAGAAAAAAAATTTTAACATTTGACTCAGGATTTTACCTTTCAAAAGCCATTATCCCTCTGAAGTATGTGTGGTCTATCTACCTTTGGAGTACTGCTGTTGTCATTTGTAAATTAAGGTCTTTGGCAAACTTAAAAGAATTTCTGGAGATTTAGGATCTCATTTACAAAACAAGAGGTTAATAATAGTAAGGTGTGCTGACATTTATATTCTGAGGCACAAAGAAGTTAAGACGTTTGTTGCCCAAGGTCATTTGCATTCAAACAATCTGGCTCCAGAGCCTTCCCTGCTGTTAACCAGCGTGATATGCCACCTCTCTAAAGCCTAATGGCAAAGAAATTGGACTCAGTGAGAAGGTGCAGGCTCTACAATCAGACCTCATGGGTTCAAGTCCAGACTCTTCCACTTAACTGGGTGTCCCTGCACAAGGCAATAACATCTTTAAGCCTCAATTTCATTATCTATAAAAGAAGAAGGATAAGACACTGACTTCCTAGAGATGTTGTAAGAATTAAGTAACATAATGTATACAAAGAATAGTGCTTACCTTAAATCAGAGGTTGACAAACTTTTTCAGTAAAGGGCCAGATAATAAATATTGTAGGTTTTGCAGGGCCATACAGTCTCTGTTGCAATGACAACTCTATTTTTGTAGTGTGAAAGCAGCCGTAAGTAATAGATAAGCAAATGAGGGTGGCTGTGTTCCAATAAAACTTTATTTACAAAAACAGGTGGCGGATCGGATTTGGCCATGGGCCATAGTTTGTCCACCTCAAGCTTAGGGCAAACATTCAATAAATGAGAGTAATTATTACCATCAGCCTCATAATTACCCTTAAGAGTGTAACAGAGAAATAGTTGGTATTTCAGTCAGAAAATCAATACTTCATAAAATTAGGAAGAACTTTCATTTATTTTCTTTCAGCCCTGATATTTGATCCTTAAATAATGTTTTTAAAAAAATACAAGACTTCCAAATTAACTTAAAGATATAACATTTTTCTTAAATGAAGAATTTTAAATGACTACTTTGTACTCACATAGATGGACTTCAATATCACTATAAACTATTAATACTCTGTTTTGCACACACTCCCTAATTTGTTTTTTAATCCTTAATTGTTCAGGTTTTCTAGTTGTTATAATGAACTTAAATTTCTCTTTTATCTGCATATTCCCCACTCATTAAAAAGTGAAAACAGGGGCGTCTGCCTTCGGCTCAGGTCATGATCCCAGGGTTCTGGGATTAAGCCCCAAGTCAGGCTCCCTGCTCGGTGGGAAGCCTGCTTCTCCCTCTCCCACTCCCCCTGCTTGCATTCCCTCTCTCGCTGTCTCTCTCTGTGTGTCAAATAAATAAATAGAATCTTTTTTAAAAAATGAAAACAAAACAAAACAGAAAAAACCTCTAGTGTTTAAATAAATTTCTAGACCCAACATGGAGCTGCTCTTGCCCAGGGTGCCACATCAGCAGACTGAACTTCCTAGTCCCTGTAAATGCGCCACTTGACCAGAAGCACAGTACTTCCTGTCAGCCAATCCCCAAACACCAAGCCAGCTCTGGGCTTTACACTTATTTTCTTGTTCTTTGATCTTTCTAAATAAGGTCAGGTGTGCAACCCCAGACAACCATGCCCTCTTTGTGTTGCCCCTTCTAATGATCTATAAAACCTGATCTTGCCCCAGATCCTTCAGAAATGGTGCTCCACTGTTTGTGAGGTACCATACTCTCCCAACTCCTGGATTGTTTTCCTTGAACAAAGGACACCAAACTTGTAACTAAATTGTTTTAGTTTTGTCAGTTGATCCTAGTTTGGCAAGCTTATTCTTGATCTTCATAACTGCTTCTTCAACATCGTCTCTCTGCATGAAATAAGTTCCCATTTTATTAGTTATTTATGAACCTCTTCAATTTGACCAAAGAAGGAAAGCTCTACAGAGAAGACTGTCATTAACAACTCGCTCCTGCTCCGGTCATAGGCCTACATGAGATGGGCTTCATGGCAAGGAAAGAGGATTGCTGGATCCTGGAGAGGGGCCTCAGCCACTACTCACACGTTACAAAACCAGCAGCAATAGTACATAATTAAAATGCTACTGTGACGGTCCGTAGTTAGGCATGATGTCAACTCCAAAGACAAGGACCACATTTCCTATACTCAGATCAATGCCTAACTTTCTGGGTCCTCCCAGAGCCTTTAAGAATAGTTGAGTTCACATACGTTTCTCTTTTTACCATTCTCTCCTATTTTATGCCATCTCTTTCATGTTAGAGCTACAAATCACACATTTTCCGGAGTCCAGGGGGAAATCAATCCCATCAGTACAGAAGAAAACATGTCTATTTACATTAAACAATCGATGGTATACCACCGTTCCCACCCCCATTACTACCACTACCACACACTACCCACATGACCCATTTTCTTTTTTTGGCTATGAAAGAGCAACATCAAAGCAAGCATCTAAGAAAAAAAAAATTTCTGCCATCCCCTCCCGTCTCAGGGACCCTCTGATGGGAAAATAATCCCTTACCAATGTGAAAATGTCAGTCTTTTATATGTAATTTAGTAAATATTAGGGCACATGAAATTGTTAACCTAGGGAAGGTAACAACAAGCAGAAGAGGAGGGAAGTTTTCAAACAATAATCAGCAACCACCTAACAATCAAAATAATAATAAAAAGGATAATCAAATGCGAGTAAGAATATCCACCATAATAAGCTTACGGCTGGTGGCAGAAAGAAATCTAAAACACAGGACCATAAAACAGTGGCACTAAAGGTCCATATAATGTTGACCAATTAAAATGAATGTTCTTGGCATTTTCTTTACTACTTTCAACTAAGAGTAAATTCATGTGGTCTGCTGTGGTAAGCTGGCATCAGCAAAAAACTGAGAGCTCTGTTACTTCAACATCCTAATTATAGCCGGAAGGGAACGTAGAGTTGTGCTGTGGGCCTGTTCAGGGCACTTTGATGGCAAAAGATATTTGCTCTGAGGTCATAATCTGGGCAGCCTGACCAATGTAATAAAGGAACCACTATGTCAACAGGTGAGGATTCTGTTTTTTGGTGAGAAAGAGAAAGAGAGAGAGAGACACTGAAAGTATATATGAAATATGTACTCAAAGAACATATATACTCAAGCACGAGTACCTTCTATTAGAGCAATTGTGTTAATTGGAAAACAAAAGAGAATTAAAATGCCCCATTTTCTAAATTATGCTTGCCTTCTGTAGTAAAAGTCAGCATAATGGTTCCATTTAGTTAAATAATTAGATTGGTTCTTTAGGGGTTTTCCATTTTGCACTGGTTAGATTTAAAGAGATTTTCCAAAACTAGACTTTGAAGTTACTATAATCTTTCTGCATGATAGGGTTTGTTCTTCTCATAGGTCCAACCAACTGGCCTGCTTCACCTCTCCTTTCATAGACTCTCGCAGTGCTAACACACGCAAGCAGGGAAGCCACCCATGAACAGTGGGAGCTGCCACTTACTGGACACTTACGCTGGGCCAGGCAGTGTGAACAACTTTACACGCATTGGTTTACTTAGTCCTCACGGTTCCTCAGTAAGGCGCTATTTGGATCAAGAATAACCTGGAGGACACCTGGGCGGCTCAGTCAGCTAAACATCTGCCTTTGGCTCAGGTCATGATCTCGGGGTCCTGGGATCGAGCCCCACATCGGGCTCCCTGCTCAGCGGGGAGTCTGCTAGTCCCTCTCCCTCTGCCCCTCCCCTGGCTCGTGCTCTCTCTCTCTCAAATAAATAAATAAAATCTTAAAAAAAGAACAACCTGGAAATAGGCAGCACCTCAGGAAAACCCTTTACATTGGAAATTATAAACACCGGGAGCTGTCAGTGTGAGAAGGTAGGTTTCCAAGGGACAAGAGTAATGTCACTACCCATCACAGAAGGGGAGATGGTTCTCAGAGAAGTAACAGCAATAGAAATTATCTACAGAGAGAAATGTTTTATTGCTGGTCCAACAATAGTGTACTGTGAGCTGGGTGGCGTGACAATATTTACAGGAAGAAGCTTAAGTGACATTTCGAGCATCTTCAAGCAGATAAGGAGAGAGCAGTCAAAATAGAGAATGACAAAATGAGCAGCTCTAAAGTGAAACTGCCTTACAAGTTACCAGAAGGGCCTGCCTGAGGTTCTTCAGTCACACTGCCATGGGCTGTAATTCCCTCTCAACTACAATATGCGTAAGACATGAGACAAGAGTCGTCCCCAAGTTGTGTCTCAACTAGCTTCATTCCCTCCAAAGTGTTCTTTTCCTTTTTTTTTTTTTTAAGATTTTATTTATTTGAGAAAGAGCAAAAGCAAGAGAGATCACAAAGGGAGAAGCAGACTCGCAGCTGAGCAAGGAGCCTGATGCAGGACTCAGTCCCAAGATCCTGAGATCATGACCTGAGAAGGCAGATGCTTAACCAACTGAGCCACCCAGGCGCCTCTCCCACCAAAATGTTCTAATTACTCCAGGCAGAAAGTTGTTTATTGTCTCTAGACAATTTTTAGAAAGAAAGAAAAAAACCAAAACGAAATGAAAACACTGCATAGATTTCCTCACTAACCAGTTGCAGTGGTTTATTATTATGACAATCAAGGAATTCTCAATGTCCTACAGTGCTTCCTGCCAGTGGTGTAAGTCCTCTGAACAAAAGGAGAGTAGAGCCTAATGCTTACAAGACTGTCTTTCTGAGAAAGGACGATCAATACAACCCTGTCTTAAAATCCTCCCATCTAAATGCTGGAACTTTTCTTCATTTTCTTACATCTTGAGTAAATCATGTCAACTCTTCTAGCCTCTTCTTCATGGGATAGGTTTCTGAATTCCCATGTAACTGAAGTTTAGTTTTTCTGTTTGAATTTTTCAGAGATGCTCAAAATTCCTTGTTGGTTAACTAGATGAATCAAGTCTGGTTCCTGTCCCCACCAAATGCCCTTAGTAACTTAAGTGAGAGGCCAGACCATTGATTTCTGTTGGATGTAGCTATAAGTCATCCTATTCCTCAGCTCATTTGACAATTCAGGCATCTATTTTCTGGTTGATTTTTTTTTTAAACCACAAAATTTACAATTACTTCAACCAAAACAGAAAATGCCCTGCCAAATGAATCAAGATATATGTCCTTTTTTTTCAGTTTTTTTTAATTTTATTTTATTATGTTATATTAATCACCATACATGACATCGTTAGTTTTTGATGTAGTGTTCCATGATTCATTGTTTGTGCATAACACCCAGGGCTCCATGCAGTACGTACCCTCTTTAATACCCATCACCAGGCTAACCCATCCCCCCCACCCCCTCCCCTCTAGAACCCTCAGTTTGTTTCTCAGAGTCCATAGTCTCTCATGGTTCGTCTCCCCCTCTGATTCCTCCCCTTCATTTTTCCCTTCCTACTATCTTCTTCTTTTTTCTTTTTTTTTTTTAAAGATTTTATTTACTTATTTGACAGAGAGAGAGAGAGAGAGCCAGAGCAGGAACACAAGCAGGGGGAGTGGGAGAGGGAGAAGCAGGCCTCCCGTGGAGCAGGGAGCCCGATGTGGGGCTCGATCCCAGGACCCCAGGATCATGACCTGAGCTGAAGGCAGAAGCTTAAAGACTGAGCCACCCAGGCACCTCTTTCTTTTTCTTTTTCTTTTTTTTTAACATATAATGTATGGTGAATGCTGTGAATTGTGTAAGACTGATGAATAACAGACCTGTACCTCTGAAACAGATATATGTTCTTTTCTAATGAGTTCTTCACACTACCAGATTATTGTTTTCTGGGATTTTTCTTTAAATTAAGGTTAATGGAGCATCTTCCCAGATATTTATGTAAAAAAAAAAAAAATGCCCAAGTCCACAAACTTTCCAGCCTCATCCTTTTTCCTCTTTTTCAAAATGGGCCCTGTAGCTGACCTTTTCTATTTGTAACGCCTACCACCTCTCTTCATGTGATTTTCCCAAGTAACAGAATATATCCTGCTGTAAAGATAGCCATCCATCCCTTCACTTTTGACCTTTGCAAACTGAAGCCTGATCATTCATTCTAGCTCTATTTGGTTTAGATTTTTCTTACATCACAACTGAATTTAAATTAGTCAACAATTCATCTCTGATAATTTCTACAAAGAGTTTTATTTCATAACTTCTCTTGCCAATTTTTCAATATGTCAATTAGTGTTCATAGCACTGAAATGTCTACATAGCTTCAATAATAATAGCAGTGGTAGCAGTAGTAGAAGTAGTAATAGATGGTAGCATTCATGTAAAGTTCATGAGCTGAAAACTGACCTAAATGCTAAATATATGTTAATTTTACTTAATTTTATTTATTTTCACAGTAATCCTACAGGTAGATATTTTTACCCCTATTTTATGATGAGAAAACCGGAGTTCAGAGAGAGTATAGGTAATTTGTGTGAGGTCGCATAGCTTATAAGTAGAACTGGTATTCCAAAACATATCTGTCTGATTTTAAATCCCATGCGCTTAAGCATTACGTTCCCCTGCCTTCTATGAGTGCAAGATTATATAAGAAAATTGAACCAACTCTCTAGACTTTGAGATGACAGACCATAAATGAAATATCAGTAGTAATAAACAGTATAAGCAAAAAATTGAGTAATGCAAAAGGAGAACTGGGGAGAGGGGAAGTCATTTTAGATATGGTGACTCAAGGAAGGCTCCTTAAGGAGGCAGCACTTGAGCAGAGGTCTGAAGGAAGTGAGGAACAAGCCATGAAGAAGAGCATTCCAGGCAAAGTAAACAGTAAGCAAAAGCACAGTAGGGAGGAATATATTTGATATATTTGAAGAACATCAAGGAAGGCAGCACGTTAGAGCTGCACCACCCAGTATAATAGCCACCAGCCACATGTGGCTATTTACATTTTGTTAGATTAATTAAAACTAAAAGCAAAACAAGACTCAGTTCCTCAGTCATATGAGCCACATTTTGTGTGCTTGGTTGTCACATTGTGCAATACCATATTGCACAGGACATTTTCACCATCACAAGAAAGTAGTGTTGAACAATCCTATGCCAGAGAGAAATGACAACTGTGAGGTCGCCAGGGCCAGAGTACACAGGGTACTGGCATTCTCTGTCAAGGTGATGGAAAACCCTCACAATGAACTGCTATCATAATCTGATTTAGCCAGAAATATAGTAGGGCTTGAAACCGCCACTATTACTAGACAGAAGAGAGGTAGTCATATAGTCACATACTAAGTAGGAAAAACTCAGCTCCCAATATATTATTGGACTTTCAACAGAGCATCCCAAATAGCAACACTATCATAACAACAACCAGAAGAATGCATTGGTACTTCTATCCTCAAGAGAACAGTTAATTTACATTTAACTGATGGCTGCCTTCTTCATCAGAGGTGCTTATCATGTCTGAAAGGAATTATGTTGAAGACAATCAACCCTAGGTTAAAGGAGTAAAAAAAAAAAAAGTGTTGGTTTATCAAATATTTATGGAGTGTCTATTATAATTAGGCCTATTAATTTACAAAGCTTTCTAATAAGTAGTCCTATCACCAACAATTAAATGTTGAATAAGTTATGGACAGGATATACATAAATAGAAAGTTAAAAGTCTAATAAATTCCTTATATACTTGCTGAAATCTCTTTGGGCTGAAATATGATATACACAGATACAAATGAACATAAAGATAGTGATGAAGAGATAAAAGTTGTAAATATATTTAAAAGAGACATCAACTTCAAAATAAAACCCCAAATTTCCTTGCCCAGTGACAAAGCACAACCATAATATGGGCCCATGTTGTTTCTTTGCCTTCAAAACTGGACATTTTGAAAACACAAGGACAAAATGGTACCATGACAAAAGTCAACTAAGAAAGATAAAGCAGCTCTTCGTAAACCTCTCAGTGTTCAAATAGATTTTGAAGGCCTCGATGAAAACCAGCTGGGAGCCATGTGTAAAATATAATGGTTTTTGCCTGCAGGGAAGGAAGTGAGATCTTGAATGATTAAGTTCAGGAAAGTATATAATTCACTGTATCATTATGGGGTAAACTGGATTACTTATAATAAGCCAAGACTTTGTGGTCTTTTTTATATAGAGAAAATGAGAAATTATTAGAAAGGTGACTGTAGAGGGTGGCTGAACCAGTGTAGTAACAGGCTAAAACAAAAGTTTCCCAGGTGGATGCATCCATATTTCTGTGACAAGCCTTACCCAGAGGACTGAGCTTCCCCCAGAGCTTCAGGTCCTAAATGGTGACACTCATCAGTAGAGAGGAGAACACAGACAAGAGGACTTTTGTCTGCATTTATTTTGCGTTAATACTGGAATTATTTTTACTTGTTTAATTTACCTCATCTATGACAACAGAATGTAAAATAGTTGATCCAAAAAAGGAAAGCATTCTTCCACTAAAAGTCCTGAGAAAATATATTTACCAGGCAACGAGAACAATTGGTTGGAACACTTGAAAAGCCCCTGTGCATAACTTGATTAGAATTTGTTCAATAAATAAATGAGTGAATGGTGCTATTTTAAAATATACTATATATAAAGTATCATGTAACTGAGATATTAATCTAGCTCTACCCCTAATATTCCCTTCTCCCCAAAATCAGCATTTAAGACAATTAATTTTGGCTCAAAATTCAGTGGGAAGAACTTAGCATTAAGGATTGCTAATTAATATATTATTGTAACCACTATGCACCGATCTCACTTATCAGACTGCGAGCTACATATTGGTACACTGTATGTCTGGCACACGGTAAGTGGTCAGTACGTCTTTGTTCTGCTCTACCGGCGTAATTCCATATTCTTTCTCCTTTATTTTCAGACCAGTTATTATTCTTGTTTTGCATAACTTGCTATTATTTTTCTTGTTATTATTACCTTTTGGCAAAACTATGTTTAAAAAGTAAATAAACTGTCACTCATAGGAACTTAGATCTACTGGGTATCTGAAAGCAAATATGATATTTTTTTTAATCATTTCTTATTTTTTAAAAATCGCAGGGCATTGTATAACCCATAGAATGGCATGGTATATAAGCTGTGAGTAGGGGTTTTGGGGTCACAAGAGTTTTGGCTTTGAAACCAGTCCTTACCCTGAAAAGCACATCTGCTTACTAGCCTTGCAATTCTGAGCAAGTTACTTCCTCTGAGCCACAGAGCTTGTTAATCTGTAAAATCTTCCTTCTAGTGTTATGAGGATTCTGTGAGATAATGCATGCTAAGTACTTAGCAGAGTTCTCGTCATAAGCAAGACTTCTGTAAGTAATAGCTACCATGAAAAAATGAGAGAAGGATTTAAGAATGAGTAGTATAATGCTTCATGTATTTTTCTTTCAGTTATGCTTATCATAAAGATTAGCAACAATTTCAGAGATCTGTTTGTCCTTCTTACTCCAAAGATCTGCAGATCTACAAATGGGCATGTCTACCAGTAAGTTTCCCTATTTCTTTAACTCATATACTACATACATCTTTGTTCTTTAACATGGCCCCTAACGCAGATAAGTTGCCTTTTGAGCATGTGTCACACGGAATTATATCTCATAGTCATAGACCCGTTCAAGGTGACACCTTCTATATGCACAGCCTAGGATCCTTTTAGGAATGCATACTTTATCAGTGGTTCTTAAAATGTGGTCCATGGACCCCTGGGGAAATCCTGATTCCCTGTCAAGAGGTCTAGAACATCAAAACTATTTTCATGGCAAAACTAAGACATTATTTGCCTTTTTGGCCATGCTGAAATTTGTACCAATGGTATAAAAGCAACGGTGGGAAAACTGCTGGCCTGTGAAAATAAATTAAGTCAATGGCACCAAATTTCGCTGGTAGCTGTATTCTTCGCTGCCACATGTGCATGGTAAAAATGCCACTTTCATTTAGGAATGTCCTTGATGAGGTAGTAACATATTATTAGTTATATTAAACTCAACCCTTGAGTATACCCCTTTTTAAAAGTCCGTGTGGGAAGTGCACATAAAGAATTTGTATAGAATACTGTAGGAGGACGGTGGTCATGAGAAAGAGTGCTTGTGTGATTATCTGATTTGCAAGCTGATCTAGCCACCTTCCTCATGGAATCTCATTTTTACTTGAAAGAACAACTAACAGACAAACAAAATACGGTTATTCAGACTTGGGTATCTGACAGACATGTCCTTAAAAATGAAGTGAGCCTACCACTTCAAAGAAAATAATCACACAGTATTTTTGCCAATGATAAAATCTGACCCTTCAAGCGAAAACTAAAACTTTGGAAAACATGTAGCTGCTGCTATACGCTTAACAGCTCCCCAATACTTAAAGACTCTCCTGATGACCGTGGTGGTAATTTAACAAAAATTTTTATATATGTCATACAGTGGGGGTGCCTGGGTGGCTCAGTTGGTTGAGTGTCCGACTCTTGATTTCGGCTCGGGTCAAGACCTCAGGGTCCTGAGATCGAGCCCTGCATCAGGCTCTGTGCTCAGTGGGGAGTTTGCCTGATCTCTCTCTCTCTCTCCCCCTCTGCCCTTCCCCCTGCTTGTACTCCCTCTCTCTCAAGTAAATAAATCTTTAAAATAATAAATTAAAAAATAAATAAATAAATGACTAAATAAAGTCCTACAATGAAATGTGTTAGCATTTGGAAGATCCACATCACTCAGTAAATCAATATTCTCCAAATGACCAATGCATGGTATTACGAAATTATGTCTAGGTAAAAGATCTATTCAAAGTGCAAGGCAGACCAGTGAGTTATAAAGTATGCAAGTTTATCAGTATGACTTTAGATTCCACTTTGCAACTAACTGTTATGAAACTACCATTTGCAAGGTTCTCCTGTAAGTAACAAAGAAAAATATCACAATTACCTGGAAAGGCTATTAAAATACTCCTCCCCTTTCTAATCATTTGTCTGTGTGAGGCTTGATTTTCTTTTACTCCAAACAAAGCCACATATTGTATCATATTAAATGCAGAAGCGATTATGAGGATCCAGTTCTCACCCATTAAGCCAGACATTTAAAATATTTGCAAATTTATATATATATATATATATATATATATATATATATATATATATATATAAAATGGTACTCTTTTCATTTTTGTTTTGTTTTGGAAATACAGTTATTTTTCATAAAGATGTAACATTTACACATATTACTTACAATTATTTTTTAAATTAATAAACATTTAAAACTTTCTCAGAATTAATTTCTAATGTGGCAAAAATTGATAGACACATTATTACTGGAGTCCTCAGTAGTAAGAGTGGAAGGGGATAGTGAGACCAAAAAATTTGAAAACTCTACTACATGAATCACAACAGATAACCCTGTTTTTCTCCTAATGAAAACAAAACATTCAATATAAAATGCAGAATGTCCCCTTCAGTTAAAAACATCTTTATTTCTGCCAAGTCACCTAGGAAGGTCTTAGAGAATGGGTGTAAGAGAAATTACACGTGCGTTATGATTTGTCTCTCGAATTTATCCCTCAAAAACATTTTCGCAGGCAAAACATTCTCTTAGATATACAACTCAGCACTAGTTCTAACTTCAAATGATGTTACTTGAGTTGACTCTTAAACGGTCGTAATTTCACATCCTAACACTACTATAAGACTTACTAAAAACCATGGCTTAGTTTTGTTGCTTTTCTTGGATTATACAGTATCCTAAGGTCAAAACTCAGGAAATCCGTTATTAAAAAAAAAAGAAGAAGAAGAAAGAAAAGAAAACAAAACAACAAAAAAAAACAAGTATCCATGAAGTGATGACAAATTGCAGACTACAGGTGTTAGATTACATTTTGACTCCAGGCAGGTTTAATATAAGTTGGTCTCCTTTTACAATTGCTCTTAGCACATATAGCTCTACGAAGGTGATTTAAAAGAAAGGAAAAAAAAAAAAGAGAGAGAGAGAGAATAAGAAAAAATAAATAAAAAAGTGGTGCTCAATAAAAGAAGAGCATGTTAGGAGAAATCAATACAAACAAGCAAAATGGCAGGAAGTCTGACATGGAAATATGTGTTCAATTTCATCCAGCCTTAGTCTGAGTTTCCTTTAATATTGTAACCAAGATGGTATTGGAACATCGTGTATGTTTTTAATGCAGTTTAATAATTGTTTCTCAAAATAAACACTTTGGTCAAAGATAAAAGCATAAAAACACTGTGACACAATAATCTGTTAAAATAAACTTAGGGGATGGAGGAAGCATAGTTCTTAAAACAGCCTTTGGCTTATATCATTTCCTCTTTGGTAATAAATTGAGAACAACTATACCAACAACTTTGGTATGGTTTGGAGGGCAAAAAAAAAAAGAATGTTGCAGTCATTAATCCGACTATTGGGAGTGGCCAGAATCTGCAAATACTGCAGAGGTGGCTGGGTGAGCTGCTTTTTCAATATAAGGAGATGAGCTGACAGATAGTAAATTAAGCAGGCTCAAGATGTCAAGATGACTATATCTCATTCAAACAGATACCATGCCACATGAAAAACAATCATCTCTCCTGTCAGAATCTAAGAAAGGTAAAACACGTACATATATTGAACCTAATGGCAATCAGACCTTTCCCTCCATCAGCATCATCTGTTAAATTAATTTATTTGACCATCAAAGGCCTAACATGACCAAAACCGTTCCACAAATGTGACAGACATAATCCATGAGAGAATCCAGGAAGAACAAACTCTTCAGGATGGTCCAGGCCATGACCATGTGTCCTTCTGCTGGGAGAAACCACCTCCCAGCCCACCCACCCCAATATCATTTGCCTGACCCCCATGAGCTTTCGTTTCCTCCCCGTTCCCATATACCTCCACTGCCTTTCAACAATGTCTTCTCAAATCACAAAGCCTAGCCAAAAAATTCACAGAGAAGGTCTATCTTTTGAAGACTAGATTCAAGGTATGGGTATTATCAAAGTGTCTTTAGAGACCTTATATCTGAATTAGAATGAGATAAGAGTAAGATGGACATGACCAGATCTGGCAGTTACCTCCGGAATTCTGATTTTTAAATGAACACATGATTTGTCTCATGGGTATAATCAAGAAAAGAGTGGCTTTTGCACTAGCATGAATGAAAGAAAAGCTCTCAAGTCGCCTTAAAGACACCAGGGTAACTAAATGAAAAGGGTAAAAGGTTAGGATGACTTGAATACCAGGAATTCATGGTGGTATTAAAGAACCAACCTGGAGGTTCATAATACCTCATCAATGGCAAAAGGTCAAGAGAGACCTGCAAAGGGTTCAAAAGAAGAACAATCCATTAGAATTCTGAAACAGTTAATCCAGTTACCTAAGTCAGTCTCAGGTGAAGTAAAATGTGGCCCAAATGAAAATAACTTCATCAAATGCCAGTAATACATGACCCAGTGAGATTTGAAACTTGAGTTTTTAACAGAAATTCAAGGTAAGCTTAAAAGAAAAGAATACAGCAACTACTTCAGGTAAATAAATATTGTCCAATAGGTTTAACCAGAGCAGAGTTTTGATTCCTTTTAAGTGAAAACATGTTAAATGGAGGTAAAGAACAGATACATTTTGCAAGAACAGACATCATGTAGCCAGCCAAGGACTGCGTCAGTGAAGACTCATAATGATTCCTAAGGTAAAGCTCAAGAGTGAATTCAAGCCATTTCCAAAGCAGTGAAATAAACCCTTACTCTCCCCGCTTTACACACAGGTGATCTAATGTGACCTGGTAGTCCTATGTCAAATTTCTATAATTATTTAAATCCTATAAGTAGGATATCATCAAGCGCTTCCTATCTTTTGGACTTCTTGTTTCTTAGAAACAACAACATACGAATCTCATGATGCCAATGGCTGCCACTGCATTTATTTGTCAGAGGAGGAAATGAATATGTGAGATTGAGCTCTGACCCCCAAATCACACACCCGTGAGACTAACATGTAACTAACAGGCTTACTGCTGTTTAGCTGGCAAATGGAGAAAAATACAAAAATACGTTCTGTTTAAATGTAAGTTTTAACACAAATTCATGTTCGTGTGAATGAACATCTAGTTAAAATATAAAAATGACACTAAGAATGGCAGAGGATACTATTCAATGTTTCAAGTGTAGAGATGAAAGTGAAGACAAAGAAGTTGGGATAAATTAGAATATATTATGGAGAAGTTCCTCTCCTAAATGTTAATTTTGAGTGGGTTCTAAAGGGATTTTTCCTTTTTCTGTCTTTGTGTACCATTTTTAAAAGCATATACCCAAGCTTGTCAAAATTTGCTGGTATAAAAAAGAGATACTCTTCTTGATAAAGTTCAGCCAAGATAAAAAAAATCCCCATAGTTCTGATGGCATTTATGTGTTAACACAACTAGTGACACTGCAGTTATGCTGTTTTCCAAGTTCCTTAAAGAAGAGGGCTTAAATTACTTATGGAGAAAGAGTGTACAGATTACATTCTTTACTTGGGGGGAGAAAGAAGAGAGAAGGTAATCCATGTGCTTGAGGCCTCACATGGGCTCTTCAGAATCCGATGATAGGCCACATTTTCTGTATAATTTTTACAGTTGGGGCACTCAGAAGTCAGAACAATCTGACAGTTATGGTTAGTGAAAATATTAGATGTTCGCCAATAAAATACTACCTCAGCATATTTTTCGCTTTCTGGATGTAACCACTTAATAACAGGACTTGAGAAAACTGTACTGTGTGAATCAAACACATAAAAGTACAAATATTCCTTTTATAGAAAGCAAATCTTAAGCAATGCATTATAATCAACCATTCTGGTAAAAGACAAAATATCTAGCATTACCACACCACTGACATATTATGGTTATACCCTAAAGTCCAAACTGGGTAAACAAAGTCAAATGATCAAAGAGGGGTTTTCTCCTCAGACTGTGAGGTAAAGGCCACGGATCTCTAGGGAAGATTCCTGTGGTTTACCAATGAAAAGGTGTCAAGTGAGAGCTTATCGAACACAACCGTTAGTTTTCAACTTCATTTAATTTCATCAGAGCCTGGATTTCTTTGGTATTATTTTCTTTCAAGAGAAAAATGATATGGAAAAATTAAATGATGTGAGGTAAAACTCCCCAAAGGTTAATTCTAAAGTACCCTTTTAAATTCTAAACCACTTGTAATTCATTATGCGGACCCTGGTTTTACATCCTCCACATGAATGATCTTCCTAACTGAAACCAGGTAGGGGGAAACCTTTGCTTCTGAGCTCCGTGGTAAGTACACAGGGTGAGAGATGGAAAGCAGACAGGGCCAGGCACTCTTATTCAGACAGTGGTTTCCTCAAAAAAATAAAGCTGCTCTCAGAGCACCAAGGATGGTCACTGGGAAGAAAAATCTCAGTTCCTAGTTCCCAGGGGTGAAATAACTAGATCGGCAATTCCTTTTCCCACAAGAAAGATTCCAGTCTCCAAGCTGTGGATGAACCATTCTATTTCCAGGAGGCCAGTCACGCAACATCCTTACCTACCCAGATTCACAAAGCAAGTCCAGTTTTGTCTCTGTGCCACATCGCCTTGGCCTTTCAAGTCTATTTGCTTACCCTGTGTAGGTCTTTAGACACTAGAACTGTCAAGTCATTATATTTTCAAATATGAATTTGCTTGGGGGGGGCTTACTTTAATAGCTGAAAACTCAGTACAAAACATACTTATAAATGACATTAACAGGGAATTAATCATTAATGCTCTCAGCTCGTGCCCTGAGACCTCCTCAACCCAACTTGCCCCAGCCACGATCTGAGAGTTCTTGCTGACTCTTCCCCCTCATCTAAAACTCCACATCTAGTCAATCCCATGTGCTGCTGATTACTCCTTTTAAACAGTCCTTGGATTAACTTTTCCCTTCTCCCTATGTACCCCATTACTGTTATTCTGTCCTTGATAATCTGTCTTGTTTGAATTACTACAACTTCCTCCCAACAGGCCTCCTGCCATGGCCAACAGAGCATCTTGCCAAAGGCCTTCAGTGGCCTTAAGATGGGTCAAGGTCTCTCGCGTGCCCAAGAAGGCCCTGAGACCCGACGGTAGCTTTCGTCCCTGCTCCTGTCCTTGCTCTTCAACCCCTGCTTTCTGGGCAGTGCTCTAAAGCCGGAGCCCCCCCCCCCCCAATACTGTTTTGTCCCTCTGACCTCTGCGCGCTCACTTTTGCTGTCTCCTTTACCCAGAAAGCTCCTCTAATGAGGAATTCTGTAAGGGACCTCAGCAGCACTACTTCCTGGAAGCCTTCTGGGTCCTCCTGCTCACCAGGTTATGGGCAAACGTGTCCCACTTTTACGCTTTTCTGTCTCTGTACTTACATACTGTTACTGCAGTCACCTGTCCTCATACCTGTTTCTCCGTGAATCTGTGTGCTCCTTAGGGGTAGATTCCGTGTTACATTCATCTCCACACAGCACAGGGTTCAGGTACTATGTTTCAAGTGAGCAGTTTATCCTAAAATTTCCAGAATTCTTCTGTATTGGTAGTAGCCATATGCTACAAACCAAGAGTCTTCTTAAAATTTAGAACACATCTAATAGCTCTAAGGGGAGAAGTGGTGAGTTCACATAGGTGCTTATTACAAAATACACTTATTACTGGCAAGATTTGAATTACAACAGTTTGTAGTAACGTGTTAAATTCACATACACACTTTGCATGGCTAATGATACTGCACAGGGGCTCATGCAGTTAATCCCCCCAAATCGGCCGGCGTTCAGAGATACACCTTTAGGGGGTTACTGTTCTCAGGGATAAAAACTGATACATTCATCAGTTTGCTTCACTCTCTCCCTCCCCAGTCTGTAGAAATATTTCTACTCTCAACAGAGCTCAAAAGGCCTACAGCAGTTTCTATGACAAAAAAAAAAAAAGTTGCTGGAGACAAAATAAGCACAACAGCAAATAACAATGACAGAATCCATATAAGACAAAGAAAGGGAACCTTTAAAAAAGAATATACAAAAACTAGATATATTTGCTTTAAAACGGATCATCTGTATCCTAAGAAAAGCCTGAGACAAAATGGCTCCCAACCGAGTGAAATGTGAAAGACTGTTGCCTATCTACAAAATGCTATGGAAAGCACTATAGGTCTTTTCTAAAACAAATATTAAACACCAGAAATGATTATCTTTGGAGTATAATGAATGACATCAACCCACGTGTGAAGAACCCACAAAAAAAGAAAAGTAACAAAGTTAATTCAAAATCTCTATTTTTGTCCCCACTTTGATTCAATCTCTGTAGTTCTAACACCACACAATCCAAAGTAAGGCAAAATGGTTTAAAGTTAGGGCCAGGAACTGCCTTTGCTGTTTCCTACCTGCCTTGGTAGCTCATTTAGATTTTGTTAAGATTTGTTCTTAAAAATATTCAGCTAAAACTAAATAAATCATGGAAGTAGCTCATTTGGATTTTGTTAAAATTTGTTTTTAAAAATATTCAACTAAAACTAAATAAATCATGGAAGTACAGAAAATCTAGATGCTAAATATAAGCCAGCACACTGACACTTATGGAGACCAACAAGCACGAGGCTTTAGAGAATGTTTGTGTTGTCAGGTGTAGTGTGTGTGTGTATAAGGTATTACATGACCACCCTTACCAAAAGTATCGTTGTTAGCTTTGTCAGGCTCTCTGCTGGAACTGCAATGCCAGACTGAACAAAAAATTGTATGAAAATTCTATTATCGTATTAAAACACTTGATCATGTGTTCCCTCAAGATTCCCAACTTTCTATTTCTGAGAAGAGAACAGATTTAATGAGGTATTTTCAAAGTGGAGCTGGTAAAGGGTATATTTGTGAAAAGCACAGCCAAAAAGACAATTCATTTGGTAGACACAGAAAAGGCAAAATTTACCGCATATACTGGAGCAATGGGTATTAAATAATCATCTCTGAATAAACTCTACAAATCAATATGGTCCTTTTGGTCTCAACTACAGACGGCATTGCCTAAAGGAAATCTCTAAGGTCAACCAGCAATTAACTGAAAGGTTTTGATTGAAAATGCTATTGACTGCTTTCATATCAGACAGCTCCTTGGTTATTATACTGCATGGGCTAAGTAGGTGCCAAGACATTAAACTGTCAATAATCTATTAATACTGGAGTGTTACGCTCACTCCCCCTGAATCTGCAGGCAAAGATATTCAAGCCAAGTACCCTGCTTAGAACTAATGCAAATTCCCCAACCCTGATAGAAAAATCATATCTTTATTACCTCCCAGCTTAAATGCCTAGGAGTGTTGACAGACTATAAGAAAAATATTCAGATAATAAATGCTTATTCAGATGAGTTAAACTAACATTTGTTTTCAAAGAATTGCTAAAGGGATGGCAAACATGTCCTAGAATCTGACTTTCTTTCTAAGCCATATTTAACAGTTTCTAAATTGAATGTAATAAACACTTTACAAAGAGAAATGAGAAGTTATTTAAAGTGAGGCTCATAGGTCCCTGCCACTCAGCATCTGGAAAGCAGTTATACGTGGGGGGGGGGAGTTTTAATGAATTTAATAGAGAAAAGCACTTTAATTAAATGCTGTCAAAGTGGATTGTATTAATGACTGCACACAGAGGAATTTAAAGCAAGCCAAGTTTATTTAGCAAATAGAAACTGGGCGCTCGAGGCCTGCAAGTATTTATGTTTCCGCAGTTGCAGTACATCTAGGAGATGATGATGGTGCCAAATGAAACCATTGAGTTATTAGATATGATTTTATTTATTGTGTATTATTAAAGTTTCAAAGGCCTCGGGGGAATTAATTTCATTTTCAAAATTAAATACCACATTTGATCGGAAAGGGTTAAGAAAATATTGTCCCCCAATTTTTTCCCTTCTCTGGAATTTTGATGCAGCTGAATGGCTAATGCGGACGACCTTTTCCAGGTTTATCCAGTCAGAATTCACTCCACTGCATAACAGTGCCAAAGAAATCGATGACAGTATTTCTTCTATGACTTTTTTCTGTTTTTTTTTTCTTTTCAGTGATTTGCCACTAAACATAATTCATTCTATTACACATAGCTATAAGCTGAAAAATGACCAAAGCTCCTAAAAATCTCCATGAAAATTTGGTTGCCATAACTTTCTTAATGAAAAACATGAGTAGCACAAACTTCTACAAAGGAAAAGGTATCAAATGTTTGACTTGGGGCAATAGAGAAAAAGGGGTCTTCTTCAGTGTCTTCTATTCAGAGGCTGACCACAGAACAAACCTATTATTAATGATAATATTTTAAAACTAAACAAAGAAAATATGAGCCTTAATGCATGAAAGCTGTACAAGATTGGAAAGCTGGTCTGGCTGGAAAATACTATGTGTGTGTCAAAATGATTTTCTCTACCGTTTGTAAAAATGTAATTATCCATGATATGCTATTATCCATGATATGCTACAAGGGTGAGGGATTTCAAGTAAATCCATTGGAAGCTGAGGATTCGCCTTTGGTCTTTAGTTCCTGACACCAACATGTCTGTGAGATCACAAACCACTGCCATGATTTACCACATCCTTCTTGCAGTTATATACACACTCTTTTGGTCCTTCTTTAGATTTTAATTCAAAACATGAGGAAGGGGGAGAAGGGAAACGTGAGGATGGGAGAAAAAAAAAAAAAACAAAAAACCCAGCACCTATTTCCTTTCAAGAGCAGAGTAATGATCACAAATGAAGACTTTCAACTTTCCAAATAAATAATCTAATTTTTAATCCCCGCCCCCCAATTCAAGCTATTTATTAATATCATATGTTAGATCTGTGTCTTTGTAGTTCTGGAGCTTATAAAGAAACTCTGCTTTTCCCATCTGTGCCAAGATGTTTCAGACTAGTCTTTGAAATGTTGCAAATGCAGATGAATATGACACAAAATAGGGACTGATTCCATACACATTCTATATGTGAGTAACGGCAACACAGAGCACAGATGCTCGTACATGTTCACAGTGTCCTGTACAACCCTGCTTCATACACACAAGTATGTAGAGATCACCCGAGCACAGCATGCCGTCTCTGTCTTGTTCTAGGAGCGCAAAAGCAATTGCAAATAAAATGACAAGAAAACTTCTTCTCCCCTGGTACATCAGTGGTTCTAATATGAAGATATATCAAAGAATCATCAACTGATAGAACATACCAGTACATTTGATCCAGATTATGTTTTACAAGTCAAAGAATTCATCAATTTGCTTCTCTCGTTTCATTACTAAGTAAGTGATTGCATTAACGTCCAACACACCCATTTAACTATTTTAGCTCTACCTTTTTGGGAGGCTTTTGTGTCCCACGCACAAACTCAAATGAGGATTTCTCTCAGAAGGATATCCTTAAATCATGCCTTACATAGAAATGGTTGACATTTGTCACCATAATCCCTTTCTACTCTTCCATTACCACACTTTTGAGTATACTGCTGACATGAATTGTCCAAAAACTGGAATGAGGAAAACTGTATTTAAAATATCATCTGCATTTACATATTGTACTTACATAGTATGTGCTCACTTTATAGTATATTCTGTTCATTTAGATTACAACAGAAATAAGAAGATCTTTCCATAGTCAACATATTTCTTTAGGAATTCACATCATAGATTTTAGCACCCTAAGATAAAAGGGTACCTTTCAAAAAACAAGTGACTTCTCATTGTGAAATAAAGGATTCAGTTTATCAGATCTTAGAAAGTAACTGTGTTAAAGTAAATTGTCCTTTTTTCTACCTCAAACCTGTTAGGTGTTCAGCACTACGAAATCAGACTAGGAACTTATCATTCTACATGGTTCTGATTCTGCAAAATGAGTCTAACCAGATACTCTAGTTAGCCCTGAATATTATATACACAAAGAAATACAAACTTCCTTGAATACAAAAACATAAATTTAAACTAAAGGAGAGTATGAAGGGGAAAGAGTAGAAACAATGACTGCTTAAATAAACGATTTTCTCTACCTGGGTGATTAAGTGAGCTGTATACTACCAAAAGCCATTCAGTTCTGGAAACACCTTTCTTTCACACAATGGTTTTTGGCATGTCTTTATGAAAAAATAAATATATGGATATCCACAGGGCTTTAAAAAAAAAAAAAGTTAAACTGGAGTCTTTTCTGTGTTGTGCCTGGTAAATGTGTAGCAACTGGCTCTCTAGAGAAAAAAACCCCAATTGGATCATTTGCCAATTTTCGTAGTGTGAATAATCCCACCATGGCCAGTTTCATTCTACTAAGGGTATAACAACTGCCTCTCGAAATTCCTGAAAATTTAACAATCAGTGCCTGCTAGCCAGTTTAAGTTTACTCCAGCGCACCCTGAGTCTGCTATAGAAAGTGATACCCACCCGCCTCTGCCTCCCAGACTTGCTCACTGGAACTCCTTTGCCTGGCCTGACTTACCTGTCATTTTCCTCACCCCAGAGTGATTAGGATGACCCTCATGTGATACACAATTTGATAAAAGACTCCATATCAAAAGGTGAAGGGTTATATGACTTGCAGTGAATTGGATCTAGAAACAACTTGTGAGGAAATTGAACTTATGACCTTATAACTGTCAAATCTATCCAGTTTGCTTGATCTCCCATTTCTAGGGTTAAACTGAGTAATAATAAAATAAATGAATTTCAGAACTTTGGCAGTTTTCCTTTAATTGAAAGTGTGCTTTTCTGTCATTACAAGGGGAAGTTCCAGACTTCAACTTAATAAAAATCAGCGGTAGTTTTCAGCCACATTAGATTTCCACACTAAACAGAAACAGCTGAGAAGCCACAGTAGGTAGGTTTGGTTACAATAGTTTAAAACTCAGTGGCTGGCTTTCTCTTGCTATTGTCATAACTATGAATCAAAAGAAAATCAACTGAATCTTTCTGAGCTGATATAAGGTGTGCATCATCTGTTCTTTTGTTGCTGATTTGTTTTCCAAAATCCATGTGAGCCTCCCAGAAGCAATGTGGTTTTGCTTTTGTTTGTTTTTTACATTTTCATTAAAATACTCAAAACGGGAATCAGAAATAGATAAACCAACTCACAGAATGAGTGCTTCAGACAGAAAGAGTCTTTGAGATCATCTAACCCATGTTATAACAGTTTACAAAACAGTAGAAGGACATTAGGGGATAAAACCCATCATCCAAAGTCACATGCTCAGTCCTAGTGACTAGAGTCTATGTCACTTTTGGGGCCCTTTCCTTTACCACATCTTCTTTTTTCTCATTTTATCTGAATGGTTGTTTAGAAATAGAGATGGAAAGTAGTAGTTTAGGGGCACCTAGGTGGCTCAGTTGTTAAGCGTCTGCCTTCGGCTCGTGTCATGATCCCAGGGTCCTGGGACCGAGCCCCACACTGGGCTCCCTGCTCCGCGGGAAGCCTGCTTCTCCCTCTCCCACTCCCCCTGCTTGTGTTCCCTCTCTCGCTGTCTCTCTCTGTCAAATAAATAAATGAAGTATTTTAAAAAATAAAAAAATAAAGTAGTAGTTTATTCTCTGCAAGATGTTCTAGCTCCTGAAATAGTGACCAGAAAGTCTTGGTGGGGGGCGGGTAACAAACACATACAGTAAAATTTTAAGTATTTGAGAACTTTTTACTTTTATGTCATACTACACTTGGATTTAAGCAAATCCCAACCATCTATTTTAAATGTGTTTTTAAAAATTATAATCAGGGGCGCCTGGGTGGCTCAGTTGGTTAAGCGACTGCCTTCGGCTCAGGTCATGATCCCAGGGTCCTGGGATTGAGCCCCACATCGGGCTCCCTGCTCAGCGGGGGGCCTGTTTCTCCCTCTCTCTCTGCCACTCCCACTGCTTGTGCTCTCCTGCTCTCTCCCTGCCAAATAAATAAATTAAATAAATAAATAAATAAAATCTTTAAAAAAAATTTATAACCAGAAGGCCTTCCTTTCAAGAAAAGTATTTATGTTTGTTTCTACCATTATGTAAGCAAAACATCACAATTTTCCAAAATTAAAACCAAATGGTTGTACTTTTTATCAAGTCCTTAGCCCTGTGGCTTTCGATCACGGAGCCAACACTTATGCATCTGTTGTGACCTGCACTTCAAGTAATTTGTCACCATCAGTAGCAAAATTTCAAGTGTTTTACTTTTTGTCTTTTGTATTGCTTTTGGTAAATTAGAGTTGATTCTACATTCCTTCTACAACGACACTATTCATCTACACTTGCATTCTTGTTTACTTGCATATGAAGGAAAGAGGTAGAAGTGCAGGTAGTGATACCAGGAACTGAGTCACTTACATGAAAACCACCCATTATCATTTGCAATATGGAGGACCCATTAAAGAGTGTGCTAAGATCTTAGTGAATTTCACATCTTTGCTCAACATATCACTACATAGTCTGCTCTGCAAAGTCTATATTCATTTCCCTGCTGGCCTCTAAGCAACTCAAGATCAGAGAAAATTTATTTCCCCCTGTGTGAGTCCATCGGAGGCCAGTACAGAGCTGCTGATGTGTCAGATGCGTACTTAACACTACACCACAGAAACTCAAACATCATCACTGCACGGCATCTTCACACGTCTTTTAAGAAGGTTGCAAGAAGGACAGTAGAACTCCCAGAGATTATACAGAAGGTGAGTGGTCTTTTTGCTTTTTTAAGCTTAAAAAAAAAAAAAAGTACCAATTTGCTTTTGTAATAGCCAATGGCATTTTTTATGCCCTAAAGGGATTTTATTCAGCGCTGAGAAGAAAAGGCCTCACTTACTTTCAAGTAACTTATACTGACTTTTTGTTGTTGTTTTAATCATTTTTGACGCGCAGCGAGCATGGGACGCTTCAGCCTCTGCCCTTCCGAGGCGGCATCCCACACGGCACAACAGGCCGTCCTCCCACCCTGGGCTCCAGTGGGTAGCGGCCAACACGGCCACTCCTCTAGAATAATAACTCTTAAAAGAACTTGGAAATGTAGAAAGATCAGATAAAACCACACAGCTTGGAGTTTCTCAATCTGTCTCAGAACAATTGTACAACACGCACACAATAGAGGCAAGGCACACTCTCAGGTTTTGCTATAGAATTATACGCTGACACTACCCTTGGTTCAACTCTGAACTCTTCGGAGTAGAATTGTTTCACGTAGTAGTATTAATTATACTAACAGAGCTCAGATACCCTTATTATTTCTCAGGTGCAATCACTTTCTCATGTAAACCTCAAATAATCCTAAAGATTTGGGGTTATCACTGTTTCCAGAAAACTTAAGTGGCCTCTGCAAGACTCCAGAGCTCCAAGTCCGGTGGTGGCCCTGGAATTCACCCCAGGCCTTCTGAAGACCCAATGCCCCCTCCTCTTTGTCCACACTCTTGAAGCTCCTGGCAGAGCTATCCTTTCAATTGACTTGAAGAAGCAACATGACAATTTGTATCACTTATGTTTAAGAAAGGAAGAAAAGGAGGTTAAAAGAGATCTTTCATTTGGATATTTTACTTTCTATCAAAATATTTTTTAACTAGGCAGTTCAGAATCTTATAAAAATGGCTGCATTAGTATGTATCTGTGGGTCAAGTTTGTCAGTTCCATCTGCTTCCCAGCCTGAAGCCTCTTACCTCTTTAAGAAGGCAACTGGGACTGGGCTTTCCAAGCCACCCACATACCCTGTTTCAGCTGCAACCATCTCCCAGATTTACGAACTTGTTTGAGGGACTAGGCCCAAATCAAAGTATGTGAAATTAGCACCCTTGCTCTGACCAGTCAAATGATGAGAATTTTATCCATTTTATCCCTCTCTGTAGATGTTCCTACCTGTTTCCTCCGTGAAAATGATGAATACGTTTCACACCAACAATTACGTATGAATGACAAATACTCTGGGATAAAATTTAAGGAGAAAATGTGAAGCAGGCTTCCATGGTCCTAGAACAGCATGTGCTTTTCTGTCACAATAGCTCACTGTTAAGAGACACCTCGCCCTCCAAGGACCACAGCTTTATCAACACATGCCCAGTGAGCCAGGTGGGTTTCACTGAAAGACTCGGTTTGAATACAACAATGAATTAGCCTACACCCCACTGCCAAGTAATAGGGTTGCTACTTGGAGAAGTCACCCCGGGTGGAGAGAATGGACATGACCAGGGCAAAAAAAATGAGTGTCTGTCTGTGTGGTTAGGGAGAAAGTAAGGTGGAGTGGACATATTTATTATCCATTTGTTTTTTACCAAAACCACATTTTAAAATGCCATTCAACCCCAAATTCTTTCTAGAACTATGTACATCACTCCAGGCTCTAGACAATAGATTCAGAAAGTCTGTTTGTTTTGATACTTTCAAAAAGCCATTTTTTAAAGGTAATATCATCTCCCTGGGAAGCTCAACATGTTTTAAAGATATTATCCAGTATATGTGGGAAACAGCTTGAAAAATCAGAGATGGCACCCAAGCATCAGAGAAAGAAACAGAACCTCTAGATTCCACTAAATCATAGTCTGAATGCTAGATTAAGGTAAGGTAGCCAGAGGGAAAATGAAATCTGTTTTAAAAAACACAACTCTGAGTGAAGGAGAAAACTGCTCGATATATGTGTGAAATTTTGTATGTTTCATTCACTGTTGTGCATGTGCTGCCTAGAATTAATACCTGGTATGCTGCAGGAGCTAAACAAATAATTGTTAAATAAGTAAGTAAAAATATGAGAATAAAAATAGCCAGCCTTCTCAATCATGTCTGTAACTTGAGGCCTGAAAACAGTTTTATCAATCAATTTTAATCATCTTTACCAAAAGCCAGACTTGACTAGATATCTATACAAGTATAAAGGAATGTATTTTCCTTCTCACAGAGGAAGTGTAGCGAGGCCCTTGATTAGAACAATGACACATCAATATCCACAAATGCCTTAATATTAGCTTAAGTTTATTGTTGTTTTTTATTTTGGGGGGGTTGCATTCTAAGGCACTATCTTAGTCTATTTATTTTGTCTCCTTTTTCAATTTGCTCCACACTGCTCATATTTAAACAGTTTGCCCCTTCACAAAATTAGCCATTGCCCCCTGTTCTTTCAGATTAAAAAAAAAAAAAAAAAGTATTTCAGATTATTGAAAAGAAAAAAAGGGGGGGTAGGAAGGAAAAGAGGAGGTAGGAAAAAATAGCTACATTGAGTTGGCTAGTAGAGTAGCAAGAACATCCCCTAACAAATTCCACAGCAATATTTTTAAGACAACTAAGCTTCATGTTCAAAAGTACTATCTTTAGTCTTATTTTCCTATCGGAGCATCAAAAGGCCAAGGTGCTAAAGGTTTTGTCTTATACGTGGTTTCACTTAGTATCAGCAGAAGGAAAAAGACTATGACAATGTGTACAAGGAGGATCCTCCTGTCCTCAAAACTTTAACAAACAGACACAAAGGAAGATAATTTATATTAGTGGTTTCTGAGCACTGGGCATTGCAGACACTTGTATCAATGAGAAGCATTTGTACCAACGGAAATGACACAGCTAATCCCTTCTCTTCGCCTTACCTATCGAGCAGTGTTAGGCCAAGTGCCTTCTATTCAGTGTTAGGACCTAAAAGAAATGAGCAGTGTATCAGTAACCGACAGCATGAGCTGAAGGGACTGTGCTGCCTCTTGAAAATGCAAAATATCAAAATTAGGCTGTTATTTAAAGAAACATAGCAATTACAGAAGAGCAAGCTACTGAAGAAACCAAGGTTCTCTATGTTCCCACAGGGCAGGAAAAGACTGGAAGAAGTGGAACCCAGTTCACTTCCAACCAAGGGCCAACCCTGAACGCTTAATTTGGAAGGTGGTGTGTTATTAAAGTTCAGCCACTCATAGGGAGAGCTCTGCTTGGCAAAAACACTAGGACAACCCTATGAGGAATGAGAAGCAATAAGCTAACTCCAATTATTAAAATTGTGAGCCTAGTAAATTGTTGAACCCACTTTAAAGTAATAAATAGGCAGACCCACATTACTATTACTATAAAATTTTAAGTTTAATTTCTATCAGTATCTACAGCACAGTGCCTGAACACATGGAAGGAAGGACATGATAAATGTAAGAAAAACTGCAGTAAAATAAAAAGGCATAATGCTTTGGATATATAGAGAGCTTAAAATCAATCTTAGGCATTTGTTTCCTACTCCTTACATGTCTATAGCATTTCACATTTAAAAAGTCATATAAATCTCTCTTGATATGAGAATTTTATATGAGACCTGTTAATCATCCCTGCAACCATCTACCCTGATAAATGCAGGGTTATAGGAGCCATGATCTACTAAAAGGGTCTAACTTTCTGGCCCAAGGGCAGCCCATTCACAAGTTACCTGCAGATGGTCTATAGCCAGTATTAACTTTCTACTTCCCATTCTTCTTGAGTTTATTCTAACATTCTCCCCAACGGAGTTCTTCCTTTAAAATGCAGTGCCTTCTAAATTAAGCATTCACATGACTGATTGAAAATTAAATTTCAAGACAGTTTGCCTTCATGAGGATAAGGTGGACCAGTCAATTATCCTGTTATTAAAGCAGTAGTAAATATAGAGTGGGAAAAAGAAGCTGGATTTTATAAAGGCATAGAAAAAAGTCGTGAAGTAGAGCAGAGGTCATAGGCCAGTCAAGGTTTTGAGGGGGAAGGATTATAATTCAAAGAAACTACGAGTAGTAGACAGAAGTTATATGATAGACAAAGATATAAATGATAAATTAGATGATGATGGGAAGAAAAGCTTGCTAACAGAAGGATTCTGACGTGGGGAAGAGCTATGTTACACCAAGGTTAGCAAAGGAGAGGATGAACCCATGAATCTCCATGAATGCTGAATTCCCAGTTCCAGGTTTAGAGAAACCTAACCGTTTTCATAGTCCTACATCCGAATTTTCAGGAAGTTCAATCACTCTCCATTGCCCTTAACGTAGCTCTAGTAGTTAAGCTGGAATTCCTGCCTTGCAATAACAAAACAAAATGAGACAAAACAAAAAAGAAAACTGCCAAAACTTTAAGAAACTTTTAAAATGTAGGCAAGCAACCTGCCTAAATCTCTAGAAAAGAACAAAGCCGTAGCTAATGTCTAATCTACTAGTTTAGCTACTCTTAATGAGCTCCTTCAACTTTCTGACATCATCATTGAAAAAAACCTGTTCACCATATTTTGGAAGAAATAGTCCCAAGATGGAAATGTCCTTTCTTCTAGAATTAAAAAAAAAAAAAGGTTGCAAATGACCTCCAAACCTCTTTATTCTTGAATGACAAATTGAAAACTTTGAATATGGTGAAAAGCTGACCGATAACATTAGAAATGAAGACTGTTCTTCAAGTTGAATAAATACATGCAGGATGACCTAATGTTAATATGAAAAAGTGGCTCCTCATGGATGGTCAGGGACTCTCAAAGTTTTCCCAAGTGAGGACTTATAAACCAACTGCTGCAATATGTTATTAAAAATGAAGTGTTCATTTACGTCTCTCCTCAGGACTAGAATAGGGTTTCGACACTCTAGAGCGACCTTAGACAGTACACTTTGGATAGGAGCTTGTAATGAGCCCAAGAGGGGAGAAATTCCAGTAACCTGGTTAGAGATTTGCAAACATCCCTAACTGATTAATTAGCCTATTTATTTTCTTAGAAGTTGTTCTTTTGGAAGCAAATTCAGAAAGCAAGATATAGCCTCTATAGATGGAGTAGAAAGGTGTGATTGATATTCGCACAGTTTAAAGATAGGTTTCAAGTATGCTTAAACATTAGCAGTGAGTCACATTTTAAAGCTATCTCAAAAACAGCTTAATGAAAAGTGGTAAGTTCAGTCACATCAGTT
Source organism: Callorhinus ursinus (assembly GCF_003265705.2). NCBI lineage: Eukaryota > Metazoa > Chordata > Mammalia > Carnivora > Otariidae > Callorhinus > Callorhinus ursinus. The sequence goes on along the minus strand of NW_027397064.1, from coordinate 34,314,602 downwards.
CTTTGACATCACACCAGTAAGTTATAGGTTTCACTGCGTTAAGTATCCTGTAAAGAAGAAAGCTCACAAAACTAAATCTATTCAGTAGAATGATTACAAATTAAATGACGTGCATAAACAGCTTTGTATAGCACCAGACGGCTAATAGTGAAGTGTTCAGGGAATGCTAGCTGCTGTACGTGGGCAGTTCTTTCCATCACACAGATAAAAATCAGACTCTAGAGATACACAGATGTGGATCTAAGGTCTCACTTGGAGCAAGTTACTTCTCTAGGCTTCAGTTTTTCACATGTGAGAGTATATAAAAAACCACCCTCCTATTTGGTTTTTCATAAGGTTTAAAGAAGATAAGACATATAAAAATCTCACATTTTGAGAGCCTCGTACCCAAAAAGCCTAACTGCTGCCAAGGAAGAAGAACTATTACCAACACCATCATCATCCTCATTGTTATTATTATACCCAAATTTTATATGGGAAAAACAGAATCAGTCTCATACGTACTTATAACTTCTTTTTTCTTTTTTTATCTTACGCTGCTAGGCAGTTAATGGTATTTCTACTCCAGAGTGTCTCTACTTCAGCATTATTAACATTGCTGACAGGTCATTTTTTTTAGGAGCTGTCCTGTGCACTGCAGCCTATATGGTAGCATTCCCGGCCCCCACCCAGTAGATACCAGTAGCATCTCTAAGTTATAATAACTGAAAATGTCTCCAGACACTGCCAAATTTCCCATGAAGGGCAAAGTCACCCCTGGTTGAGAACCACTGGTTGATACCAGTGACAAGGAATTGTTGGCTTCGAACATGCTGAGAATTCCCTGGAGTGGGCAGCGATCCAGACGAGCAGAGGTACAATGCTGGTGTCAGCTGTCACCCACCAGGTCTCACGTTCTTACTCAGTGTACGGCATGGAATTTTAAAACAAGTACTTGTCAGGAAACCACACAGCAGCAAGCTCAGAATTCCTGAACTTACAAAATAAGCCATGGAAACACTGTGGTGGAAATATAATAAAGCAATAAAGCACAAACGACACAGACAGGAACAATTTGGCAAATGCTCCCCAATCAACCCCACTCAGTGACCTAGTCATAGCATGAGCAATGTCCTTTCTTCTCTCTGCATTAAAAGGGGAGTGCGTTCAGAGGAAAGACTGGACGCCAAACATGCCTGTGTTTTCATTCAGCAGGCGATTCTGGCTTCAAGCGAGGCTCAATGTCTCTGCTCCAGTCTTTCCAACTGTAAAATGGAGTTGGTAATAATGAATATCCTGAGTTAACCAGTTTTGATTTTAAGTCGAGGATATCCATTCACTATAGGGCCTCAGGTCGTAATAACCACTAGGGGGGAAAATCACTATAATCACGAGAAATAATTTTGTCTCTGACCTTCTGGCATGAAAAAGTGGAATTTATTTCATCTTTTTCATGGAATGTTTTAGTTTCCCATGTCATCTCACCTGTGTTGGCCTTCTTTGTGCTATCTATACAAGGACTGAAAACATTATGTACATCAGTATTTATTTTTTCATTATCAACCTCTGAAGGAAACTTTTTAGGCATTTCCCCCCCTAATCATCTCCCTTGCTTCATTAAATTTTAATACCAGAGATACTGAATATCTCTTCATGTACCGTGTCCTTTTGAAAGGCCACAAACCATTGTAAAGTGAGACATTTATGCTCCCCAAGAATCCATTTTCACTCCCTAAGGCAATTATTACCCCCCACTGAGGGCCATGGTAAAGACGGATCTAGTTTATAATGTGTGTTCAGAGCCTGGAAAGTCACCTTCTACACAGCAGGGATTTTTTTTTTTTTTTTTTTTTTTAAGTAATCTCTACATCCACTGTGGGGCTCGAACTCATGACCCTGAGATCAAGAGTCATATGCTCCAGACTGAGCCAGCCAGGCGCCCCTACACAGCAGGGATTTCGATGAGAGTTTCTAAACAGACTTAGAATACTGGAAAGAAAACTGGAGAGAGCAGGTAACTCAATATGACAGCTGGGCCTCACCTGGAGAGGTCTGGATTCCTAAGGAGGAAACACCTCACTCTTCCCGGACCACAGTGTCAGGGCTGATAGCGCCTCGCAAGTGGCCCCAAGCCTAAAATTTGTCTCAACTATAACCTAGCTTCATCTCTGAAGGGGCAGTCCATCAAATATGCATCTCTCAGTAAGCATGTAAAAGATTCTGTTACATATGAGAATTATAAAAATAAATGGCACATAATGGCGACCATGAAGAAATCAGAACCATGGGCAAAGGCACCCTCAGGTGTAGAGCTGGACTCATGGGGCAAGGCAGCCTTTGGGGGGGCAGAACGACACGACAAGGTCTAAATGAATGAAATGGACAGGATGTGGGCAATGAGGATCTTGCAGCAGCATGGCGAATACTGAGTATCAGTTCCAGCCATGTGGACGAGTGGGTCAGATCTGATTTTCTGCATTGTTACACAAAATTGGGATTTGATGTCAGATCTCCTCATTTTGAAGGGTGGGCTTTAATTTTTAAAACCCTTTGTGGCTTAAGAAAAAGAAACACAGGGGCACCTGGGTGGCTCAGTCGGTTAAGCGTCTGCCTTCGGCTCAGGTCATGATCCCAGGGTCCTGGGATGGAGCCCCGCTTCGGGCTCCCTGCTCTGCGGGAAGCCTGCTTCTCCCTCTCCCACTCCCCCTGCTTGTGTCCCCTCTCTCGCTGTCTCTCTCTGTCAAATAAATAAATAAAATCTTAAAAAAAAAAAAAAGAAACACACCTGCAGGCAATGTAACACTATCAATATGTAAACTATTTGCAAACAAATGGCAGGAAAAATTTCCTCTCTTCCTTAAGGAAAGAGGCTCAGATTCTAAGGGACTTCTCACATCACAGAAAACACTGAATGGGGCAGGGGTGCTGTGAAGCTCCTTCCTTTATCTAGTACATCAGTGGGGGCCTAATTCAACAGACTAATCTGGTGCGTAGTTATGCACAACGCTTCATATCTTTACCATATAAGAAAGACTGAGGAATAGTATACCCTAACTACTTAAAGAAATTTAAATGGCACCCTTCCATAACCACAAATGGAGCGGACTTCTGCATGATTTTCAAAATGCTACATATATCAGAAGCTCTTCATAATCGCCGATTTCAACTCTTACTTAACAACTTGATAATGGTGCATTTTCTGCCTAACTAGACAAAATGTAACAACCCCAAACTAGTATGACCCTACATAAAATTCCTACAACATGTAAATAATTGCATCTTCCTAAAATTTTAGTTGATATAAGGGCACAAATGAATCCTAACTCTGAGTCCAGTGACTTAACTTTCGCACAATTATAGACATTTTTTAGTAGTTTGGGATCTTTTATTAAAATACAGTCCTCCCTAAGTCACAGAGGCTATGCCAACTGTAGTCTCCAATCTCAAGAGTTCTGCCAGCTAGTTCCATTTATTTTTCTTCCCTTTTTATATCATGACTATACTATAAAATTAACCCAAAGTTTTGTATTTTGCTGACAAACAAATGCAGCATTTCAAAGCAGTGTCACTGAGAAACTGGCGCAATGTAAAAAAAAAAAAAAAAAAAAAAAAAAAAAAAAGTAACATATTGAAGAATTTCACAGTACTTATGGGATCAAGGTCAATGGCGAAGGCAAAGTCAATGTAGAAAAAATTACCTTATTTGTAAACTCTTTGGCTAAGATCTGAGTGATAGGAATAACCTTTTATTAAATAAGTGAATTCTCTTAGTGATATCAGAAGTTAATGTTAATAGCCATGAAGTGCTTAAAACTGAAAAAGGAAAATTATAGGCTGACTCTTTCTTAGCCATTAAATATTGTTGGCACACTCCAGTTCTGACATACTAACATAAAAGATAATAAAACGCATAAATCAATTGGCGGTCTGCTTCTATGATTTACTTTACTCAAACTGGTCAGTTAGAATATTATATATTGAATATCCTCTTAGCTATCTAAACATAGGAACCTCATAGAGATGAGAACTTCTGGATGAAGAATGGAGAAAGAAATGTATAGGAACCATCATCTAAATGAAGGGAAGTCCTTAATTATAATGGTTTTAGTATTTTATCTCAAACTTCTCTACATTTCCAACTTTGTCATCATCTTATGATAAAAACTGGATGCACTAAATGTCTACAATAAATCGGTTTTTCACTCCCTTTCTATTTTCACTTCAGCTAGGCTGAACTAACTAAGATGGACCCTAAATGAGAAGTCCATACAAAGTTGGTGGTTCCCTGAAGCTAGTTCTCGGCCTGTGTTGCTTCAACACAGACATTTTGACTATTTCACATCAAAACAAGAAAAATAAGGGTGACAGTGAGTTTCTCATGTGACTGAATTTATATAGTTTGTAAGATCTTTTGTCTGAGGCTATCCTTTCCATTAACTTGTTGATATTAAAGAGTATTTTGTTTTATGAAATGATATGGATAATAAATTGGAGCTTCCCTTGAATTTTTCAAATCAATGTATTCTCCAAAAGAAAAGGTCGATACACCTGTATCAGCTCCCTCTTTAATTTCTACTAAATCTCAAAATCTGAAAAACACTGCTCTTAGCATGTTTGTCCAATTATCTGTAGGTGTTTGGATGAGGCCCCAGCCAGGAAAGGACAGGAGACAGAAGGGGGAAGGTGGGTCATGAAGGGTAAGCCCTGGGGCTCACCTCCGGGGAAGGGGTTACCCCTACCACGAGTCCAGGCCCAGGACAGGGGGCTCCACCACTTAGCTGTATACTCTTATCACCCACCTGTTCTGAGTTCACTGTGACTATATTAAGAGACTGCTTCTAGCTGTATGAATTCATGAGTCTAATCATTTGGGCAATTCACTCTGTGACTTTGGAAACTGACCAATGACAGCATGAAGGCACTGACTGAGATGTCAATATTTGGATGATAAGTGATATAATGGACCCGTTGACTTCTGGCTTCTCCCCCAGGCATGTGGGATGAGATCGAGGTGAAAGGAGACAAGGAAACCTCAGGGTAGAACATTTTGCCAAGTCCTTCACCACTGTCTCCTTTGATATCTTGATCAAGAAATGCACCCCACCCTTCCTTCATTCTCATCTTCCTTCCCTTCTTCATCCACATGCACACATGCATGCATTCCTCTTTCCTTCTTGCTACACAAAAGGAGGGTCAGACAGAAGCCCTGCAAGGTCCTCTTTGGTGGGAGTTGGGACTGCTGGTATTGGACAGTAGGACAAATCTCAAAACCTATCAAAAAATTTATGGGCAAACTCTAAGGGGTCAAAATTTGGGGTATTAGCCTAGTTAATATTTCTTCCTGAAAGTCACTGATTTTAGACTGCTGCAAGACTCAGAAGCTAAACTCAATTGTTTTTAGAAAGAAATATTATTTCTCTCAATGAGAGCAAATACTAACCAAACAAAACATGCAACGCAAATGAACACAGATTTCTAAAAGAGAGGAAACCAAAAACAGCAAAAACTCATCTTAAAATTCTAAGAATCTATCATAATTTCTCTCAAAGTTCAGTTGAGTTCAATGGTATTCTCTAGCTCATGTGAATATTTCTTTTCCTCAGCCTAGTCAAACTTTCCTTGAGGGATTTTAGATTAATTTATTAGCTACTTCAGAGTTTTTTCTTTAGAAAATGGTGGAAACTATGAACTGTGTTTTCTGACTGGGAGATTTAATTCTCCACAAGTGCTCTGGCTTCACAGTCCCACAAGTAAAACACACTCAGGAAAGCAGCCGCCTTTGGATTCGATTTCTCACTCATTTTTCTCCTTGTGTGAGCATGTGCGTGTGTGTGCACACACGCGCACACACACACACACACACACACACACATATACACTGTACCATGAGAACAGGGGCCTCTGTCCTTGGAGACACGGCATGAGACACCTTTCAATGGGAAGTGGTGTGGTGTCCCCCTTTGACCCCTGACAGTTGCTGGCACCAATAGCCCTGCCCAGGTTAGGGGAAGAAGGGGACGCTGACCTGCACTGGCTCAGGGGGAAGCTGGACCACATGCTGCATGCGCTCACTGTGGTGATGTCTCGACTCTTCCTCGTAGATCACATCCCTCTCATGCTGGGGAAGGTTCAGGAAGCGACGGATGGTACAGAGGTTCTCCCAGAGGGTGCGGTTCTCTGGGCTGGGGTTCTCCTTCCAGCGGAGCAGTTCGCACAACCAGCCCTAGAGAGAGAGAAAGAGAGAGAGAAGGTCACCTGGGTTAATCTGTAGGGTGCAGAGCAGCAGAGGATGGCTGGACTGCAGTGTAATGCCATCCCAGTGTAGCTTATTTTTCCTGTCAAAATTGTTCCTACCCACCCAGGAAGATACTGCAACAGCTGACAACTTTGAAAAACCAACCAATGACCACAGAGGTGGTTACACCAATAGCCAAGAGTCTTCATGCTTGTTAATCGCCTTATCACCTTTCCTACTGAATATATTCTCAATGCATTTACAGGTCCTTTGTAAAAGATACTCAAGCAAGGTGACAGTTATCTAATTCTCTGAAAAGAAAGTAATTCATGTTGCTCAGCTACAATTTTTTAAAAATTACCCAGTTGGATAGTTTCCATCCTAAGAGAAGAGTGAAAATGAACAAATACGTATTACAACATAGTAAATTCTAAGGAACAAAACATGTCTGAGTGTAGGGCGCCTGGGTGGCTCAGTCGTTAAGAGTCTACCTTCGGCTCAGGTCATGATCCCAGGGTCCTGGGATCGAGTCCCACATTGGGCTCCCCGCTCGGCAGGAAGCCTGCTTCTCCCTCTCCCACTCCCCCTGCTTGTGTTCCTGCTCTCACTGTCTCTCTCCGTCAAATAAATAAATAATATCTTTAAAAAAAAAATGTCTGAGTGTAAACAGCACTGAACTCTCTAGAAAGGAAATAGTCTTAGAATTTTCAGTAACTCCACAAAATAAAAACCACCACCTTAGCTAGAATGAAAAAGTTGTATATTTGCTCCATCTGTGAATGCCTTGGGCTCTAGGCCCTCTTAACGATCCCCTTCCCGCCACAGCCACACCTGCAGGAAGGTAGGCAGTTGGCCGGGTCACACCTGCAAATGTGTCTCCCAATTCTGGCATCCGGATGTTCTCTCGCTTGAAACTGCACGAGAAAGAAAATGTAATGCAAATAATGATGGATTATATGAAAATAATACAGAGGATGCTGTCAACATCGCTCACTGACTCATGTCAAAATATTTTACCCAGTAGCTTTCTAACCCATCACTTCCAAGCTACATCGCTCATTTTAAAAACAAGAACTGTCCCACATCACGCCTCTCGCAAAAGAGTAAGAATTTTTCTAAAAAGGTGCAGAAATAAACACAAATAACTTTGAAAAAATTAAATCCCAAATCTCAACAAATTTTTATATCATAATTTGTAAGCCAATGAAAGTTCCTGACATGCATCATAAAAACCCCATATAATATCATAAGCCGTTGTTTGTCTAACTCTCCACTGTGTCTTCTGCCTTTACCCAAAAAAAAAGGGCAAGATTTGATTATCTCCGCTGCATCAGCCAAGACAGCAACACCAGCTGTTCTCATTGTGCAGCCTCTTCCTCGCGGCCTCCATGTTAATAACCTGATCATTCCATTTTCTCCTTCAACTGCCGGCTGCAGCACCGCGAAGAGACAAAAACCCAGGCCCATCTGCAGCAGCTGTAGGCACTGAACTGTGAAGCCACTGGGGATTTATAAACTAATCTGTAACACAACACTGCCTTGTTTTTACAAGTGAGAGGCCACATTTGCGCAGACCTGATCTTTTCTTGCAATAAACTGGGAGCTGGGGAGAGTTAGAGGGTTAGGAAGAATGAAAACAAGATATCGAATCATTTGCTTGGAAATGTTTTTCCAAGTATTTTCACAGACTTTTTTTTTTCAAGTCAATTGAGAGACAGGTAAATGCTGATTTTCAAGGTGCAACATATATGAAAATTGAAGACAATTACGTTTTTTAGCCCTATCAGAAAATAAATTATATTAAAAAAAAATCTAGTCCCAACGTGTTTCCTCAAGGGTTTCTCTGTACAAAGGAAAGAATTCTTGAAATGGAAAATAAACCATCTGTGGAAAAATAAGCTCCTCTTTCTCTGTCTTTTCAAAGATCTGAATAAGTCTCCAACTGAACTCTTTCAAATGTTTCAAACAGGTATGTTTAACATCTCCCAGGGGAAGCTATAGCATAGAGGCCAATCATTTAACAGAAAATAAAAACAAAAACCTACATCTGTTAAAAGACGAAGTTCTGAGATACCCAGACCTTCAGGAGGACAGCACCTGCTGTTCCGCTTGAGGAGTGAACTGCATTGTGGGAAGCTGCAGCTTGAAAGGGGACAGGTGACAGCTGAGTGGTATCTCCACTTACGAGACGCGGAATGTCTTGCACAACATTCATGGCCGCATTTGATTTATATGCGCTGTTATAATCTGCACTCATTACAATCACTTAGGACAAACTACAGGCCTCGTTATGGACTGTGTGCTGTCTGCCATCAGTCTTTAAGAAGTGTGGTGCTCAATTTGCCCACTGACATGCAAGGTCCTGACCTTGAAGCTATTAGGGAGCAGATTAGACACAAGTGTGATCATGTGTGCAGACATAAGCAAACCAAATTAATTTCTGGCACAGGGAGGTAGCCAGCAAGACCCTGTTCTTTGGGCACCAGAGAACTTCCTCAAATCCCTGATGGTGCTGAGCTAATAGCATGTTTAAGGGAACCCGGTTTTGAAGATAAAGCACATTCATGGTATTTAGAGGGTTATTAATCTAGTTTCCCCACAAAGTGTTTGCTTGGCTGATCAGATTAAGGGATGGAGCCTTCAACAGTGCACCCCCACCACAGCAGGCCCCAAGAAATCTGTGATACTTCACAGCCTTGGACATATTGCACCATGTGTACCCAGCTGCTTCAATAATTAGCTTATGAATGTATCAGCTGGTTCTGTGATTTTTATAAATAATAACTAACCTACAGAGCAGAAAGATTGTCAAGAGCCTTACGGTAGCACAAAATTACAAGGTGCTCCTAACTCTAACTTGCTCTTCCACTAAAGGCCGATATTCCCTACGAGTGGCACTCCCGTGATGCCATTTCTAAACATTTATTTTGCATCAGAAATGGAGATGTATGTTTGTCCGTTTTCTTCATGGCGACCATAATTTACATTCCTTTTGCTCTGACTCGCGGCTCGTTTCACGTATCTGAATGCTTACCTTCCGGAAATGTATTCTTCCACCCCACTTCCTGCCTCACCCTCCATCTTTTTGTTCACATGATGCTTCCACCAGCCCATGTGGGATGCTTATCTCTGTTTTCTCAATGGGGTCTCTTATTAGCTTGTTTGGTGGCTAATGAATGTGTGAGAAAGTGCCATGCTGCTGCATGAGCACACACGTATGTAACTGTGAGCGAACCCACCACAGAGGAGATAAAGAGTCTCCACACTGGGATTTTTTTCATTTATATAATTTTTGCATGCCGTCCAAGAAAGTTTTGCAGTATCAGGAAAAAAAAAGTGTAAATGTCAAATAAAACAGTGACAGATGACAGTATTCTCTATTGAATAGCACTGTTTCTGTCGTGCATGTTCAATGGGAACTCATGAATTATTAATAAACAAATCTCCTTTTTCTGTTAAAAATCTCAAGTAGGTTTTTTGTTGTTGTTCCCTGTGTGTTATGTGGAGAATTCCAGGAGAATTATTTTCGTTTCAGAAATGCTGATACAGAAGTTTATCTGATTTCCAGCCTTGGTCAGCTCTGTGAGCAGGCACCATGAACTGTGGGGTGCATACCTCTCTGTGATTTCTCTTTTAGGCTGGCTGTAAGTTTTGACCAAAGGTTAGCTGAACATTCATATAGTCAGTTTAGCCCTTCTAGTATGGTAAAACTGAGGCTAAGTGAATTATAGCTAGGAAGCTCAGAGTATTCAACTTGGAACCCTGACATTAAGTGACTGGGTTGCCTTTGGGCACTTTGCTACCCTCTTACAGCTTCTGGGATATAACGGTAAAAGGAGGAGTTTACAAAAGATGGTCTCTAAGTTCCCTTTCCAACTCTACATTCCATGATCTGTTACCTTGTTATCCGTCAGAAATAGATAATAATTAGCCATCAGGGTTAAAGTACAAAGAAGAAGCTACCTTGACCAAGAGATTAAGGGCAACATCACCAGTGAGAACATATGCACATCATGAAGCCTGTGGTATGAGGCACTGCAAAGAACACAACCCAGTATCTGCAGCAGTCTTGCTAAAAATGCACAACGTCAGTTGAATCATGACAAACCCAAATTGAGAGATGTTCAGCAAAATAACGTATCGGTATTCTTCAAATTGTCATTAAAAAGAAAAAGAAGAAGAAGAAGAAAAGAAAAAAGGAAGAAAAAGGAAAGACCTAAGAATTGTCACAGACTACAGAAAACTAAAGAGAAATAGTAACTAAATGCAGTTCAGTCTCTGGATGGGATCCTGGCAAAGAAAATGCTCATTAGTGGAAAAACTACTGAAATTAGAATAAACTTTTTAGTTTAGTTAAGAGCATTAAAACAATGTTAATTTCCTGGTTTTGATAATTGCACTATGGTGATGTAGGGTGCTAACATTAGAGGAAGTTAGGTGAGGGATATATGGAAACTACTATTTTGCAACATTTCCGTGAGTCTGAAATTTGTTAAAAATAAAAAATGTTAAAAAGTACAAAGCACACCAAACTTACATAGAAAAATATACATGGAGTCTAAGTGTAATGATGCCAAGGAATTTAGGATTAAAACTCTTTTGCCTTCAAAAATCTGAACCCAGAGAAGGAATATAAGTTTAAAGTTGCATCCTTGCAATAGATGGTTAAAAGAGTCCTTAAGCATTCAGTGCGTAAGTAAATAATAACTACAAACATCTCATTTAACCATCTAATCAGCCTCCTAAACAACGGTCGAAAAAACAACTCTGACCACTCTTTCCAACTATGAAGGTGAGGCGACACACAATCCATGTGTTCTTGAAAAGTATGTCAATCTAAATTTACAAAACAAATCGTGTTGCAAATATATTAGGACTCCTTATGATTTGAAGAAATGTGGCATTATTTCTTTTTAAAAGGCCAATGATAATCCCATAGTTGATCTTTTAGTGAGTTGATAGTTTTATTAAAGATTTACCTAAATGAGATACCCCTTCGTTCCCAATTCAAAAGCATTAAGAAAGGCAACAATAAGAACCACAATTTGCTCCTGTTTTTCTTTCATGGCCTTGTCTGCCATCAATTCCTCTATCGACTCTGTGCTCCAGCCATTGTGAATTACTCACAGACTCTATGGTTGGTATCTCCATCTCCATGCACGAAATGTGGGGTATATATCTACCCATCTGTATTTCTCTTTAGTTTTAACCAAAGGTTGGTTGAATAGTCATATGGTCAGCTTAACTGTTTTAATATGGGAGAACCGAAGCCAAGTGAATTATAAGTATTTGAGCACAACTAATACTGCTCATGTTACTGCCTTGGCTGGAAGGTCTCATACTCAACTTTCTATCCCCCTGTGAGAAGCTATATTCCAAAGCTCAGCTGACATGGCCTCACCTGACCTGTAAGAACTGTTTGCTCACTCCTGTATGACTCCAAAGCATTTCGCTTATACTCTTCTACAATTTGATGATGATTATTATTCTAAGTGGGCATGTGTGCATCCCCATCAGAACGGTCAGCTTCTTGATGAGGGTGGAGGGAAGGCTTGGTTTCTTACTCATTTTAGCATTTTCATAGCATTGTGGTTCCTTTCACATCAAAGATGCTTAATACACGCTCATTAGATTGAACTGAAATTATCTGAGTGCATAGAAATTAGCCTACTGGAATGTTATAGTTGGAGAGGGGCCCTGCTTCTAAGAAACCCTGTCAATGTTCTGAGGTTTGTTTTCCCATCTCTAATACATGAATATGATAAAAGGAAACAGGGTGATCCAATTTACGTTATATATTTATGCATTGTATATAATATGTAAACGCAAACAGTGACAGGTCTCTCAGAACATTAATTAGTCTGTAATCTTGTGTTGAGCACCCATCTACTACATGCCATGCAATGTGCTAGTATGTTACATATGTCGTTTGTCTTGATTATTTTTACAACAAGGTTAGTTGAGATCATCAGCAAGGAAGTATTCTGACTATGAAACTCAGGAAGAATATCATCATAGAAAATGACATATAAAGTGGATCTAATGACATATAAAGTGGATCTTAAAGGTAAAGACGGATTTCACCAGGTGGGGCAGGGAAGTGATCAGAAGCACATTCCAAGCGGAGATAACATTATCAACAAATGCAGAGATTTAGAAAATTATCACATCCCAGAAATGTAAAGCAACTTTGTGGGGCTAACGCAGTCTAGAAACAGAGGTGGCGTCAGATTTTAAAGAATAATATGCAAAGAAATTTCATCTTAATCCTATGGGCCATGGGAGCTATTGAAGGCTTCTAAATGATATGACAAAGAATTAACTTTCTTTTTTCTTTGTTCTGCTTTCCCTTCCTTTCTCCCTCATTCCTTCCTAACAAGAAGTCCTTAGGGAAGACTATGATAAAGTCAAGAACACCACTTATCCTAGTCTAGATCTTTTTTTTCTTTCACAGCAAAATCAGGACCCACAGTGGCCTGGTAATAGTAGAGTACATACTTCATATGCTTCACCCAATAGGAGTTTTCATTCTAACAAAAAAATGACACATTTTGTAAACACCAAGCTATATCAATCATTTAAAAAGAAACTGTTCTCATCATTTTAACCCTTGTCTTTTCTCTGTGTGTTTGTTGTTGTTGTTATTCATATGAGAATTTTTTACAGCTTTCCAAGATTCAAAATGAATCAGGAAGGGTAATATCCCATTATTTCAGTTCTAGAAAATGTTAAAGGTTTAAAATTTTCAGGTAGACAATAACTGAGCGTCATTCTCCAAACTACATACCAAAGGCTGAGAATGTCCAAATAACCAGGGAGGTCTTTCACAAAACAATAATACGACCAGTGTTTGAGTTTGCACCCCAACAGAAATGGCTTTGAATCCCATAAACTCCAAACCTTACCCTTAAGTGACAGGGGGAGGGGAAGCAAACGGGAAGACAAGGGTTCCTGTCCGTGGTACTGAAATGTTAGTGTGTACTAAGTTACTTGTTTTCCTACCCCAGGACACTGGTAATGACTCCAACTTCTCCCATGTTTTTTTTTTTTTTCCTTAAAAAAATTAAGGTTTATGTTGGTGACAAATTTCCTAGTTTTTCTAATATTTCAGAATAAATACAAACCAGGATCTGCTTAGCAACAAACACAAGTTTACAGCCTAGTCTGATCTACAAAGAGACAGATGGAATAAATAACCGTCCCTGTTAAGTAATTTGTACTTGCCTTGAAGGCAAGGCCTTGTCACAGTCATGTTGTAGTACTGTGCTGTTCAATGTGCCTAACACAGAGCTGATAAGTGAATTCAATCTACAAATAGTAAGTACCCTCCACCCCCGTGGCCCCTCTAGGAACTCCAATGAATGAATAAGTCAGCAAATGAACAGTTCTTCAGGAGAATGACTCAAAGCTTCTTGCACAGAGATGTAAAAGGCCATTTACTCACCCACATCCTCAATACAGAAAATGTCAGCATATGTAACCACAAGGAAATGTTTTCTGAGTGCCTCAAAAGAAAATTCATATTATTAACCACAGACAGTCGCTTTCTAAATGGAAGCACATAAAGTCCCCAAACAAACTTTTGTAACTGCGAAGGATTTCTCTTCAGCTGGTTGAGATTCTTCTGAAGTGTGAAATGAGCCAGATAATATTCAGCTCTTGTTTCTTAGTCACCAAATTCTCTTTTCATGAATCCAATAAGTGTCTATTAAAATAAATAAACCCCCTAATGATTCAAGATAACCTAATCAAGAACACTGAAATGGATAAAAGGCTAACTGCAAGGGAGACTTGTCAAGGGCTTCAGTGACTCCCTGACGGTGAGGTCATCTAACCCTGAAAAGGGTTTGTGCTAAGCATCTGGTTACAGTTCAAGGTTAATTATTTTATACCTTGAATGTGGTAAGTAAAAATGATCGGCTTCTTTTTGTATATTTCAAAACTATACACTAAATTCTAAACTATTTTCAAGGGAACCAATTTTCAGCTGTCTCTGGGCATGTCCCTCACATTTCTATGGATGTGTTTGTAAAGATTGAATCTGTAATTAACAGTAATGAAAATTTTATTTCAGAACAGCTTCTTAACTTCTGTTATGGAGGGCTCAAGACAAGAGTGGATTTTATAAAATCTTGTTGCCCTCCTTACTAAAGATACAAGGGATAAACATAGCTATAGAATAATGTGGAAATTTGGTATGATTTTATACAAATATGTACACAGATACATACATGCATACATGGGAACGTGCACCTGAAAAAGCCATCCGTATTTGCCAAAAAGATAAATGAATCTCGAATCTTGTATTTCTCCACTTAAATACTAGAAAGGTATTAGCAGCAAAATGTGCTAGGCTGAACCATGAAGCAGAAAACAACCAACTATTTCCAGTTCCTGACTTCAGGTCCAAATTCTGCATACCTGTGATGTAATACTATATATTTTGCAAACTGCCTCAAGAACTTGTTAAGTGCATGGGGGAAAAAAACCAGACACAGCAGAAAACTGTGAATGAGACTTTTTTTTTTTTTTTAAAGATCAGAGCTGAGACCAGAGTAAGGCGAGCAAACAACTAATGTGCAAAATTTCAGGAGTGTGGCTCTGAAAGTGTGTGCCTCCTTAAAATCTGCACCAGCTTGCCTCACCCTGGTCTTGGCCCTGTGAAAGGAACATGATTCAACAGTTTCTACAGCAAAGTGGTAGGAACTCTTCATAGGTACCAGCATTCTCCAGCTGTAAGAACCCTGTTATAACCCAACGTGCTCTTTGTAAGAGGGCTGGGAGAGTTTGGAGAAGTAGTTTTAATATGTCAACCTGATTTGCTTCACATGCAAGCTTCCAAAGGTGCTGTGTCATGACCTGGCAAAGTAACTATTTCTACTGCTATTTCTGCAATAGATAAAGATGTGCTTAAAAGCCACATAGAAACATGAGTGATGGGTAAAGGTATCTCACATTTTAAGAACTGCATATGAACTCCGTGATTAAACTTCATGGATATCTAATTAAGGGTTCCCTTAAAAGTCATTTTAGGGCATGAAACATTAACATAATTAATTGTAGGGACAGTAAAAAGAACCCAATTTCTCACTATCAGGTTGATATAAAAACTGAGATCTTGAGGGAATTTCTGCTGATAATCTCTCAACAGAATGTAATCGCTAGAGATTATGCTGAGGAAAAAAAGGCAGAAGATGAAGGGCTCAATTTGATGCTTAAACATCATTGTGTTGACTGCCTACTTTAGTTTAGCACTTGGGGATGCTGAGAAATCTAATTTCATCACTACTTGGCATAATAACTTTTTCAAATGGTAATTGTAGTGTATATTTCATTAATT
Source organism: Callorhinus ursinus (assembly GCF_003265705.2). Classification (NCBI taxonomy): domain Eukaryota; kingdom Metazoa; phylum Chordata; class Mammalia; order Carnivora; family Otariidae; genus Callorhinus; species Callorhinus ursinus. Next base: position 34,299,048 of record NW_027397064.1, on the reverse strand, counting down.
TTTTTTCATTTGAATTTGGTGGATAGCCCTGAAATTGTAGTAAACATGCCCCAACTGACAAAAGGAGAAACTGCTTCTTGATGATTTGTCAATATGGTTACATTACAAAGAAACCTGCCCAGCAGGAAGGGGCAGCAACTCAGGCTAGGCTGCGTGCTGCCTCATTTTAACCTGTCTTACGTGCTAGATATGAGATAGCAAAAGCAAAATCATTAGGAGTGAGACTAAGACCACTGACTCATTTTACATAGGGTATCGTATGGTTATTACTTCCTGTCACTTTTTATACCAGAGAGATGCGGCAGCCAAACCTCTACTTCCAGTAGCCTGAGCTATCCCAGCTCTAATAAAGCCATTTCCATAAAGGGAACCTAATAAGAGAAATGTCAAACATCTTTCTGAGCAAAGTGGCAAAACCTTGATCTTTGTATGGTATTTTCTAAAGGCTAAGAAACTAGTAATGAGATAAAAGGTAATAGTAATATTTTATACTTTGTATATTTACTCTCCTACATGAAAAGTTGGCCTTAAAAAAAAGAATTATAGTTTTAACTTGTCACATAATGATGTGTTGCACAGTATGATCTTGATTAGGATACAAACATGCATGTGCACATCCATTCACACACTACACATTAGAAGGATTCTAAAATGTGAATAGTAACCATGTCTGCACTATAGAATTTCAGGTGATTCATGTCTGTACCTTTATACTTTTCTTCATTTTCTACATTTTCTAAAATGAGGATGCTATTATTTAAGTAATCATAAAATAGAGGTTATTTCTTTAAAAAAGAAATATGTACAACTAAATTGTGCCTGGGACATTTTAAAGAGACACAAAAGCAAAGATTAATGTGGTAACCCCTGACCAAATGAAGGACACGTTAGCACATACACTGAATGTGATAAAAACTCCAACAGCAAAGAGCGATAAAAGGAACAAACCAAATAATATATCCGTTATTTTTCTTTATATAAAATTGTGTATCTTTCCTTCATTTTTGCTTTATTTTAAAAGGACCTGCCATGAAGAGCTGCATATTTTAAATCATTCAGCCCGTTAAGCAAATTAGACCATTATAAGGAGAGATTTTGTGATAGGGAAGAAAGTTCATAAAATATGAGTTTGTAATCTACATCTAAAGTATAAGTAGCCTTCTACTTAGGAATACAATTTATTAAGTCAGTAGGAACATGGAACACTTCTTTTTTCTTTTGGATAGAAATGTTTAAGTGATAAGTGATAAGGAAGGAATAAAGGTCAGTACACAAAATGTACTTAATGTACATGAAGCATAGAACATACTGAAACCCAATCACCACGGAGAACACAGCTTCTATAGAGAAAAGGATGTCAGAATTGTGTACTGGAGGCCAGAGACTCATCTTCCCCAGCTGCAGGGGGATCATGATGATGGCTCCCTCTCTAACTTCTTTGTGCAGGAAGAATAAGGACTCTCCTATCCCTGATCCCAGTGCTAGCTGGGACTGGGAAAGTGTGTGGCAGGGAGGGGAACTCCAGGGTCTTTAAATCTTGGTAGGGATAAGGACATGCTCACCAGAAAGGCTCCCCACCCCACCCTACCCCCAGGGTCTCTGTTTGTTCCCAGATGACTCCCTCTGGGGCTGGCCCTGTCATCAGCAGCATCTGAGATTTCACAACCAAGTTACTGATCTCTCCTCTTTGCCGTGTGCCAGCCTTCCTCTACTTTCCTCCTGCAGAAAGCAAGCCCCCCTCACCACCACCAAAAAAAGAGGGAAGTAAACCCAGTGCCCTTTTAAAGTTTTTGTTCGTTTGTTGGCTTTTATTTTTTTTAAATGGGGACAAGGGAGAACAGAAATTGAAATAAGCCCCTTCCAGTCTTCCTACCTACTCTATTCTCACCCAAACACAGTAGGAAAAGGCAGTTATGGGTAGAGTTGGGTCTTTGGGTACACAAATAATAAAGATTTACTCTCCTTGCAAAACACACACACACACACACACACACACACACACACACACACACACACACCCAAAACAAAAACCTAACACCAACTTTAGATCACTGTCAGCATTCTATGAGCTGAAGTACTGCAGACTATAAAAAGGAGAAGAGGTCAGTATATGGAGAAACAGGGAATTCGTTTCTGGGGAAGGGAGCAGTAGGTGTCAAGGGAAAGAAATGTGGCTGAAGACGCTGTCACAAAGCACTCGGCCAGCCCTGGAGGGTTGCAGCGGGCCACTGCATCTCCTCTCCCCATCTTTCCACTTCCCAGGTCATGTGCGATAAGCTGCAGTTGGGGAGGAAGGGGGGGAAGCCACCCCACAGAGTGTAAGAGCAACAGGGAGATGACAAGGAGCTCCTGCAGCCACTCAGACTGCACTCGGGGACGTTCATTCCCTGGTAGCCCTTTGCATGTAAGGGTCACACTGCAGTGATCAGAAAATGTCCTGTATGACTTTAAATTATGCCTTCTACTAAAGACCCCTCCTACTAAGGTCTCCTATTTCAGAAAAAAACAATCACCAAATAGAGTGTATACTCTCCCATGAAGACCATCAACAATCTGAATATTTTGAAGAAAGAAAAAAAAAAAAGATTATCCTCAGAATTCACATACATACACACACACACACACACACACACACACACACACACACTGATCCTAAATTGAAATGAAGGAAAAGTTAAAGGTGAAATAAATCTATATGCACAAGCATACCTTTTCTTCTTACTGTTTTCTTCCACTTTTCCTTCTTTGGCTCCTTCTCTTTGTAGGAAAGAAAGGCAAGGGCAAATAGGAGACATTCAGAGGAAGTGGATGATAGACCGGCCATGCATAACAAAGGAGCTAGAGCTGAGCTGGACAAAGAAGCCTACAAAGGCATCTTGATGTAACCCACACACTAAGGAAACACACACACACACACACACACACACACACACACACTCTCTAGTAATATACTGTCACCAGTGAGACCACAGACGAAACTGCACAAGGTTGTCATCCTTGCAACCCCTTTTCCGAAGCCCTCCTCCCGTTGTGTCCCTAAACACTTAGAGCCCTCAGGCACCATCTTGGCCCACCACCCTAATCTCTCTAAAATTTTCCTTTCGTTTTTTCTTCTAACTCTCATTCAAAGCTTGCCTAACACAGTTATAGGTATTATTCTTAATAACTGATGACAGGAATTCACATCAATGAGTGGATGAGGTTTAATGGAGGGCTTTTTTTCTATTTTAAAAGAAATGTAAAACGGAAGGGAAGGGGTTGCTACGCATATTTGAACTGGGCCTTCAAGGTTCCAAACCTACTCCAGATCACGAGAGTTCCTAATTAAAGGTTCTTCTAATTTCACCTCTAAGAGAAGAGAGAGCCCTTGCTATTCTGCCTCACTCCCAAGAAATTACAATTCTTCCAAAGAAACAGAGAGAGGGAAGAAAGAAAATGCAGGAGAGGAAGAGAATATCTTTGTATTCTCCATCCTCACAATCCAATAAAGAGGGTGCGGCCACTTCCCACTGCAGCTTGGAGAGGCTAAGTACTTTGGCCAAAGGTCCACTATTAGTCACACACAGAAACACACACACACAGAAACACACCTTATGGATACATGCCAAATATATATGCAAGGTACCAAATTGTACAATTAATTTCACGAAATATGCTCTTTATGAAACAAATGCTGGTACGTACAAAAGGGAGTGAATATCTTACGTTGCCTTTGAAACTATCAGGTAAGTGCACTTTGCTGGGGGGGTACCATTTTTAAAAATCTTAACACCTGATTTGCCAATCTAGTCAGCTATCTATCTATAATAAGGTTCCCCATTCATAAATGAGAATGAGGTCACTGTCCCAATGAAAAAAGGTAAAACCTTAAAGCACCTTATCCCCACAGAGGCTCAATCTCACCCTCCAACATATTAATTCCCAGAACTACATTCTCCTCCAGATTCCACAAAATCAGGGTTACTGAGTTCTTCAAGGGGGGGATCAAAAATTTGGTGAGCCAAGCTTATGCCAACTGGCAGATACAGCTTTCAATCAGCCACCTGAATTATTTTGGGAGGCTGGAGGCATCACCATTTCCAAAAGCCATAGTGCCAAGTCAACAGAAAGATTACAGGCAGTTTGAATCAAGCTCTCAGACTATGGGCTTCAGTTTTTCTTCAAAGCTGCTTATGAAAGAAGAACTGAGTGAAACTTTGGTATTTACGTCAAGTCACGACTAAGGGGTAGGTTTGCAAAATCAATTGTGTAGCTTTTATACTCACTGCACATTTACCACATATGTCCTTTATTACACAGTGGAAAACCATTAAATGCACAGTAGTTTTGCCAAGTGGCATTATGCATTTAACAGCTTTATTCGTTTAACAGCTCCAACTCTCATTATATTTTGCCATGTGGTACATGGGATTTTATGCATTTAACAGTTTAAGAAGGCTCTATGGTGTTTTCTTTTCATGTATTTCATACTACGGTTGGACATCGTATCTTAGCAAACTGTATTTCAATGATTTCATTGATGAGCAAAGACTAAGAATAACCTGGAAAAATTACTACAAGAAATTAAAAAGGAAAAGGAGTATTTCAATTCTCTTCAAAATTCCTTGATATTCTACTCCTTTCTCTTTATCAACATCTGAAAAATAACTTGTCAGGTTACTGCAAAACTATAGGTAAAAAAGGCTAATCCCAAAACAATATAATTAGTCTAAATACAATATTTAGCTACCTATCATTTTAAAGATGATAATTTAATTTTCATTGAAAACCTTCCTGCTTAATAGAAATACAATATTCAGTAACTCCCTTTCTTTTCAGCACACAACAGAAGATCTGTTAAGGAGATGCTGGACCATTTTACCATTTACATATGTGGGATGAAAACATTTGTCATGCAAGGCCACAGAGGAAATCAAGCTCAGAATCAAAGGACTCTCAAAATTACGCTTCAGCTAACTTTTGTTTCCTCTACCCTGCACTGGATCATTATTCATCCTAGGGATAAATAAGTAAGCACCTCAACCTAACCCATTTTAGGAGAGGGTAGTAGTTGTCCCTTTAAACGAACTGAGAAAGATAGTGGATCCCATCAACTGTGCTGCTTTCAGAAATAAAAAACCTAAGCATCTGCTTACCCTTTTCCCTGGAGCATTCCATTCCCCACAATCCCGGCACTGAGAAATTGTACTGGATAAGCTTCTGTGTTTTTCTGTTATAAATTTTAGCACTCGTTCTGGGGACCCCCCCCAACATGTGTTTTCTCCTGGAAAAAACAACTGTATTCTACACATAAAAGAAACACCTGACATGGCAAGGTGTCTCTGGGGCTGGAGAAAAGAGGTTATTATAACAAAGTCAGCAGTTCCCCTGGAGGGAATATGAGAGGGGATTAGACAAGATTCCAACTGGGTCTCAGGAAGATGCTGTTTTGTACATGCTAAGTTTTGCTCAAATATCAAAAAAAAAAAAAAGAGAGAGAGAGAGAGAAAGAAAAGGGATACATAGCAGTGCTTAGAATTATGAGAGAGAGCATTCAAGGCTGATGCTTTTTAGAAAAAAAAAATCTTTAAAAGAAAAAAATCTGGGTTTTAACTTAGTCTCTATTTTGAACTCCAGTGGGAATAAAAGCAAACTGCAGAGCAAAATGCAGAACATGACAGGTTCCCTAGGGATTATTATTGTTATTATTATTATTATTATTATAGGAACAGATGTATTTTTATTGGTGGGAGGAGGAGAATGGTCTAATTCCAGCCCTTGCTTTCGCTCTTTTAAAAAACCACTCACCTGACTTTTATTTGCAGCCACTTTGGCAAACAGGGCTTGAGACACCTTGGCCCTTTTCATCTCCTGTTGGATCTCGTCATAAATGGCAGCTGTGATGTTGACGTTGGCGCCGTCCACCTTAATGGGGAGGTCTGTTGTCGGTGTCGAGGTTTTGGCCTACCAAGAGACCATGAAAATAATAATTTAAAAAGTGCTGCATTCAGCCCAGCCATCTGTGCAGAAATTACCAAAGGATTTCAGTCAGCTGATGCCAAACTGCATTAGCTACAAAGGGACACTTCCTGTCCATTATTCTAATCAGGTTAATTGTGATTGGAAATAATTGCAGTGCATTCCTATAGGACACGCAGAGTCCTGTCAACCCTGTTGTTTTCCTCACAGTATCTTCGACAGTTCACAGGTAGGATGGCTACTCTGGGCACCAAACTAAAAGCGATCCACCTAACTGCAAAACAAGCATGCAGAACACACATGCAGCTACCTTTTTCTTTCTAAAAATGGCACACCTTGGAGGAACAGCCGATTCTTCCAGAAAAAAAATGAGTAAATGGGTAGAGGTCTCTAAATAATAAATTATTACTCAATTTAATGCACTCCCCCGAGTCTCTCTCATTCTTTATTAAAGCTTTACATATGTCATTTGAGTATGTATGGTTTCTCATCATTATCATCATTATGCTACCCAGACAGTCACCTAATTTCACCTAGGAAATCAGTGGAAATGAAACAAAATTTCATTTCATGAAACTAGGCTTCAGAATGCCTTTGATGTGCCGTTTTCATTTCCTTAAACTCATATTGTGGTTTTATGTATTCTGCCGTGCTCGTTTTAATTGAATGATCTCCCATCAGCTTCAGAGACAAATGAAGGACAATCTAGAAGGTGTTTGTACTTCTTGGGGTTAAGATAACCCTAAAACATTTGCATCTCCATGATCCAAAAGACTGTCAGGAGCATTTACTCTGGTGTATAATGAGAGGGGGCTAGGAAGCCTTCTCAGAACCCACGGCCGCAGGACCGCAAGAAAAGTCACCCCTGATTTTTGGTTCCTGGGCACACCTGGCTGATTTGAACTAAACTGGGTATTTTTCTGTCTCCACTCACCCTAGAATCCCAAACCAAGGCAGTTGTCACCAAATCATTACTTTCCCTCTACGGATGCCCTGAGCTATTCCCCCACTGAGGAAGCAGCCTGCAGATTTGGAGAAAGACCCAGCATGCAGCCTGGACACTGTGGGATCATGCTCCATAGCATCTTGAAGCCGGCGTGAATATCCCAAGTTTCTATGCAGGCTTTCTTTCTGGAGAGTGCTCACTGACTTTTGCATTCTCCTTTCTCCCTGCCCCCTACTATTTTCTAATTACCACAGAATAAATAATAACTATAATGTATGTGGTACTTTTCATTTGCCAGGCACTCCAGAAAGTGTTTTACTTTTGTTATTTCATTTAATTCTTTGAGGAACCTGGTTAAGTTGGGCTTTATTATTTTCATTTTACTGAGGAAGACAACTGAAAAGAAAAGGATACTCAACCTGCTGGAAGGACATGCAGCAGCAAGTGACAGAACCATGATCTGAATTCAAGTGCTTTTGGCTCCAGAGCATTGTCTCAGGATACTGCACTATCCTATCTCCAAAATCTCCAGTTTAGTCTGGGTGCTAAAGAAGATGCAAACATCTTCTTGCCTTCTAGTTTGGGGTCTTCTCATAATAATCCAATTTTCTGTCTTTTTTTTTTTTAAAGAAAGTCCTTTATCTTCTCAAAATTTCTAGTTAATCTACCGTGCTTTTCCTGTTAAGTACTTATTTTAGTATATCAATCCCACCTTTCTCAACTGAAATTTCTTCATCAGCCTCACTGACTATTTCATCTTACTTGATGGGTCAAATCTTCTCTAGAACGCTCAGGGCTAAAACAGAACCCCTCAAGGCACTATAATATATGGTTAGGAGCCCATGCCTTCCAATCAAAATAACCAGAGTTCAAATCGTAGCTCTCCAACTCAGTCATGCAACCTTACACCAGTTATTTAACCCCCCAAACCTCAGTTTTCTCATCTGTAAAATGGGAATAACCACACAAAATGGTGAGGACTGAATTCATGCAAAATGCTCACAGTACCTGATACACAGCAAGTGTTCAATAAATGATCATTCTTATCTTTATATTGTTGTTTTGTCGTTGTTAAGTACATCAAGAAATACTGGCCCACTCAAAGATTATGAGAAGGGCCTCTGAAGGTTTAATTTAACATTTTAGATTTCTTCCATTTGTTTTAAACCAATAGTAAAGTGTTGATGGGTTCTGGGAAATGCTCTCCATCAACCTACGTAGGCTGCCTGGGTGTTCCAGAATGCTGACTCCAACTAAAAGCTTCATCAGTGGATGCTCCTCTCACATTTGTTCTCACAACGAAAGCTTTACTAAGGATCTTTACTACTGAGATATGTATGTAAAGAAGTTTGAATAGTAGGTAATCAGAAAATGTTTTAAAAGACTTTAATAACTTCCTTCTCTCGATGTTTAACAGAAAAAGAAGAAAGTTCCAGAGAATGTACAAATGCCAGTGATATGACTATATTCTCAAAAAGATTTTATATTTATTTTCAGAAATCTCAAAACTGTGAAATTAAATGATCAATTTCCCTGTTATTCTTGTCCGTAAAGGGCACTTCTACATAGGAATTTTCTAGATGAAATTTTTCTGCTATTCAATAAAGCAAAATACTGACCCTGATTGTTTTCCCTGGTAAACTGCTTTGACTCTGAAAGCTATCAGGTCCTTGAAAAGTGTCTAAGAAATAATCGCACTAGAAAAATATTACAAAGAAGCAGAAAATGAACCACCAAGACCCAGGTTATTTTCTAACAAGTAGAAGTGACTTTCTAAGTTGGTTAAATGGCCATAAAGTATGGCTGGACTCTCTATAATGATTTATTGGGCTTCAAAAGTGGCAAAATTATCGGTGAATTTAAAGAAGTAAATATTAGTGCAAATGAACAACTCGTCCAACTCAATAGCTCAATATGTATGCCCCAAGATTTTAAAAAAATAAATAAAAAGAAAAAAGCTTGGTTACATGCATCCAAAGTAAGCAATCAAGAGACTTATTTTTGGTTTAACAGTAACTAAAATCCATAATTCACCAAAGACTAAAGTGTAAGTATCACAATTTGGCACTGCATGATAGAGAATGATCTTCAGTTAAAAATCTATTGCAGAGCAAAAAAAGTTATGATGTGTGGAAAAAAAATGGATGTACTTGAAAAAGCTCAAATATTTCTACTAGAATAAAATTCTGTTTCTATGTTTAATCAGTTCCTTGGAACTTATTAGAAAACACTCATAACACCAAAATCATAGTATCTACGCAAAAAAAAAAAAACTTTGGTTTCAAACTACCCATTTTTCTGATTTGTACAAATGTGTACCTGTTAAACATTTGTTTCGAGATATAACTTGCAGGCATCCTAGCAACAGTGAATGAGATGGCTTTAACATCAATCTATTGGCTAGTAAGAGTTTGGGGGAAATAGAAAGTAGACTATAAATGAATGGGCTCAGGTGTGAACTGGAAAGATCGCTTGGCTGACTTGAGACCTTGACCCCTTTATAAAGTTAGGATCTCTGAAGCACACAGCATTACTAGATGTATGTACACATTTGCAGGAAGACCAGATCAGAATGCTTTTAAAGTGCAGAAAAATGAGGGAAGGAAAGCTTACTCATCGAGTTCTGTAGGGAAGATGACCCTAGGAAGGAAAATCATTAAGGCCTACTTTCCGGGGCGCCTGGGTGGCTCAGTTGGTTAAGCAACTGCCTTCGGCTCGGGTCATGATCCTGGAGTCCTGGGATCGAGTCCCACATCAGGCTCCTTGCTCAGTGGGGAGTCTGCTTCTCCCTCTGACTCTCTCCCGTCTCATGCTCTCTCTCACTCTCTCTCTCAAATAAATAAAATCTTAAAAAAAGAAAAAAAAGAAAAAAAAGGCCTACTTTTCACTACTACTGTGTTCTAAGGGATCACTGAATGATCTCCCAAACATTCTGATCCAGCCGCTGCACATACATGCTTCCACCACACAGAGATTTCTCCCCCATTTTGTCTTTTTTCAGATTGTATAAAGAAGAGTTTGGATTACTCTACTTGTCCCCTGCCTACCAACACCCCCATCCCCCCTCCCTGCCCAGTATCCAAATAAATATACAGTTTAAGGAAAAGCAGTGTCCTTGCTATGCAAACTCAGCTTCAATTCAAATCCCCTGGCCCCATCTTAGATAGCTAAGCAGCTGTGTGCACACATTCTAGAGCCTACCCATCCACCCACTCCTGCCCCTTCTGTGTGGAAGAATGGTTCTTTTCTAAAGGGACAGGAATACCATATGACACAGTAAAGGATAACCACTATTACATGGTCAGAGGTTCATATCCTCTGACCAACATGATCAGTGAATCAAGAAATCCTTGAATTAAGCCTCTTAGTTTTTGAGAGAAACACAGATTCAGTGAAGGCAAGATGTTTCCAAGGGCAAGAGTGAAAAGTCAGTGGAACAAATATCTCACCTGAGGGGTTCGGGAGGAGCTGGGACTGCTAGAGGCTGATGAGACCATGCTCACATTGGGGTTCATGCTCCGCTCTCTCTCGTCCTGGTATATGCGATCCCGCTCCACTTCCGGCAGATTGAGGAAATTCTGCATGGCCCTCAAGTTTACTAAAAGAGACTGAGAGGCTGTCCGAGGGTCTTCTTCCTTACGCAAAATCTCAGACAACAATCCCTGATTAAATGGAAAAAAAACAAAAACAAAAAACAGGCTAAGTCATATCTGCCGGTGTGTGTGTGGTTTCCATCATCTGCCCCCCTCCCCCTTTATTTGTTTGGTGTAACCAGCTGGCTGTGATGTCAAGAACCTCAGTCTAATCGCTGAGGGTTCTCCAGCAGGAAGATTTTGTGGGAATGTGCTTGCCTTCCAGGGCTGTGCCTTATTCTGGACTGTTCTATTCTGACACTTTATCATCACTGTAATAATCGTCAGCATACAGAGATGCCAGCTAGCAAGGTAGGCGCTCGGAAGCCTTGTGAAACTGCAGTTACCACCAGGTGCCTCCTACAAGTATTTCAGGAACTGTTAGAACTCTCTCTGCTTGAAACTGGGAACACTTGGCAGTCCTGCTCAGCTTTACAAATCTGCCAAGTTTGGTAAATTTAGTTCCGACATTTAAACAGCATGGGAGATTTACATCGACTTAAAAAAAAAAAAAAAAAAAAAGGTTGGGTTTATTTTTTTTTGACCGGCCACTGTTATCAAAATAGATGTTTCTGAAAAAAAAAAAAAAAAAAAAAAAAAAGACACAAAGCAAATGGCCATAACTTGTGTTAACCCTCTGATAGTTTCCCAATCCACATACATAATCGGTATCCTTGTATATGTACGTGAGGGCACCCAAACCTTTCTTCCCCCCCTGGAGGAAGAAGCTCTAATCCCACCATTAAAACAATGGAAATACTGCCACATCTGGTGAGGGATCAGAGCACACATCAGAGACTGCCATGTATGGGCTCAGATAATTTCTGAATATGTGACTCATCCATATAGAAAGCTTTAAATAGGAAGCTAGTGTTTTCATGTGTTCTGATGGCAGGGAACTCACAAAAAAAAGGAAAATGTTGATGAGTCTAGAGAAAAGAGTATGCACTCAAGAAAAGGGCTGGAACACAGAAGTAATTTGGGCAAAAACTAAACCATGTCTATTCTGCACTCTTGTTAGATTATCACACAGAGGCACCACTTTACACCTCCAACTCAGGGCATCTCTTCTCAGGGCAGTATGAGACCAGAGTCTAGGATTATCCTCCAGAAAGAGCTAAAATGTTAACCTCTGTATCTTAGAATACATGGGGCAACTCCAAATTGTGAAAAGTAGATGCCAAAGACATTTCCACTGAGGGGAATGTTAATGCAAAGAAAACACTATCAGGTTTGTAAAATATGGCTTAAATACAAAAAGATGTTAGATGCAAGAAGAATATACAACCTCTGGTTGGGCAGAAATCTTCAGGGTAAGATAGGGAATTTTTAAAAATAAGTAATGCATTATAATGTAGTGAAGCAAATGTCACAAGAATGTGCATCACTCGACTATCAGCACTCCAAGGAGGTAATCACCAAAGTATCATGTAAGACAATTTATAAGGAATCTACAAGTAGTATGCCACACGATAGTTCTGAAACATGGGTGTCATGTTGCTTTGATTAGAGAAGTCTTTGTAAATAAGAATAAAATATGCCATACAATGAAGCTAGCAGAAATGTTAACAAATGTGTGTCTGTGGGCATGCATGCCCAAAGAAAGGAAAAGGTAGGACATAAATGTGAAAATACTATATTGGTAAAATGATTGTAAGAAAATCCAGATTTCTTATCATGCTTTTAAGAAGCAAGAGACATTTGTCTTCCAGAAAATGTTATACAATCTAGGTATGGATTCTTTTTTTGATATTAAAAGTCAGTTCTGCCTTAAGTTATCTTACTTTCTACTTGCATTAAGCAACTTGAAATATTAATAATGAATTTGTCCTAAGATAAAAATCTCCAAATTAATATGTAGAAAGGTAAGAGGGAAGTGGATTTAAAATCAATACCAATAAGACACTAAGACTGATGTTTCCTGAGCTTTCTAAATGAACTCTGCACATACAGGACGAGTTGGTCCCTTCCTCCTCCTTTTCTTTCTCTAGTATAAGCAACTTTAGCATTTTAATAAATCTCAGACTACCAAATTTGGAGGAATTTTAGGGGACTCTGCATGGATATATTCTTCATGCTAGTTACGACAATTATACTTACAGTATCTCAAAGGCAAAATTTGTAAAAAGTATTCTTCTGTGAAATTATTTTTGCAAGTGGAGTCCATTATAGTGAAGCTCTTACATACAAAATGGTGAAATAACAAAAACTATTGTTCTAATGGACCAGGTTCAAAATAGCAAGTTTGTTCGTTCCTAATCAATAAAAAAATTATTCCAAAGCACAGAGGTCTTTTACTTGTTTCTTATTTGGCTTGGTCCACTTTATTTTTTTCCCCACACAAATTGTGGAGTTCCTTCCCCTACATTTTTTACATGTTGGACAACCCTAGAGGGAAATGAATCCATCTCTAAGAAAAATCAAGACAAAGCATCCTTGTAAATGACTGCTCATCAGCATCATTTCTGAAGTGAATGAGAGACAATGTTTGTATTTTGAGGGGGCTGGTGGAATATACTGTTGCCTCTGTTTCATTTGCCTAATTGAAGATAAAGTCTCAAACCAACAAGGTGACCATTGCTGCCTCCATGTATTGCCCCAGAGAATGAAAACACTGTTCTAAATTATTTACTTAAAGTCTCATCTGTGTAGCCATGGTCCCAAAGCAGATTCTTTTTACATCAGACATTTTCAACAACAAGTGGCTAACTGGTGAGCACAAAAAGAGTTCTAGTTGTTTTGTTGAGTCTTTTTCATTTTGGTTATTTATGTGCTCTTCACTATTTAAGCTGGAATTTTAAAAAATTTGGTCCAAATTCCGCAGGCTCATGAATGTAGAGTGAATTTATTTAGTTAGCTGAAAATCATCAGGGGGGGTAGGAAATCATAAGAAAATCTATGGCATAATTTACACCACAAACCACCTTATCTAATTATCAAGATAAGTAAATGTTTACCATATTGAAACTGTCTTGAATAGAACATAAATTAATAATTTATCTCACATAAATATTTCTAAAGTCCTTGCCACTATGTTGTCTGGCATTTTAATTATCAGCCAGCCAGGCAGGAGGTGTCACTTGAACATTCCCATTACGCAGCCCGAGATACAGAAAATGCGGCATGGCACCTGGGCGCTGGAAAAAAAAAAAGTACTTTTATGAATAGAAAGGTCATGAATATTGAGAATGTGAAAATTGAGGGAAATTAATAAATTAACCAGGATATTGCTTATTAAACTTTCATATCAGTAATCATATTAAAACATATTGAAAGTATTGAATAAAGTGGTCATTAAGAATTTTCCTCATTGTAGGCAACAGAGCCTTCTCAAGGGAAAGATTATAACAATTCCCAGCATGGTGTTAGCTGAGGTTATGTAAGACCAGGAAACATGTTGACTGAAAAGGAGTAGAGTGAACATCTGCACAGGGAAGAAAGACACCTTGCACAATAGCTCTTGGGTTACAAGCCACTGAAAAAAAGAACGGAGTCCGGCAAAAAGAACCTCAAATTGGCCTTCTCCTTAGCCTTTTTTTTTTTTTGAAGATTTTATTCATTTATTTGACAGAGACACAGCGAGAGAGTGAACACAAGCAGAGGGAGTGGGAGAGGGAGAAGCAGGCTTCCCTCGGAGCAGGGAGCCCGATGCGGGGCTCGATCCCAGGACCCTGGGATCATGATCTGAGCCGAAGGCAGATGCTTAATGACTGAGCCACCCAGGCGCGCCTCTCCTTAGCCTTTTAATGGGGGATTTTGTAAGCTTTATATTATTTCTAGTACCCACAAAGAATATATGACGTTGGCAGAAAATTCAATAAAAACAAAATAATTAAAAGCACAAGAGATAATATAATGCCATCTAGCTTGGTGGCTAATACAGGCTACCCTCCACTCCACAAACAAAACAAAGAATTAGGGCTAATTTTTAAAATGAAAAATTGATATACTTATTATTTCTAGTATTTTAAATAATATTTATTTGCGACAAACTAAATGACCTCATAGTTTCTGAATCTGCAATTTCTGTTGATGAGCTTTCTTGCTTATGTTATTATGATTTCCATATTTCTTCAACAATTTATATAGTTTGCCCCAAATTGTTAGTGTATAAAATACATGCTGACACTCAGCAACGCTTGGGAAACATTACCATGACTGGCTCTATAAAATTTAGTTCTAAGTTTCTGCACTAGCCCTTGAGGCCTTGTCTGAGACAGGTGAGAAATTGCTTATGATGGACCCTTAATTCTTTAATGGAGCAAGAAGAGAACCAGAACCTGGACTGGGTTTTAGGAACACTGAGTCTGAGCCCCTCAGACCTTCTCAGGACTGACAGCAACAGCTGAGGTCATTACTGCCTGGATTTTAACAGACTCTCATTCTTCACATCTCCCAGACTTTTGGTAATTCTGTAGGCTCTATCTCCCATTGATTATCTAGGGAACCCCCAAACTCAATGTACCTATTACCAAAACATGACAGGTCAGTCTATTAATTCATTTCTTATGACTTGGTATGAAGCTAAGAAAGGGATGAGAATATTAAGAAAACACAGATTCTGCTGCCAAGGAGTTCACTATATGATGGTTTATAGAAACACAATGTAAAAGATGACAAGTGTCATAAATTCTAGATAGAATGAGTGCCGGCTCCGTTCACAAGAGGGTAAAAGTATTGCCAACTGCAGGACTCAGGGAAAACATTTTCGAAGAAGTGGGACTTAACTTGGCTGGGATTTGAAATACACATAGTACATGGATATAGAGATAATGATGAGACTAGGCAAAGGAGGATAGGCAAGTGAGGGACTAGGCAAAGGGGGATAGGCAAGTATTAAAACATTGTTAGAAAAAGAAAGAGCATGACTGATCCAGAATGCCTAAAGAAGTTTCTGTTTCTTTAAAAGCTTTAAAAAAAAGTAGAAAAAGCTGATAGGGCAGTAGAAGACATTTTGAAGTGAAAATACTATAGTCCACATTAATATAATTCCGAACTACTGGAGTATACACAAAATAACCAGCAAACATTACCCCCAAAATGAAGTGATATTAGATAATCTGTTCAGCCTTTTTGTCACCTGCAACAAATTAGGCTTTCAATATGCAAAACATCTTCCTTCCAGAAAAACAAATGATCATGATTCCATTTAATTGTAATTTAATGAGGCATAATTTATTTTTTAAAGTGATATACACCAGGTGTGTACTGAGGAAACTGGCCCAGCAAACCCCAGTGCTCCCTCTTGGAAAAAGCCTCAAGCTAGCTGGAGACTGTTTTCATTTCTGTAAATTACATTTCTGTTTGTGGCAGTTGAAGTGGGAGGTATAAAGGGTAACTTGCAATGTTCATGTATTTATTGTAATATATACCTCTGAAGTAACTCAACCAAAAAATACTCATTTATCATATAAGCAAATAGTTTGAAAGTGTTGAGTTCCAATCTGAACAAAGATTTTAAAGAACATAAACCCATCCCCTAATAATGTATTTTAATTATTTATTGTCAGATGTATTAACAAAGTATATAAGCTATTTAATGATGATCTTCAGAAATCAACTTACAACTCTTCAAGGATATATGAGGTGAAACATATGTATTACGTACATGGTAGTGAGTCGGAAAATATAATTAGTTCATATTTATATATTGCTTTAAACAAATGATGTCATAACCAATCAGCAAGGTTCAAAGACACATATACCCCCCCCATTTTATAGATTAAAATTATAGAGAGTGGAAGGTAGAAGGGGCCTTGTCACTCATATCAGCCAATCCTTCATCCTGCCCTGAGCATGATCTATTACACGTAGTTCCCTTGAATTACAAAAAAAAAAAAAAAACCCTAGTACCCTCCAAAGATACTCTTCATGTCTCACTCTCCATGTCTTCACTTTTCACATTTGCATGCTTATTTGTTAGCCTTACTTTTCACACAGTTCTGAAATGTCTGGTTCCAGCTGATGTGAGAGCCAAAAACTGGTGTTCTTTTGTGAAAATCAGGTAATACCAAATTCCTAGCCTAATCATACAAAGTGAGCTCTTATATCTTAGTGGTTAATGCACAGTTATCGAAACTGTGAAATCAGCTGCATCTCTATAGAAAGTATTGACATCCTACCATCTGAAAGCTGACCTAACAGAATTGGTTCTTTCCTAATCTCCAATCTCATTTCCTTCTAGACGCTCCTGAGAGGCATTTTCCCCTCTGCTCACGAATATAAACAGGTTTCCCTGGGTTCCATATTCATAATCTACAACCCCACTATGAACCTGAATGCTGAAATTCATTCGTAATGCTAAAAATACTCAACCCCCTTTCACCCCCCAGAGTACTGCTTAGCCATGAAGCCAGAGTACTTAGGCTGATTTGAATAAAAGGTATACAGGGCACAACAATGACAATTTGATTTTTATTATTAAAAATGATGTGTTAAATCCTCAAAGAAAATGTCGTTATTGCATTAGTTTAATAAAATCTCTCTTTATTACAATATTTCTTTATTAGGAAAGACAGCCTATGCATGTAGCATTTTTGTTAGGATGGGGGTGGATAGAATTGAGCATCTAAAGGGAATTAATGTACTGTGCAAATATAAATGCTATATACAAAAGTAACATTTGCAGACAAATGTTGTTGCTGTAGAAATGTATTCTGTAATGCACTAAAATGTATATATATATATATATATATGTATATATATATATATATATATGTATGTATATATACTGCAGTTGGCAATACTTTCTCCCTCCTTTGAACTGAGATGGCACTAGTTCTATTTGGCATTTATGACACTTACCATCTTTTACATTGTGCTACTATAAAACCTCTTCTCCCCATCATACAGTAAATTCCTTGGGAGCCGAATCTGTATACTTTGTACTTAGTGGTTAGTTGGGAACATACGGGAACACGGGGCTCTAAGAAAGTACCAAATGCACTTTTTTTTTCATTTTTCTGAACAGCCAGCAACAGGCCCTGGTGGACCACATATTACACTCAAGAGCTTTTCATTCAACCTATTGTAAACATGAAGATAATGGAAACTGAAATTTTGGGCCATGCAGACTCTACTTTAGAACAGATATTTCATGGACCCTAATCTGCAATTCATTAAATGAGACACTTCCCTCAAAGACAGCTTTCTTTCTAATGTATATAATAAAACATCACTTGTGCCACCTGACACATCAGAATGCAGTAAGCATGCAACACAAAGTGAATGGGTACTGCAAAAACATTGGTGAAACCAAAACTGTCTGGCTCTCTTAACTGCAATCCCCTTGTCCAAGCCACTCTTGAGCACACAGAATGAAGGAACGTAGCGAAAAAGAGATTTCTGGAAACTTTATTATTTTTACCTACCTACTCAATGCAAAGATAATGCAATTAGATAAACAGTTTTGTGGGTTTTTTTTTTTCCTCCTTATTCCTTCCCTTCTTGTCTTTAGAAAGTCTAGGCACCAGAATGGGGGGCTATGCACAATCTAAGTCAAAATTTTTTAAACACATTAGTACCCAAAAAGCAAAAGCAAATAGAGAACTGAACAGGTTCCCTTTGGAAACATTTACCAGTGGTGTTCTCAGCTCTGGGCACATACGTGGTTTCCACTAACACCTCAAGTACCTGGCACATGACTATTGCATTCACAAAGTTCTGGGCCCTGGTTATTTCTAGTTTCTATGTGTATTGTGTGAAACAAAACTGCTGGCAAACTGCCCAAAAAAATTTACTAGCTTTGGCTACTTTGTCAAAACATTGGCAAAAATAGTACTTTCCAAAAACAAAACAAAACAAACCAAAAACATACATTTAGTGAATATTTATATCTCAAATGTATCAAGTGCATTCAGATATAAAAAGTAAAGCAGTCTGTTAACATTTGAGTTGACTTTGTCCTTAAAACAGTTAAAAAACATTATTTTTTTTTTCCTGCTGAAATATTTCTGCATTAACTTCAATCACCTCCAAGGTCAAAAGCATCTTTTCTCACACAGTACATGCAACACATCACAGTACTTATTATACCACAATGGGATTACTGGTTTGAAAGCCTGTTTACCCTTGTACCTCCTTGAAGAAGGGATTGTGTC
Source organism: Callorhinus ursinus (assembly GCF_003265705.2). Taxonomy (NCBI): domain Eukaryota; kingdom Metazoa; phylum Chordata; class Mammalia; order Carnivora; family Otariidae; genus Callorhinus; species Callorhinus ursinus. The sequence continues at coordinate 34,280,413 of NW_027397064.1, read as the reverse complement.
TTTCATCTTCTGCTCTAAGATAACAGAAATAATTAGACGAACCATGAGAGACGACGGACTCTGAAAAACAAACTGAGGGTTCTAGAGGGGAGGGGGGTGGGGGGATGGGTTAGCCTGCTGATGGGTATTAAAGAGGGCACATTCTGCGTGGAGCACTGGGTGTTATGCACAAACAATGAATCATGGCACACTACATCAAAAACTAATGATGTAATGTATGGTGATTAACATAACAATAAAAAAATTTAAAGATAACAGAAATAATTGAGACTAAAGTGGTTGTGAATGTGAGTTCTGAGGTCAGATTTGCTGGGCTCAAAACCAGGCTTCAACTGGATAAAGATTAATCTCCCTATGGCACAGTTTCCTCACCTGTAAAACTGATATAATAATTGTACTTCCCCCATAGGATTCCCTAGAGCTTGCAACTGTACCTGATACATGTGTTCAATAAATGTTAGCCTCCAATATAATGCCTACCATAGTCTCTGAATGCTTAATAAATATTTGCTAAATGAATGAATTAATAAATACAGAACTAATATCGAAGTACGATTCTTTTTTTAAATCTTTTTTTTTAGATTTTTTTTTATTTATTTATTTATTTATTTATTTAGAGAGAGTACAGAGAGAACATGAGCGGGGAGGCGGGGGGGGGGCAGAGGGAGAGGGAGAAGAAGACTCCCTGCTGAGCTGGGAGCCCAACACGGGGCTCCATCCCAGGACCCTGGGATCATGACTCACGCTGAAGGCAGAGGCTCAACTGACTGAGCCACCCAGGTACCCCTCAAAGTACAATTCTTATTTTGAATTTGCAACTTCAAATTTTCAAGGCCCTCCACTTATATTTCACTAAACACTTCCCCATACAGAAGGCAGAAAATGTAAAGAATACTTTTTAGGAAGCAGAATAATTAAAATTATTTGGGATAGAGGATAATGTAAAGAAAAATTTAATTAATTATATAAAGTGGGATGACCATATGGATATCCAGTATTATCACTAAACCAAGATACTCATTTTATACCTCAGAAAAGTAAAACAACTTTTCTTCCCCAAGTAATTCTGTAGTCATTTAAAGAAAAGCTTTCATTTGCATCATTTTTAAACATGGATCATAATTATTAGTGGATGACAGAATTACTTCAGTACATCGTAACTATTTTTTGATAATGAAATGCAATTAAATAGATTGGAAGTTACCAGAGTACTTCATACAGGTACAAGTATTATTTGATGAAGGCTTTTTTTTTCTTCCCTTCATGAAGGCTTTGCTTTAGGAACATATAGATAAAAATATAGGTGGAAATGAGATGGAGCTCAAGATAGACACACATACATATGTGCACATGTGTGAGTGTGTGTACCAGCTCATGATGCAAAAAGTACTTCTCACTGGGTATTTCAGTCAGAGAAGTCTGAAAGTAAATGCTGTAGTTTACAATGATAATTTTAGGTACAAAACTTGTAGACAGAATGTAAACAACCTTGTAATCTCCAACTGACTTCAAATTGATTCAGTTATATTTTTCTCACAGCATTTCTGGCCTTTAAACTTAATTTGCTTTATTTGAACAAACATGCACTTAACCCCAGGCCAAGTGGTCATCATTTCAATCAATGACCATGAAAGGAACACTCCTTGTGTATTTTTTCATTACTTTAAATAAGCAATGGTGAAAAGGTATATAAATAATGGGATCTAAGGCTAGTGGTCCTTGTATTTCTTCTATAAAAATTCTACTTCAATTGTAAACAACACCCAGGATTGGAGGAAACTAGTTAAATACTAAAACAGGCCTTCACACTGAAAATACAAGTGTATATTGAGATACACTCACTGGAGGTAAAAGAAAGTCCTTATTGAAGAGAGAGACTCCTTATCTGTGTGAAATGAATTGATCACTCCTTGTTAGAAAATAGTGACAAAAACTTACAAAACCATCCCTAGAAGGCAGCCTTGTTTAGCTAAAATAGGGAAACTGGAATTTTCTATAATTAGTTCAGTAACTAATTTTTAAGAACTTTGCACACTGGTCAGGGATAGAAATAGAACAGCAAACAATCACCTTTGTTTCCTCTGATTGTTTGGTGCCAGTTTTGTGAAGGGCGGAGTGTCTTTATACATTCTTTTACACAAAACTTTCTATTCCAAGTAGATTTAGGAATGAGGAGAGGGTTATAGATGTTTGACGACTACTGAGTCAACCTTCTCTCTACCCAGAAAACAAAACCAGTATGTCCTCCATCCTTTTTTGCTGGAATTGCCCAAAAGGTGCTAATTAATGATAGTTCTTATATGTATAAGAGGAACTAAAGTGAGACCACTAGCTAGAGGCCATCCTTAAGCCATCTAGTAACTCTGAGACACTGCTATCCTGAGAGATATTAATATTATTACAATCTTTAAATCTATGAATTCAAGCCAGTGGTTCTGAAATGAAAGATTGCCTATTTTATGAAGCAAGCGGAGCCATCTTTTCCTACACTTTATTAATTTAATGTTGAAATCAAAAGAGGGTGTATTATTTGCTTCAAAACCCAATAATATGTTCATGCCTGATCTGCAGCATTTCATATTTACAGGCCATCTTCCAGTGGATGGACTTCCTTTTTCTCACAGGTTTCCTTGTCATTTTATAACCAGCTCACTGGACCATGGAGTCAAGACCCCTGGGTTTACATTGTGTTCTATTCCTGTATGACTTGCTGAGCGCCCGTATCTCTATTGCATAGTAAGAAATAATGATGGCTGGGACCAGAGGTTGGCTGAGAAATAATTCTGAGTATCTTGGAGGTCAAGTTTTCTACAAACATAAACTGTATGTGTAATTAAATCAAGTCTATCTTTGGCCAACAATATGTATAAATCAAACACAAGACTTTCTTCTCCCCCAAATTGATTGGTAATGCTCTTAAGTTCAGATTTCCAAATATTTTGGTTGTTAAAATGTTCACGTTGTTGCTACATATCTCTTTCTAACTGTGCCATTTCAAAATATGTGTAGCAAGTCCTTAGACATTTTTGACCTTAATAATATAGGCATGCATATACTATAAACTTGGTGCTGATAAAGCTTAAAAGCAAAATCCATGTCCTTTCACATAGACATGTACATTTCTAGCCATTGACCTCACCGCCAACTTTCCTGATACATAATTCAATCTAATTTTCCAATCTGTTGAAAACATTCTCCAGTTGCTGAGTCACTTCATAAAATTGTATTTATGACCCTGGCCTTAAGTTTCTTCAAATGATGTGGCTTTGATGAGTAAACAGCAGATTCTTTGCAAAGTCTCATAAAAAATAAAAAGTAGTCAAATAAGGACAGGTCAACCAAATGATTTCCCAAAGGATTTTTAAAATCCTTTTCTCTATCAGATAAGACCATGATGAACAATTTTCTTGAGCAAGGTGTCTGACAAAAGGTTGCAAATTGTGTAACTCGGTGACTTTTGCATCAAACTGAAGAAGGAGCAAGATACCAAATTAGAGCCCTACTGTTACAGAATGGCACATTTTGTGAAACACATCTGTGCTTCTACTGAAAACATGTTTCTAAGAATTGGCTCAGGAGAACTACCTGAAACAGAAAATGGACCTGAACTTTCTGAGTTATGATGTAATCTGCTAGAGGAAAAAGAAAAATACTCCATTATATGAATAATGAATGTGGCAAAAGTCTCATTTTCAAACTGTAGAAACTTCTTACTGCTGATTCCTTATGTAAGAGGATTTCCTGAACTCTACCATCAAGGTAAGGGGATAGTGGTGCAGAGACAGGATGGGGGTCACACCTAATTCCCCTTTTCTGGCATTCTAATGCTCCCACTCACATGGGGCAAGGCATCCGTTCCAATGGATTTAGCCTCGTTTGGATCAAAGCTTCCTCTACTTCATTTAACAGATTTGCTCAGATGGGAGGTCTCAGAGGAGAAACAATGTTAGTAAATGGGGGACTCCTGAACATATGAATATGTAGGTCATTGGATTTTTAAATAAATTAGAGAATAGTTTATCTATTAAGGAAGATTCAGTGTACATATTTTATGAAACCATCCTTATTATAGGTCAGTAGGCATCCCAAAACCATTCCTTGCTAATAGCCAGTCTTTTAAAATACTGTCATAAACCTTTTCATAGTGTCACAAGCCTCTGATTAATTTTAAGTCCACAAAGTGACACGGGGCAAAAGAACACCCAAGGTTAGGATTCATAATCAAACTGTCAAAAAGCACAGATGTAAACACAGTAAATAGGCAAGCAGTTTATTTAATGTCCACAGGCCTAGAAAGTGAAAGTATGCCAACACTAAATAAATTCAGGAAATTAGCAAGAGAAAATGAATTGCAAAAGAAAGGAAGGTAAAATTAAAAAAAAAAAAGGAAGGAAGGAGAGAGGGAGAGAGGGAAGAAAGAAAAGGAAAAGAAAAGAAAAAGAAAAAATAAACTAGACAGAGCACTGGTCCTATTATTTCTTGAAATTATTAGTGCTACAAACACCACTTGCATCACTGACAGAGCACTGTGGATGGGCAGGCAAGGGGCCAAAGCTACTCTGAAACTCACATGAATTACATAATTCACCATTCAGACTCAGTAAGGGTGGTTTTCATTTAAGTCAAGTTTGGAAGATCTCACAGGGCTTCAAATCCAGTGTCTGTTTCAGTCTCATTCCCTCTCTTTTTCCTTCTTTTTCTCTCCCCCACATTCGATATCCATAAGCAGATCTAGACAATATCAGTATCGGTCCATTGAATTCAGTTTAAAATAATAATAGTGATAATATTTTCAAGAGAAAGTAGTACAGTAAAAACATCTATACTATTCCCATAGTGATATCTTACTTTAGATTTGGAAGGTAGTAGGCATAATATTGAAGATCAGATTTTATTCAACCTACTACCCCATGATATACCCGAAAGCCAATTTAGACTAGCAGTGGTACGGATCTATAATCTGGGATAAAAAGCACATCCTGAGATCAGATTCCTGTGCAAGTGATTTGTTAAGGAAGTGTTTCTGAGGGAAACTGGTGAGGGAGTGGGAGAAGCAGGGCAGGGAAGGGAAGAAGCCCATACCATCCTCGCCTCAGCCTCATCTGCAGAGAGCTCTGGAGTAGAAGTCACACTTCAGAGCTGTCCCTTCTATTGGAGGAAGGGGAACTGGGCTTTCATCCTCCTGCACCTACCAGATATTGGTTAAGTATTTTACAGCTCTCTGCCAGTGTGAGCAAAGCAAAATCCAGTAGCCCGAGGAAAGTTCTTTGAATGAAAAGCTGACTAGCAGTTGCTAGCTTCTAGAAGTAAAAGTAGGGGGAATAGGGGGTGAGGGAGAATTAAAACACCAAAAACAGAGCAGACATGTTATCTGCCTCAGCCTCCTCTGGTGTATTGACCATACCACCTCATTTCGTGATCACAGGTAACAGAAACACTTAGAACTGTATCACAGGATTGCCTGAAAATTAATGACCAGGTCAGAAAACGTTTTATCTCTCATTTGTCATAAAATCCTCAGAGACCCAAAAAGTGAGGTTAACCTTTTCCTCCAAAAGACTAATAAAGAAGAAAGTGATGATGCTCAGAATATATTTTATGTAAGGTCATAATGACGAAAACAGGCTTCTATCATCCTGATGGCACAGACAGGATATGATGCTCTGCTATACCCTGCATCTAGAACTACATTAATCTCGTGCCCAGGCTGAAGATTTGATATTCTAGCATTGCATGATCTCAAGGCACATTGATTAACATAAAAATGTATTAAAAGCAAGTTCTTGGAAATATAGCTCTATTCCCTCAATTGTGTTATTTTATATCACCAAATGATATACTTACAGTGGCAATGGATCAGATATACAAGGTAATTAATAGTTTCTCTTTGGAGAAGTGGCATTTTCAAATGCTATTTATTATGAATTTGAGTTCTTCATCGGGAAGTTTTAAACATGACAAACTAAGCTGATGCTTTTTTTTTTTTTTTTTTAGTTTTAACTTCATTTATGAATGTTATACGTCTGGTTTTGTTCGATACACATTCTCTCTGTCTCTCTAATTACTAGATGCTATTGGTCCAATCATCAAGCACAAAACCAGGAACATGAACTATAGGGTGACAAATCAAGTTGCTTTTTATTGAATTTGATAATAAATAATAGAGATCATGAACTATTTCTAGAAAATATTCAGTGGAGGTGCCCTGGGTGATTTAGTCAGTTAAGCATCTGCCTTCAGCTCAGGTCATGATCTTGGGGTCCTGGAATCAAGCCCCTCATCGGGCTCCCTGTTCAGCAGGGAGTCTGCGTCTCCCTCTCCCTCCACCCCTCCTGCTCATGCATGAATGTGCATGCTCTCTCTCTCCGTCTCAAATAAATAAATAAATAAAATCTTAAAAAAAAAGAATATATTCAGTGGACTAAAGATATATTACATATCAGTAAAGCACTAAAGATATATTACATATATCAGTAAAGCAACTAAGTACAAGATTGATATTGGCCTTAGGTACCCATCTAAAATAAGAGGTTCTGATCCTGTTTGCTTTGAGGGGGGAAAAAAAAAGTTGAGATTCTTTTCTATCTAAAGATTAACCATTCATTTATGTTATTATCTATAAAGTTAATTTTTGTTTATTATAGCTGGCAAATCATTATATCACCCATAAATGTCTGATTCCACTCAAAAAGGCCTAACATTTGGAAAATCCATGGTTGGTTTCATGGGGCATAGTACACCACATTTTCCATTTAATGATTCTGCTGGTGAAACCCAGCTGTCCAACCTTGCTGTTAGTGACTACAGTACATACAGCAAAAACAATCTGCCTGCTGACCTCTGGCTTAAGTTCAAACTAAGTCATTCTGTCAATACCATCTACCTTGATTAGGTTGGGCTTTATACACAACAGGTTATGATCCCAGAGGGATGAAAAGCTTTCCCAAATTAAAAGCAGAATTTTAAAAGGAAATACTCATACATTCCTACGCAGTTTCCATTTGATATCCTCAAGGCTGGCCCATGAACTCAAACTCCTGTTGATTGAAAGTGAATGTTCCTTTCTGGGTATAGCCATCTTACAAATTTAATGGCAGGAGGAAAATAATAAAATGTGTTCCATGCTTCAATTAGACCTTTTATAACTTGGCACTTCAGCGATGGCAATGCCAAAGAAAAATCATTAATCCATGAAGACAGACAAAAAGGATTGTGTGGGAGAAGACAGACCGCCAAGATCCTAGGGCCCTGGCAGAGCACGCCCTCACACCAGCATGGTCTGTCTTCTGTCTAGTCTCTCTGCGAGTCTGAGGCTTCATGCTATTTGGATAAAATGTATACTGTATTTGATTCTAAAATCCAACCATGCTTTCAATTTTATCCTTAGCCAAAGGAACTGTATATATAATCAGGCAATAAAATGTTGGCCAGCTATGAAACGCCTATTCACGCGCATGAATGACAGGTGAAAGGACACACACACCTGCAAAATAAAGACTGAAAGACGCATCCTTCCACTTTGTATTTAGCAACAAATATGCAACAGACATGCTCAAAAGGACCGGCGTTTTTCATAACCCTAGTTCAGATAACTGTGGACACACAAATGCTGCTTGATTACTCTGAGTCAAAAAAAAGAAGTCATAGAGTGATATCCGGAACATGTGCAGACCTCTGTGAACCTCCAAACTCATTTTTAAATGATGTCAAGTGAGTCTGTCAATAATAGAATGTATAAATTAGCTAAGAGTCAAGGGAGCAAAAGATTTCCCCCTCTTGGTCTCCTGCCATACCTAATCTGTCAGCACTAAACCTCAAACAACCCCACTGTGCTTCTTCCCTGCTCCACTCCCCTGGTTCCAGCATTCCTGGAGACTGTTAACAAACCACAGTGCATGGTTCCATCACTAGGTCATGCCTGTTAATTTCAGCTGAGATCCCAAACTACTTCAAAATTCCTTCTATCTCAGATTGAAGCCCTATCACATTCAAACTGTCAACACACTTCTGGCCTCCTTTTCAACACCAAATTCTGGAAAGAGTAATTTGCAGCCCCTGCTTCTGCATCCTCAACATTTAGCCACTCCTTAACTCCTAAATTCTGGCTCCTGCCTTCTCCACTCTAATGAAATTCTACTCTAAGTTCGCCATAGGTCTCTTCCAACCAATCACCAAATTTCATGCCATGGTTCAAGCCTCTCACTCCCAGATGTCTTAGTTTTGTACACATGGACAAGTCTCCTGGAAATTCTGCTCATGTTGCTGTACTCTCACTACAACCTCCCTACCCTTCCATCTCCACCTGCGTCCATCTCTACTGGCATTTCTTCTCTTTTCCTGGTGAGAGTAGTGGTGACGGTTTTTCCTCCTCCTTCTCCCAACTCTTTAAATCCCAGGCTCTGGCAATAAATTTCTAATCTCTTCCTCTAGCCCTGAAAACTCTTTTTAGCACCAAATTCACATTTTCAATGACTTTTGCCTACCTTCATTTAAGAAATCTGCCAGCACTTCAGAGTCAAAATAGCCTAATCCAAAATAATCACTCTAAGCTTATTCCAACCATCTCTTTCAATGTTCTCCTTGATACTCTAAGTGATTACAGATTTATTCTCAGCCACAAGGCTCAAACCTTGGCATTATGATGGTTACACTTTCTGTCAACTTTACTTCCACAGTGCTTCCTGACTCTGGACTCTACTCCACAACCACCAGCCTAGTTCAAAACTTCTACACATTTCAGCTACACTTAGCTGCTTTCTAAATGATATTCCTACCCTCTTGCCATCATGACTGGGGGGGAAAGATCTTCCTAAGATCCAATTCTGATTATTGGATCACAGCATATTCCTACATAAGACCTTCAGTGGTTTCCAGTGCCTATTAAAGTTCAAAGTTCCTAGCATGGCCCTAAGACCTTTTTTGATCTGTTTCCGCCTTTTAAGTTTTATTATCTAGCTTTGCTATCAACTACCAACTATTCCCACACTTGCCTGACTCAGCACTTTTCTCGTTAATTCCTGTAGCCAAAAATACCTTTCTTCTCCATCTTTGCCTGTTAAATTCTATTTATCCTTCAAGGTCTAACTTTCCAGCAACTTAATACTCATGTCAGGTGTTTACATATGAGCTGGCGCCCATGATCTTTTTCATCTTTGCATTTGCACAGAGCTTAGCTTCCTGCCTTGCATTTAGTAGGGTAGCCAAACTTAAACCTACTCCTCTTAACGACACTATATTCATCTTAGTGTAATTATTCTTTATGCCCAGCTCCTCATGGAGCTACAACCCACTACAACCATGGTTATTCTCCTACACTATTCATATTACTTCTCATTTTACTTTCATTATCTGAATACTTTTTTTTTTTCTTTTACTACCACGTCATTAGCTCCTTGAGATTAGCACTTCTGTTTTCTTGTTACTCATATAAGGACTAAATCAGTGGTTCTCAAGGTATGGTTCCTAGGCCAGCAGCAACAGAATCACCTGGGACCTTGTTACAAATGCACATTTCTAGGTCCCACCCCAGACTATGGAAAAAGAAATACTGAGATGAGGGCCTCAGTAAAGCAAGATATACATAAATAAACTGTTTATCTTTTTATCATTTAGTATTGCATGTAATTCCCCCAAAACATTAAAAAATATGAGAAAACTATCCATTACCATTTTATCAATATCTTAAATCTAACTTGTATATTTTGAAAGGTTTTTAAAAAAAATTATAGAAATCATGACATCAGTGATACTCTTTTTATGAAGTTCAAAAACAAGGTAAATAAAAGATTACATATGCATAAAGTTTTAGAGCTAGTTTTTAAAAAACAAGTGAATAACCACAAAATTCAAGATCAGGGTTATACCTGGGGAAAAGCAGATGGAAAAGATGAGGGAAGAGAGGAGCACACAGTCTCAAGTCACTGGTAACATTCTGGATCCTGAGTTCACAGATGTTCATTACCTTACTGAAATTAATTAATTATGGCCATATATGGATCAATGCTGACAGTATTTCCCGAACTAAAGATTATTAGTTAATCCTGAGTGCTCTGGGATCCATAAAAATTTTTTAAAGGGATAAAAAGTACGTCACAATTCTGTCCTTAGTATTAGTCTTAACCACGAATTACCATGTTCAATGCTAATCATACCTGTGTGCGGTTGAATGCCACTCTTGCAAAGACAGCTTGGGACACACTGGCCCTCTTCAGCTCATCTCTGACTTGCTGGTAGATATCTGGAGAGACTTCTACGGAAGAGTTGGTTGGCTCTGGCTTAACTGCTCTGGGAATGGGCGGATGGTTCAGGAACTGCTGGTTGATGGCTTGAGGATGCTGGTGAGCCAGGAGCCGGCTAACAGCAATCTGTTGGTTTATCAGATGGGCCATGGCTATTTGTTGCCTAACAAGTTGTGGACTGAGCTGGGGAGAAAGAAGACCAGGGCTCATGATAGGCTGTAACGCGGGCACTTGGTTTCGGATTGGAGTACTGTGGTGGATTTGGCTATGAGGAGACTGTTCGTTGGTTTTCCCCAAGGATGCCAGCTGGTTCATATTTGGTAAATGCATTGGACGCTGACCCAGAACACAATAGTCTGAAAGGTTTTCTCGTTCCACTCTTTCCACTGTTAAGAGATAACAATGATAATTCATCATTATTTTCACTGGTATAATTTATTGCTAATATATGTAGTACTGAATTATCATATTTCTGGTATACTAATGACGTAAGTTTTTTTTCATACAAAGCTGGAAGCCCCAGAGTAAAAGTGAGTTATCCCTCCCTGCAAAATGTTACAATAATAGATTTTTTCATAGGTGATATGAAAGTAATAATACTTACCACTTCATTTTTCTTAAATTCTTAAAAGTAGGCATTTCATTGAATAACCAAGACAAAAACCACTAAACATGATAAATTCTAAATCCTCTCATATTCCCAAGCTCTCTCATCTCCCTCATCACCCTCCGTTATAAAAACACCAGCCGTTCTCATCTTCTGTAGTTTGTGGTTAATGGTGTAGTTCATGGATATCAGGAAATGACAAGGACAACATCTCCTGCCAAATTAACTGCTACCTCCTAATAAAAATCTCACACAATAAGTATTATACAACTATGGGAACATTCATAGAAAATGTGTACCATGTAGTATAACCTTTTATCTTGTTATCACTTATCTTTGTTATAGGAATATTTCTTTAAGAAATGGATATGTTAATAACTGTTGATATGCACTAGGATAAGAAAAAAATCTCACAATATTAATAACATTGCCTTGACTTTCCATTATATAAGATGCTCCCCTGCCCCCCCACTGGATATCTACCTTACTACATTTTATTGCACTTTACTAGTAGTAAAGATTTAAGGAATAACCTGGAAAGGCAGAAGAAAAAGGAAGTATCATATACGTTCAAACATCAGGCAGATTTTTTTCCTCCCCCAAGAACATTTCCCAGGAAAGAGCAAATCACCTCAGAGTCAAATTCTTTTTTTTTTTAAGATTTTATTTATTTATTTCAGAGAGAGAGAGCAAGCATGAGTGGGGAGTGAGGGGCAGAGGAAGAAGCAGACTCCCTGCTGAGCATGGAGCTGATGTAGGCCTCGATCCCAGGATCCTGGGATCATGACCAGAGCTGACGGTAGATGCTTAACCAACAGAGATACCCAGGTGCCCCTCATAGTCAAATTCTTATCTAAATCTCAGTATCACATTATTATGTAAAACAAAGGTTGGTTTGGAGAAAACATGAGGCTGAAATAACCTCCATTATTCCTAGTTTTAAACTCTTACAAATGTAATTTAACAAAATCTGGTATTTTTAAAAATATTTATTTGAGAGAGAGAGAGAAAGAGTGGGGGGGTAGTGGCGGAGGGATAGGGAGAAAGGGAATCTTAAGCAGACTCTGAGCTAAGCGCAGAGCCCAACAATGGATGCTGGGCTCCATCTAACGACCCTGAGCTGAAATCAAGGGTCGGACGCTTAACCAATTGAGCCACCCTGGTGCCGCCCCAACAAAATCTGTTCTTTAGAGCAAAAATTCCAAACAGATTCTGTAATTATTTCTTAAAATTGCAAATGCTGGATATGATCATGTAAAAGCCTATTAAGATAACTTTAAAGAACAAGAGATCAAAAGTAGTCACCTAGAGGACAAATTTTTAAAAATAACTGTCCCACTATTATGCAAATGATGTGTAGCTTGGCATAATGTTTACAATGGCAGAATCATATTTACATCAAAAAGTCTGAAGTCTCAAAAAAAACTTAAGCAGAAATGGCGTGTCCTAGAAAACTGGATAAGTGATTCCAAACACAGGGTTTTGTAATGACAGAGACACAAGTGCTGAATCACATGTGAAGAATTTAAATAAAATCAGTCAATGAACTTTAAAAAGTAGAGAAAAATAGTATTTCTAATTAATATTTTATGTAATATGTGATTTTAAAATACATATGTGGAAGTTAATTGTTAATTAAAATGCAAGTAAATATTTCACCATTTTATCCATATGCCTTAGGGTTTTACATATTCAAAACTTCTCATTGGGAAAATAAACATTAGTATCTTGGGATCACCTTATATTCAGACATACATAGTATTTATTCCTGCTTTGCTTAAAAAACCAAAATGAATGCTTAACTTTCCTATGAACCCCCAAATAAGTAAAGTTTACCTCAGACTTCTTTAAAGGCTCAATTTCTAACTTAATCCTTTCAATGTAATTCATTTAGTCGTATTAACCTTTCCTTCACAAGGTTCAAGGAGAACAAATTATTTTAACCTTATCCTCTAAATGCAAACGTTCTTCAGTCATTGTATTAATTAAACTTTAAGGCACACAATCTTAAAATCAAACCAAGCAAATGGTTGAGAGCCTTCAAAAGATAATGTAACACAGTTTCCATACGACAGGAATTACTATTATGATCCCCTCACTGAATGCAGTAGAGGAGCTGCGCACTGTGTCTGGAGTAAAGTTGTACTTTATAGATAGAAATAGTTGGCACTTACTAGACACTTGGTTCACTTTGGTTTAATTCCTTTTTAACTCAGTCAAAATAAAGGCAAATTCAAATATTAAATTATGGGGCGCCTGGGTGGCTTAGTCGTTAAGCATCTGCCTTCGGCTCAGGTCATGATCCCAGGGTCCTGGGATCGAGCCCCACATCGGGCTCCCTGCTCCGCGGGAAGCCTGCTTCTCCCTCTCCCACTCCCCCCTGCTTGTGTTCCCTCTCTCGCTCTCTTTCTGTGTCAAATAAATAAATAAAATCTTAAAAAGAAAATAAAAACAAAAAAACCCCCCAAATATTAAATTATGTTTTCAAGTACTTAAGAAGTAAAATTTTATCCATTTCTTTTTCTACTTAAAAAAAAAAATACAGAACCATCCATTAATAGCATGCATTCTTTGATTAAAAGCTAATTTCCCAAAATTTGGGTATTTTCATTCTTCAGTGGTTTAACTACACTTTCTTGAAATATATCTAAATAGGAGCGCCTGGGTGGCTCAGTCGTTAAGCGTCTGACTTCGGCTCAGGTCATGATCTCAGGGTCCTGGGATCAAGCCCCACATCAGGCTTCCTGCTTAGCAGGGAGTCTGCTTCCCTCTGCCCCTCCCCCACACTTGTGCTCTCTCCCTCTCTCTCTCTCAAATAAATAAATAAAATCTTTTAAAAAAATAAACAAAAGAAATGTATCTAAATCACATCATTAATAAAAAACTCTATTCACAGATGTAGTCATAATTATGCACACAATTAAGCATTAACGTCAGAGCTGCAAAAAACATATGAATTGGTGCAATAAGAATTAGAATAATGTCACTCCATATTTCTTTAAAATTATACATAGTATGTCCTTTTTCTTACAAGTTCTCAGATCCTTATAAATTCATATACTTAAAAAAGGGGACTGGGGAAGTGTCCTTAAGGACACGCAGTAACACCAGGAAGTACTAACTCCTCAGAAAACCATACTTGAAGCAATTGCAAAGGCAAATGCATGAACTTCCAGGTAGAGAACAAAAGGCAGAGAAGCCAGCTGGAGAGGTACTAGGGGGAGTAAGAGAAAGCCTCCCGGTCCAAAGGAAGCAGCTGCTACCTTGCCTTGGCCAGTTTTGTCTTTCTTGTCATTTCTTCAGATGTTTTTTCAAGAAAATGCAAAATCTGGATTATTACATGCTAGTGCCTATTTTTCAAGTATTGGCAACTAACTCCATTTGCAAAACACAACAAATGCCAAACAAAGCATATCTGAAAACCGGATACTGCCTATAGGCTACCTATAAGACTAAAGACTAAAGACCCCTTAAGTTGTTAAAATATTCAACAGCACTTTTAAAGATGGTAAGGAAGACCTTATCCAGGACCATTGCATTAGGTACAGGGACCCCTGCAATGGGATTTTATGGGTGGGGGAGAGAGATTGGACTCAACTCAGCATAAACACACGGGAATTTACAGCTAAGGATCAGGGTGGGGGTCAGTAGATACAAAATTACTAAGAGGAAACATCAGGAGTAAGGGGGGTTCTGGCTAAACTGACCTAACAGGATTCTTTGCTGAAGACAGGCCAGGGTGATCAGACATCACTCGGGGGATGGTGGAAGATGAGAAACCCGATCAGATACCGAGGGGTGTCAGATATGGGGGGGGTTTCAGGTTACACTGACTTAGCAGGGTTCTTGCTAAAACTGGATTTTACAAAGAAGTACACAGATGGAACATGGAAAAAATTTAGAAGCCTGACTAAAAAGTTTGGTCAAATGAAGAATCTCTGTCACTGTTTTTCAGTGTCTGACAACTTTACCAATAAAAGCCAAGTTTTTTACTTCCTAAGGCTGAAGAAAGAAAGAAAGAAAAAAAAATCACACATCCTGTCTAAAAATCAAACGCTCATCAACAGGCTGCCTCTCCACTGACCAAAGCAGTGTATGGTTTCAGTAACATTTTGTACAGATTTTGCCAAACTTGAAAACCTTTTTCATTTTTTTTCTGCTACCACTCTCATAAAAGTAACAGAATAGTATTTTAGCCTCTAAAGTCACAGCAGGTGAAAGACAAATGCTTTAAAAAAAACTCAAGAGGAGCATCACAGTGTACTAGACTCCATCTGAAAATTGAGCTTGCACATTCATTATTTCTTTCCCTTCTCTCCTTCCTTCCTTCCTCCCTCCCTCCCTCCTTTCTTTCCTTCCTCCCTCCCTCTCTACCTCGCTTTCTTTTTAAATCTATTTGGAAGTAATCACAATGCCTGAAACTTAGACCTAACAGCAGTGCCTGATTTTGTGTTTTGCTTTTTCCCTCTAATGGAAGACATAATATCAAGTCTGTCTTAAACTAAACCAAGTCCAGGGGTGCCTGGGTGGCTCAGTCGTTAAGCGTCTGCCTTCAGCTCAGGTCATGATCCCACGGTCCTGGGATCGAGCCCCGCATCGGGCTCCTTGCTCGGCAGGAAGCCTGCTTCTCCCTCTCCCATTCCCCCTCTCACTGTCTCTCGCTCTGTCAAATAAATGAAATCTTTACAAACAAAATAAAAAAAAAAAAAAAAAAACTAAACCAAGTCCAAAGACAACACCTTGGCTCTGAAGGTCCATCTTATCTCTGCAATATTCAGCCATGAAAAAGAAATCCTGAAAAAAGTGAAGGATAAATGGTAGTCCTGCCTCTGATGATGAAAGCCATGTCCACATTCACAACCAAAAACATTCTCAATAAAGCCAAGATGCTTACTTATTAAAGAGACATAAAAACACAACTACTTCCAGGGCTTTGAATCAGAGCTGCAATTCACTTCACAATGAATTTGGTTCCACTGTTGCTGAAGTTCTGACGGGGATCTGTGGGGTTGCGAAGTGTCTGGGAAGGAATGATGTCTCCAGCTTCAGGTTGAGTCTCCAAATGGGGCGTGGCTTGAGGAACTGTCAAGGCAAGTGGGGCTGAAATATTTCTATGCCTCATAGCTGAGAGGCTTTCTGTAGCTCTCCTGACCTCTGGAAAAGGGTCTCAGTCCAGGGGCCTTGCAGGTGAACAGTTGAGATCTGGAGTCTGCTCAGGTTTCTGAGAAACTCAGAGTTCCAGGGTATCTTACAGATTCCTCTGAGCTTTCTGGGAATGAATGAAAACTTCAGGAAATGGGAAACCATCATCTAACCACTCTCTGAGCTTCTGGGATTCTATTTAACTCCGAAGTAGGAGAGGCCTTTGTAGCCCTGCATTAGAATTGCAGGAGCTTCTAGAGCCTTCCCAAGTTCACAGAGTTGATGTTCTAACCAAGAGCACCCTATGACCATTAGCTATTAGTGGCCATGATTGCTGGTTACAGCTGGTTGTTCATAGACTAGAAAGTCACACTCCTCCCCAGGGATGAATCTGTATTACAATTAAAAGATCTTTGGTGCAAAAATTTCATTTTATTTAAGCAATTTTACAGTACATCCAGGAAGTCAAGTATTTATCTTAATTATCACAAATCCCTGATATATTCTTATATTTTATGTACTTTGCACATTTCAGTCTGTGCTATGTCAGAGATATTCAGAGTATAGTCCTTGAACCATCAAAATCCTATCACCTGGAAGACTGTTAGAAATACAAATTCATGGGCTCCAAATCAGAATCTCTTAGAGTTCTTATGTACACTAAGATTCCAACGATTCTTATGCACACTAAAGTTTGAGCATCAACATCTATATCATCTTTGTTTTTATTGATTGTCTTTTGAAATTCTACCAGATAGCTACCAGGTAATTTGTATGCATACTAAAGTTTGAGAATCACTGTGCTATGTTGTCTTTGCTTTCACCTTGTTGTCTTTTTTTTTTTTTAAGATTTTATTTATTTATTTATTTTAGAGAGAGGGTGTGTGTGTGTAAGCATGGGGCACTCCTTATATGTTGTTGTCTTTTGAGACTATACCAGAAACTCATTAACTGTCAAGTCTGTTGTCCGTTCTTCTCTCTAATCTTACTTAACATTCACTATATTATACATGTAAAAGCATTTTTAAAAATTTACGTGATAAATCTTTAGTTTTTGTTGATGGTCACATTATATTGGAGAAGCGCTGACTGGACCTGGTATTAGAAAGAAGCTGTACTCAAATCTGCATTTTACCTCTTATTAGCTATGGGGCCTCCTTGAGCAAGTTGGAGAGTCTCTGGCCCTCAGTCTTGCCGTAGGGAAAATATTATTATCTCAGAATTGTAGGAGTAAAGTTTAGATGATTAGTATCTATGTGAAAGATCTTTGTCAAAGCACTATTGTAAATTTCAGAAAATATCTGTATAATTATGATTAACAGATTAGGCTTCCCATTTCAAAACTTCCTGATTAAGACACTCTGACAAACGTCTGCTGTTCCTCAAAGGTCACCTAAAGAACTGCAATCTTTTCTTTTTTTCAAGTAACTATGCCATGTTACATCATATCACTTTTAAAAATAAATCCTATACTTTAAAAGAACTCACTATCAGTATAGAGTCACATGCTTCACAGCACACAAAGGACTATGTTGCTATTCAGTTTCTCCAAATGAGGCTTGATAGTTCATATTCTGACCTTCAAATTAGGATGCAGAATAGATGAGAAATAAAATGATGTAATCTCACAACTTTTGAAATTACATTTATAGAAATGTTACACAAATACAGCTTTAAGTTTCAAAAGTTAGTATGAATAAAAATGAAAAAAAAAACCTTAAGGAATAAAATACGCTTTAAGTGTATACATAGTACATTTACATCAACCAAAAGAAAGAAGGAAAATATCCTATGTTATTTTTTTTTAAAAGCAAATGTTTAATGTCTTATTTTTATTTCCAGGGGAAATGAGTAGGCATTGAAATGTCCACACTTAAAAAAAAAAAACAAAAACATAATTTTTCCTCTTTAGTTCAGTGCTTTTCTCAGTTGGATTTCATTGTTTTTATTATGTCTATTTGCTGTAGATGCCATGTAAAGTAAACCTACTAAAATTTCAATACTCAAAATATACTCCAATGACTAAATGCCCCAAAATACACCTGCTGAGGAGAATTTAAGAGCAAAAGGAGAAGTGTCTGACTGGCACACATCAGATGCCTGCCAATCACAATAGATGGCATAGGATAGGTAGAAAGAACAAACAGGCATGTTTAGGGCCTGGGTTCTAACTTCCTGGGTGATTTGGGGATTACCTGTAAAATAGGGAGGATTATCTGTAAAGTGGTTTTAAAGCAACCTTCCAGGTTACTTACCTAATAGTATCTTAAAGAGTATTACTGCTAGAATTTTCAGAAACAATTCCCTTTCTCAGAATATCTGCTTCTGCTTCTTGACTCTTCGGGGCGAATTTAAGATTCCCCTAAGATATCTCTCTTTGCAAAACTCCCCATTGCAACAAGAGTAATAGTAGTTTATACAGTGACATTCGCTGTAGATGTAGTACTGCTCTCACAGGTTTATCTGGCGATACCACTTAAAAGACTGATAAAATTTCCAGAACCATGAACCTAGTGTTTTAATGCAAACCTTAATACAGTTGCTTTTGGGAAATAGCCCCGGGGGGTCTGTCCATACTTAGAAAGCTGTGGAAAGCAATGAATTGGGTAAAAAGCTTTGCAATGAGAAATTTCTGGAATTTCTGGCCTATGGATTTTTCCTAAAACCATTAAGATGCTTATGCAAATGTAAACGGATTAGCATGAATGAGTGCTAATGGATTCCTTAATAAGATAACACTCTAATATTCCCTAGAACATCTCCTGGAAACCCTGGATAGAAGAATATAAGTGGGAGGGGGAGTGGGATGGGGATGATGGCAGAATTTCTGTGTGACTCCTTCAACTCAAAAAGTACTCTGGAAGTGATTCTACGAAGGCATGACACAGGTTTGCCTCTGGCACTCTTAGAAAGTTGCCAATCAAATTGGTAATTTCAAATTGGTTCCCAAACCTTGGAGTATAGATGAAAGATATTCCTGAGTATATCACTGCCTTGGATTTTCAAACCTCCATCCCAAGTTCCTTGCTCCCCAACCCTTAGGCCCAAAAACTTGGAGCCCAACTTTAAAGACGATGATCCCATCTAATACCAGAGAGGTCAGATAACGTGTTCAAGGTCAAATAGCTGTCCAAATGTAGATAAATATTTAGGAATATTCAAAATGATTAGGGCTGCCGGCACAGAAGCCTCATAAGCATAATAACAAAACCACATGACCAGTAAAAACTAGTTTTTCTCTTTCTCTGCATTACTCAAAGTTAACTTCTCAGGGCCGACATACATCACAAATATTTCTTAATGAATTTCTTTAGAGAAAAATGCGTAATTATAAGTGCAGAAATTCTCATAACTGTCTTGCTCATATACCTCTTTTAAAACACACTGGCATTTCCGGTAACATGAAGCCCAACCGTCAATACAATAGTTGAGGCACTGAGCTAAACCCTGCACATATCATTGTCATTGAACTCTCACAGTAGTATGACAGAGATATTATTTATGGCCACTTTACTGAAGAAGCTGAAGCCCAGAAAAAATAATGTCACATACCTATTGAAGGAAGAGTCACATTCGAACCTACATCTTTAGGACCTTAAAGCCTTTGTTCCACCGATTATGCTAAAAAACCCAACTAGGGGTATGTGGTTGTTATTAATATTAGGATTTGAGTCAGGACTAATCCACTTTCCTACAGAAAATTCCTGCTTTCTATTTTACGTGCATGCACGCATGCATGAGGCATGTACACCCAACAGTGACATGAGGAGGAAGGATGGGTTGTCTGAATGATGAGGTCACAACCTGATGCCTCCACCGTATGCCTTGTAAACCTTTCTGATGTGATCGATTGAAAAAGCTGGTCAGTTCTACAAAGTGAAGAAATCACTGATTCCTCAACCATGGAATTAGCTAATCGCTAAAACAGGATTATTCACATTTGTTTATTGTTTTAATTCCTACGATAAGTATTTATTAATCAACTATTATGTGCCAGAAACGATGCCAGCCCCTGGAGATACAGTACCGAGTAGCATTAATTTCAAATACTCCACTCTGATTTGCTTCAGACAATTTAACTCTTTGCTACACATAGATAGGCCTGTACCACCTGCCTACAATTTAAAATGCATTTCTATTTGATGATAAAACATAGTTCTTTTCATCCAATTCTGTTGATTATTAGCAATTTATTCTAGTCATGTATAATAAAATTCACACTCGTTTCTTTTATTTTTCTTGCAGCCAAAAAAGCTTTGCTCCAAAATGAGTGTCATCAACATGGACTCCCACCTGACTGATTAAAGACATGAATCACACAACTGAAAGCTTTGACAGGTAACTCTTTATAAATTCTGTAAATATGAAGTGTTTCTTTGAAACATGTAAACAACAAGAAATAAAAAGGGGTATGTACACTCACATAAGAAGGTAATAACCATAAATTCCTATATGATTGAACTATATGAAATTGGCAATACATAATTTTAATCTACAAAAATGGCAATTTCATATGCTTCAACCTGATATTTATCTTGACTCTTCTCTCTGAACTGGGTTACATATTATCACTAAACAACCATACTGTCCACCCAAACTCCTTCACTGAGTTAAATTCTTTTTCAAAGAATCATAACCCTAACTTCCCTGACAAACCGTAACAGCATCCCATATGTTAATACTGAATATGCCCAATCACTGAAAAGATTTCTGATTTATTCTGTCCTAGACAATAACTGAGGTACAACGTCAATTTGTACCAGAGTTACAAAATCCATTTTCTGTTAACACAGACAGACATGATTTGAGAGCTAAAGCTAATATTCCATATATATCAAATATAAATCCCACAGCATTAAAACAGAAAAAAAAAACTATTACCAGAAGAACTCACTAAATATAATTAAAGAAAAATATTAGGAGTCTGAAAGGGCTGAAGGGCAAACGGAAAAAAAAAAAAAAACAAAAAGCTAAGTCTTTTAGGACTACGAAAGTTAAAGATTTGTTTTTCTCTAAATTTGTTAAAGAGAATCTGTCTCTGGGTTGAGAACTTGCTTGCAAAGTCTCTGCCTAGAGCAAGATATTCAGAGCCAACTTGTTAACTCCTAATAAAACAAGGCTTGGAAGGAAAATGCTTCCAGCCCCATAAGCGAAGTGTACCAGCCGGCACTGTGATAATACCATATGACTGGTTTTCTTAGATGTATTTTCCCCTTATTATCAACTTCCTTTTTCCATCATATAAGATCCACAAAAACATATATATCTACCATAAAGCACTTGAAGCTGGACACCTCTGTGCTTTGGCAAAAAAAAGCTCATAGGACCTATTATGTTCCACGGAAAAAGTGAGCCTTATCCACCTTTACCCTTCCTGTAATCTCAACCCTCCCCAACTGAACACTACTGTCCCTTTTGATTTCAAGCAACGCTTTATCGTGGTTTGATAACATTGACCATTTCAAGCATTCCTGTAACTTTCTGTACAGGTTAAAGCAAGTTATATCTAATAATATCTTTATTTTTATCCCTTATTTTAATCTGAAGCTATAATTTCAGAGGTGAGTTCAGCACAATAGAAAAAAACAGCATTTCAGAAACTTAACATGATTGTTGAGGAGCATTCTACCTTTGCCAGTTGGCATTCTATGTGTATTAATTCTTTAATTCAACCTATTAAAGAGAAGTTAATCAAAGAAAAAATAAACCCATAATTCATTCTTTTCCACTAGCCTTTCTCTCTGGTTTTACAGGACTCAAATGTTTCAGGCCATTATTTCAAGGAAAATACTCAATAAACTAGCTGGAAAAACCTCAAAGGGATGCTTTTCGTAGGCTACATACATGGTCCCTAATTTTTACTTAACAAAGGTGTTACTGTCTCTTTCAGTGGAATTGACTATTGCTAAATCTTTAACTCAATAATTAATAGAAAAAAAGAATAAATTTTAACCCATTACTAATTTGTTAAGGACATTTGTAATATGAATTAAACAGGCAAAGACTGTCTTTTTTCTCTCAATTGAGATATTGGATAGCAAATAAGATTAGTCACAATATCATATGTGCAAAAATAAAACTGTTTTAAATGCATATGTTCAAATAAGTTCGTATATTAAATCCAATTCTATTACTATTTACTAAAATAAGTCCCTACAATGTTCAAAGTCCTATGTTCACAGGAGTCTGAGGAGGGTACGAAATGGATGTGTCCCTAAGATGTTCTTTCAAAAAACTTACAGTCTAGTAGGGGGATTATTTAAAAGTAAGTCAAGGAGTGCCAAGGTGGCTCAGCTGGTTAAGCATCCGGCTCTTGGTTTCAGGTCAGGTCATGATCTCAGGGTTGTGGGATGGAGCCCAGTGTCAGGCTCTGCACTCAGCGGGGAGTCTGCTTGAGATTCTCCTTCTCCTTCTGCTCCTCCTTCCCCCGCCCCCCGAATGCACACTCTCTCTCTCTCAAATAAATAAATCTTAAAAAACAAGTGAGAGTCAAAATTATTTTAGAACATGGAACTTAGGAAGGTGACAGCTTGAAAGGCCCAATGTTAGAACTCATAGCCTGACTTATATTCTATATGAGTCTAGAGTCATCTATTCCCTTGGGAGTTCAGGATTCCTAAATCAGATCATCTCAAATTCCTGCAAACAGTGAAATGAAGGCCTATCATCAGTCAAGTAAATAACTAGTTAAACAATGTCTAGCATACATAGCACTTGTACTTAGCTTTGAGCACCTTGTGAATTTAAGTGCTTTTCCTCTTTTAACTTTGTAAATCATCCAAGGAAAAATAAATACTTTGTATTTAATTGATCAAGAAAGCAAGAGAATTCTCTTGACTCTAACCCACGGATTTTCCCAAAATAAGATGATGTCACCACAATCATACCATATTTTTAATAAGCTGGACACTTCGCGGTCTACATACAGAAACTCATTTCACAACTCTGTAGAGTCTTCATCAGGCACCACAAGATCTATCTTTGTTTTTGAGTTTCTAATTTTGTTTCTGGGCAGGACAAATGGAAATCTGAAACTTTGAGAACTCTAAAGCACACTGTAAGAAAAAGCCAAGACTTGAAGAGACCTGAACCACTACAAACCCCTGACTGTGTCACCTCCTTCAGCTCCCCATTCTCCCACTGTCGCCCAAAACTGGCTGGCGCGGAATCTGTTGCAGGTGTGCTCCTCACCAATCCCCATCCTAGCCATTCCCTCTTGTACTGCGAGATACGCACAACAGCGCCCCAGGGTAGGAGGTGCCTCATTCTTTACACTTCCTCCGTCTCCAAAACCTGTCTCCTTGCCCATCTTCTTTCCTTTCCTTCGGGTTCTAAAGACGACATGGCTATTTCTCTTTCCTTCAAAGGCAAAGCATCATCTGTGCCTCAGATCCCATCCTTCCCCTGTTTGTCAGCTCCTGTTTCTCACCCTTCCTCCTCTCCAGAGCCTTTGCCTCCACTGGCTCCATCCTTTCTCCGGAGCACTGAGGACAGGGTGGGGAGTGCGTGTTAAACTTAATCCTAATGCTGTAGGCAGCTGCTTTTATATCCTTTCCTGACTACGCCAGTACCGGCTATCCTCATTTCCATGCCACCTTCCCTTCTTAGATGCATATATGTTCCCTTTGTTGTCACACTATGAAGAAATAGCTCCCTCCAATGTCATTATGGTCCCCTTTTTGCCAAAGCTAAGAACCTCCAAATACCTCTTCTCCTTCTCCTCCTCCTGGCTCCCTTGATAGCATTTCTCCACTAGGAACCCATCTTGCCTTGGCTTCCACAAAACCTCACTTTCTTCCTAATCATATCTTCTTAACCCATGGCTCCTTTCCCCTCAAAGCTTCTAATCCCCTCCTGTTCTCATTCTCTTTTTTAGAGAATGCTCTTTTGGTGGATTTTAACTATCATGTCAAAAACATTGGCTCCAAAATTACTTCTCTAGTCCTGTCCCATTGGTCAGCTGGTTCCACATTTTGAATGGCCCAATGGATATCTCTACTTAGTTCACCAAATTTCAATGAAGTATAAGCGACAGATCAATTTATATTGTCCTATTTCTGTCAAAACCATAGTCACTTAAGCTCAAAACCTTGAATTCTACTTTGATTTCTTTTTCTCTCTCCCACACACATATGGCATTGGTCACTTCTCTCTTTCTCACTGCTGCCACCAAAAGCCAAGGCCTCACTTTTCTATCTTTACTTGTATAGATGGAGGCAATAGATTCTATTTTGCCTACTTCCTCCCAGGTGCACATACTGCCCTTAACCCCCCACCTGCCTCCTCTTCTGCCATACACACTCACCCCCACATATAGTTTTAGTGGACTTCTAAAGAAATTTATTTTTTAAACCACCACTTTCATCATATCAACTCCCTTGATGAAAAATTTTTACTGATTCTCAATATGCCTCAACCAAACTCCCAGAGTTCCCCCAGGGGAAGGAACCAATCTTATCTTTCATCATTGTAACACAAATGTTACCCACAGTCAGATCCCCCCAAAAATCTCAGCTCATTTACCAATTTTTTTTTAAAGATTTTATTTATTCATCTGAGACACAGAGATACAGAGAGAGAGAGAGAGAGAGAGAGAGCATGAGCAGGGAGAGAGGCAGGAGAGGGAGAAGCAGGCTCCTTGCTGAGCCAGGAGCCCGATGTGGGACTCGATCCCAGGACCCTGGGATCATGACCTGAGCCGAAGGCAGATGCTTAACCATCTGAGCCACCCAGGCGCCCCTCATTTACCAATGTTTGATGCTATCATCAACCCCTCAGGTAGCCATGCTCTATCTTTTCCTTTTCACCAATTGAAATGTTAGGCATTCTGGGCATCACATGATAGTATTGTGATAAAGCTACTGTCATTCTAGACATAGTGGACAACCACCCATATTTTCTAAACATTCATGCTCTTTTGCACCTCTGCATCTATACCGATGAACTTGGTAGTTGCCTGAAGTGTTCTTCCTTCTCTTTTCTCTCCTTGCAAAACTCTACTGTCCTTAAGGCATAACTCATGGGCTGCTTTTCAAATTACCCTCCGCTCCAACCTAACACTTATCAGGTAAAACTTATGGACCATTCTCTGTGCTACCATAACACAAGCGGTATTTTCTCCAGATGGAGGGCTGCCTCCCCTGCTAGGCTGACAGCAACCCAACTAGCGGCAGGAACCACATCTTACGCATTTCTGGATGTTTCTCCCTGCTTTTAGCACTGAAAATGGCCTGTAGTAGAAGCCCTGACTAAACATTTGTTTAATTAAAATGAGTTCTGTAACTGTGACTGTAATTATCTTGCAAGGAGGGACTATGTAATGTTCCCCCACCTAGAATCCTTCCAGGTATATAAAGTTGACACTCAAACTAACTTTATAGATGCCGGTTTTTTGAAACCAAGAACTGTGTCTTAAACTTCTTTCAAATAGTAAGTATATAAGATAGATGAATGGGTGGCTAGATAAGTAAGGAAAAAAAAATTTTTCCCTTTCCATCCTTTTTAAACATCTGTTTAAAATGGCATCATAAATAGTATAAATACAGCAGATTGCAAGTTTGTTTCTTTTAATCTACGATCCATATTGTTGACAAATGACTGTTTTACATTTTAACATTTATGCCCATTTACAAATAAACAAAGTTCAGGCCAAAGAAGCCAGAATGAGCTTCTTAAGATCCAAGCAAGGAACTGGCCCATACCTGAGCTTAGGGTCCGTGACATTTCCCACATACCATTCTTCTACTTGCTGACACTACCAATAAGCTTCCAGTCGGAGGGCCAAACAGGCTAAAGTGATTGATGAATGCACATCAGCGATTGTAACAGTAAAAAAGCACAAGGCTCTTCCAAATGTTGGAAAAGCAGTAAGATGGAAAGTGGTTGGTTGTGGAAGTGGTGTTTCTATTTCCATAAACACTTATATAAAATTTATATAAGTTCAAGGGTTTATATACAAGCCAAGGATTTGATGTTGGCATTACTTTAAGCAAGATACAATACAGGCAGAGGGACAAACTTCCTTGCTGAACACCTTCATTTAGATCCAAAGCTGGAAGAAAATTTCTCTCACGACTCAGAAAAATTAGGTAGACAAAAGTAAGTTGCTTTTACCTCATCAGAGCTAAACAACAGCAGAGGGAGAAGTACCGGCAGTTGATTAAAGGCATTGTCCTGACCACCGATACCACCATGGCTAAGCAGGGGCTGCCTCATGGAACCAGGTCAGGGGACACTGATTTCTCTATTCAACTCTGAGGCACCACTTTGTAAATGACACAATCATTTTTGGGTACAAGAGGTGCTTTAAATGTGGTAACATTATATCATTTCAGCTATAATGATCATAATTACTTATTTCTTTTAATCACAACCCACTTAACCACTTTAGTACAGAGGACTAGTTCAAGGAGTTTAATTTTCATTCAACATCTAATCTTTGTGTTTACTGAAACCCTTCACGGGCTTTGTTTACTGTCTGCTTGCTGGCCTGGACGTTTGATCTTGCAAGACTAGATCAGACAGGGTCAGATAAAATACTGATTACTAGAATAAACCAGGCTTGGAAAAGTAACACTGGTTTTTTAAAATCCTCATTTCTTCCAGCTTTTTAATATTTTGCAAAATAAGTTCAAATAAATAAAATTAAGACAACTAACAGTCAGGGGGTTCTTGAGCAATGACTGAGAAAAGAAAAGTGATGAGGATAATTTTGCTTTCTGGCCAAAATATGGGGTTTGGTTAGGTCCATTCATTCTAGTGGTATTATTTTATGACACAAATAATTTTACAATATCCACTAGTATTTGTGTGAACTTGCAATGACCCCTTAATTCTTGTGACATATTAAATAGCTGAGATTGACCTGACCAAAGATGACACTTCATTTTGCTTTTGGTGTCAGATGAAAAACACTTTAGATATAACATTATTTTAACTCATTAATTTTTAATTAGGAAGCATTTAAAATATATGAGTCCTTCTTTGTTAAGGCACTTTTTTATTCTTAGAAGATGCCCTGCAGAAGTAGATTGCCATAGAGCATAATTTCTGATGGTACTGCATATATAATTGCCACTTAGTTTCATAAAAATGATGAGGCAAGTTTACATCTACACAGCTAATAGAAAAGAGTTAGGTTAAAAAAATAAGTGTTTCATTAAAATTTGCAGAACTTATGAAAGAAAAATTGATGGGATAAAGTCCACATAATTCCAAATATTCTTAAAAATAATTTTGTAGCAGCATGAACATTTCCAGGTCCCTGTGGATTACCTTGTGTCCAACATTAAAACTCCTACACATTAAACAACTGTTAATATTGGTCTTCTGTTCCCCTGCTTTTACACAGTATGTACATTTTTTTTTCCTTATACTTGGGAGCTTACGAGCTCTACGCTGTAAAATCTAGGCCAGAAGCAATTACAGTACTAGATGAACAGTAATAAAAAATGCTGTCTAAACCAACCTACTACCCTATCTACCCACTTCATTTTATTCAATATCAAAAATTCCTGGGAAGCAGGTTCATAATTCTGGATGTTAAAAGCAGAGTATGCCAACTCTCTCTCCCCACCCATTCTGAATTAACACTAATGTTAACTCAAATATGTCTGTGTCAACCATGATTGTCTTTGAAATTAAAGAAAAAAGGTAAACAGAATGTACTTTGGCTGTGATCACTGGGGAAAATAAAGTTAACATGCTAAGCCAAACTAACTTAGGACATTTTAAAGAAAAAGTGTAAATAGTTTAGCTATAATAACAACAAATTCAAAAAATGCACATTAAAATGTTTACTTCAAAATTCAGACAATTCCATTTGTATATAGTTTTTACATCTGTTTTTAATGATATCAAATTATTGATTGTTCATTTTTCTCATATTTATTTAAGCATTAACTACAGAATTTGCAATCTGATCCTTTTTTTTAATTCTCCCAGTAGACTTTATTTTTGCCAGGTTTTAGTCATATTTACTTTGATCTTTCAGAGTATATAATTATTTTACTGTTTATTTATTTCTATGAGAAGAGAAAAAAATTTTGACCGAGGAGATCTATATGTGGCAATTTGTAACAGAATCACATAGCTTATGTTAGGAAATCATGGTTTTGATTAAGAAGCAACCATTTAGTTCCCACTGTTTTATTAAAACAGACATTAGCAGATAATAGGAAACATATTTAACAATGTAGCTGCATTTAGTTTGGGACATTAGTAAGTTCGCATGAGATTTTCTTCTATACATTATATCAGCAGGATACATGTAAATTGGTAATTTGGGGGTGGAAACGGGGTGGGTAGGGGGGCAAGGAAGGACACGGAACTCTGGCTTCCAGGTTCTCAGGAAGAGCCCTAAGGTAGAATTCTGCTTTTGCTACTACTCATTTCCAGATTTGAAACTCATTACTTCTCTTATTTTGAAAATGGATAGACAAAAACAGAAATTTTACAAACAAAATAATTTCTTTCCCATGAGAAGTGGATTCTACTAGATAGGAACTCCCACAGTGACATCTATTCATAGCACAAAGCCTCTTTCAGATGAAATGTGCCTGGATAGGTCCGACACTTCCTTTTCTCTGAGGGTCGAAAGTTAATAAAATATACTTCTCCGGGTGTTTATTTTCTGTACACCATTATACCTGCCATGAATTCTTTGTTTTTCCTCCCACTCCCTTGGTTGATGAATCAACACCACTTGAACTGTTTTACGGCAGCTTGTGTTTACTTCACACATACCTTAACCTTCCCTTTTCTCCTCCTACTGACACACACACACATGCACACACACACTTTTCAACAGCAATGACTAGCTCCATCTCTTTGAATAGCATGTGTACACAGTGTCTGGCAGCCTCTTCAGGTGTGGATCCTTGACCTCCTGATTGAAATCAAGGTCTCGGTCTGCTTTTATGACACTTAAGATTTAACTGTGCATTTACTATCTTGAAAAAAAAACAGCTTAAAGAATTGAATCTCTAAGAAAGAGAAAAGTAGAAGATACAAGTGTTCCTGTGTGTGTGCGTGCATGTGTGAGCAGACACACACACACGCACACACACACACACACATACATACACACACAGGTTCTGTAGTGGCAATTCTGAAAACACTAGACTGGAGAGTTTCTGAATCTGGAATTATACTCCAGCCTATTAAAAGAGGACTCTCTCTTCCTTTTCCTTCTTACAGCAAGTAAATGGGATCTAACAGATGACCTTGAAGCTGCATGATTCTTTTGATTTTTAGCCAAAGAGGATATGTTTAAACACTTCAACAATTTTATTTTAAAAGAAAAACCTGGGAGACAACACTTAGAGAAAAGAAACCCTTCTGAACTACACAATCATGTCTTATAATGAGAAGGAGTTATTCATCTTAGCCTGTATATGAGTTAATATTAATAATATTGTAAAGCAAGTGCCCAAACTGGAACCTAAATGCTTCTAAGAATTTTAGAATACACTGAAGAGAAATGGATCTTAATTCAATTTTCACTGCACTTTAATTCCTCCTGGGTAGTTCAACATCTTGACTTTCCTTATAAATTGGATATTTAGAATAAATTGCTCTCAATCTTTTGTAATCAGAACTGTGCTGCCACTGCATGTGAAGTTCGTTTCCTCAAAAGGTAACCAGGTAAACAGCTCCCAAATACCAAACAACCAACAAGCATTACTTCGTTCGATACTGTCTCTCTGGAGGAAACCAGCAGGTGGTAAAACAAATAAATTCATCTTTTACTTTTACCTACCCACCATAAATTGTCATTTGAACCTCAGATGGGGGCAAGTGAACTGTTAGCAAGGCTATGAATACCTATAATAAGGCATGATGGATGATGTCATAATCACGCAAAAACATAGAGTGGAAGGACCTTCAAACATCAACCTGTTATGTTACCCAAAAATTCCCCAAATCCCCTCAGGGGTTGGTAGGATCTGAATTTGAATAGCATTTGAATTGCGTGAGGACACAGAATGTTTCCAACACCGACATTATTTGTAAAGGAAAAATACCACTGACATATTTAAACGGCTGGATGGTCTAAATAGAATGCCATTTATCATACAAGAGACTGTATTTTCAGGACCAGATACAATTCCACATTTCCTATATTACTACTACTATTAATTATTATTATAGCATGATGGCATTACAGCTATTATTTATTAAGAGGTTTCTTTATGCCAGTATTAACCTATTTAGTCCTCACAGCTAGTGAGTGATTTAGATACTCTTATTGTTTCAATTTTCAGAGGAGGAGACTGAATCTTGGTGAAGTTAAATAATTTGCTCAAACACACACTAGCAAAGGGAGAACAGAGATTTGAACACAAGTCTGCTTTACTGCAGCAGAGACCCTTTGATTTAACCACTGCTCTGGAACTGTCACCAAATAAACACATTAAAACTCCATTTTTAACCAAAGATTTCCTGATACCACAGCAAGCAGTCATTCTAATTTGTTAATTGGTACTTGAACTATAAGTGCTGACTTAACCTATAATGACTGCTTTTAAATTTCCAGTGATTAAATGACTGAGCTTTTTAAATAGACATGCTTACCTGGAATAAATCATTTCAAGTATTTCTAAAAATCTTGGCCTTCACATGCATCTCTTGTGAAGACAATCAACTTCATTTATTATGCTATGAATTTTACTTTAGTTCTAATACCATCTTAGTTTTAAGGGAGCTAATTAGGATCTCCTGATGGAAATATTAAGAATCTTACCTTTGTAAAAATTGTATATAATTCTATAAAAATGTATACCTAAAATTAGCATGAACTCCAAAGAACCAAAAATTCATTGCCCTAAGACACTAAAAATAGGCTTCAAAAACGAAACATCAGTTTACCTTTAATCTTCTTGTACTTCTTATACCATCTCCCAAACTCCTGGCACTTGGTTGCTGACACGTTGGCATAATATGTGCTATTTACAATGGATGAAATCATACTCTGAAAAGAAAAAAAAAAAACATAATAGTTACATTTTTCATAAACGAGTACTCCTTTTTAGGGATAAGAAGTATCACCCACACCGATCTCCGTTGTCTTTTAAATCTGAAGTAGTCATCCTTCTACAAACTAAACTATCAAACATCAAATATGATTACCTAAATTTGCTCTTTCTTTAACTTCTACTTGTATGATGACAGTGTTTTCTCCAAAAAAAACAACCTTGGGGCAATGTCAAAGATGGAGGAGGCAGGACATACAGATTAGATACAAAGGGAAAGAACAGTTGTGATTTAGGAACCAGAGTAAAAGGTGAGATCAGATGCTCCAGCATGGGTAATTCAAATAATGCCTTTCAGATGTTTCTGTTCTGCTTCCAACTGCAACAAGCTTACACAGCCAAGAATCTGAGAACATCCGTGCTACACACTGCAGAACAACATTTAGGGAAATAAGTTAAATTAATATAATTTATAGAAACGTGTGATTAGCACTTGTGTGAAAATTCACCAAATGAAAAAATTAACAGTGCTATTTTAGAGCAGGGGAAACTAAACATAACACTTGTACTGTGTTTCAACCAAAAATGAATCCAAGCTAAAACTTTCTGAGTGCTTAAGTACGTGATTCCTTCTTGCTCTTCATCCCTTCTTCCTCCTTAGCTCTATGCTTTGGCTGATTTGTAAATGGGATGAAAAGGAAAGAGAAGAGCATAACCTGACTTACCACTAAAAAATTAAATTATAATTGCACACCTTGAATGAAATTTCCTACAGGTATGTTTTCAGTCAATATGGCATGTTTGGACCAACATTTGTAACAGATGTTAACTTATATACCTGAATTGACTATGATAATACAGTCACAGATTTATACAGAGATCTTTACTTCAGCAAATTCTGTCTAAAAACAAATGGACATAAACTCGAGAGATCCAAATAACCTCTGTAAGGTTTTATATCTTGCCTTGAAATCTCACCTTTCTTCAAAAAGGTATCTCCAGATATGGATGGAGCAGCTGTGCAAAATCTCAAAACTTCTAATGGTATTTTCCAAAGTAGTCAAGATAAAAAAGATAATAAATCAAGGCAACAGCAAGTTATTTACCAAGAGGTTCAAACACCAGCAAACAGTCCTGCATAGACTCCCATTTAAAACAGTTCCCTCACTGAGCCCACAGAGTCCCTCTTTTTCAAAAATCACTATGCAGTGCTGGTGGGGGAGGGGAATCCTAATTCAATTCACAGAAACCTCTTTGGCCCTTTCTACATAGCAGATGGCTAACCTCCCCCAGTTGCTGATCTCTAAATGACAATTCTGTTCTCTAAGGGGAAATAGTAAGAAGAACCTTTTTAATCTGAGGATCTGAACACAGCCCTGGGAACACAAAGAGCCAGTATCACCTGAGTATATCACAGAACTTCCAGAACCTTACCTACTGCCTTAGAGGATCAGTGGAATCCTAATCTTCCTGAGGCAGGATTCTGCTTTGTGTGTTACTAACAAAGAAGTAAAGAAGTCTCTTGGCTAGCTGGGCTAGTTCTCTCTCTGGGCTGAGTTTTTCTCTTTGTCTTAAACTGTGAAACCCTTGAGGACAGTGACTGTGTCTGTTTCATCCCCCCCCCCATGTCCAACACACTTCTGATGTGGGACATCTGAGTCACTCAAATATAACAGATGAAAAGGGACAGAGAAGTAATTTTAAAATGCCAAACTGAAATGTCATAATAATGGAAATTTTAACATGAAAGTGGCCTAATAATAGATGCACCAGCTATGCTGGTGTATACGAATAATTGCAAATGTACTTGTCATCTCTGTATGTTGTCTGTATGAACATTACCCTCTGGAGAGGCACAGGACAGATAACCATGACAGGAAACCGAGGTAAGCCTCCTATTGCAAAGTCGGGTCTAGGAGGCAGACTAAAATGCAAAGTGTCTCAATTACTATCTGGAGCTGTCTGGCAACTCTTCCTCGCCCACAAGACCAGGCCACCGACCCATATCATTGTGGCCCCAGATAATCCACTTTTCCCACATTCTCTAGCCTTACTTATTTTGTCCTTGCTCCAGATGTATCTTCACTGACCCTGCACAAAACCAGTGTCAATCTATGTGGCAAGATAGTTAATATCTGGGCTTCCATGGTCTCCATCACCAGATCCTATACTAGAATCAGGTTCACACAACTCATTTAAAAAAGAAGTTGGCTACCCAGAGACTCAATCAGATTTATTCTCTTCCGCAGATTATTATAAATGAGTTTCTATCACTACTGACCATGGCGGGGGTGGGGGGATATATTTAAACTATGAGTTGAGCAAAGGAATTAGGTAGCAGATAAAGAAACTTTCCTAGATAATGAGAATCCTTAGTCACTCAAAGGTCTCTTTTGAGTTTGTGGCACATTTTATTCATATTAATTACCTGCAGGTCTTTACATATAGTTGACACTTAAACTAGTTCTACTGATAAGAATTTTCATAATTCATCTTCAGAGAGCTTGAAAAACAGAAGAGGTACATCAGGGGCATATTTCAGATGAAAGGTCATGTTATGTCTTATTATTCCATTTTCAAACATGAGTATTCTCTAACCCTAAATTAGACTGTTATATTCTCATAGCCTGAGTTTGAACCACTAGGCCTCACTAGAACACTCTGGGCAGATACACAAGGTCACCTAAATGTTAGTGTCAATTTGTTTTT
The DNA here is from genome assembly GCF_003265705.2 of Callorhinus ursinus. Classification (NCBI taxonomy): domain Eukaryota; kingdom Metazoa; phylum Chordata; class Mammalia; order Carnivora; family Otariidae; genus Callorhinus; species Callorhinus ursinus. The sequence goes on along the minus strand of NW_027397064.1, from coordinate 34,246,745 downwards.
AAAAAATCAAAACTTACTTCACTATAAACAAAATTAAAAGGAGCTAATACAGACCCAGCACATATTTACTTTTGCTCTACATGGTATAAAGTTTCCCAGAGATCCTAGGGCACAGAAAATCTGCATTTACCACATTTCATCCATTCTACAGCCACATTTTTAAAATACTTTAATGTCACTGAAATTGGGATGCATGTTACAATCAACAGCATCTTAGACCTGATGAGAAACAGTTGCTGCAAAAATAGGATGAGTAATGATTAAAATCTCTCCCACCAACCACTCTGCCAAAAAAAACCTAATTTCCATTTATTGCCTTTTTAAAGTATGTATATGGTTTTGTACTTTATATTGCTCTTTTATGTTTTCCAGTAATTCTAGAGCAACCACACTATTGGACTTTTAAGATCCCCACATCTTTTTTACAAATGAACAAAGATTTGAGTGGACTTTTTCAATCCAGAATGCAACCAACTCCTGAACATCCATGTTGTGTAAAACAAAGCTGATACAAATAACCCAAAAGAGATGCATGCTGTTATTTTTAACACTTGAAGGGATTACGTTTTACTGAGGCTCACATGAAAACGACTTTGCATTTATGAAGCAAGCTTAATGGCATGGTGGTGGGCTGTGACAAGGAAAGGGGAAGGCATGCATGCACTGGGCAATCAGACAGACCCTTCAGGTACTTAGTCACAGCCATAAACACCACAAGAACAGTAACCGTAGACAAAGCTATGCTATGAAAAAGTATTATGTGTTAAAATAAATAGGAAGGTTTAAAATATCTTCCCAACTACACAAACTTTTGGAAAATTTCAGACTTCTTTGTAATTAATCATTAAATCTTAAATATGAATATTTTAAATGAGGAATAAAATCCAGGTTTCCTCATTTGCAGTCACTCTGACACCTAGTTTGCCAGTTATATTTGAAAGTTATTTAAAATAATAATGATAATAATATTATAATAATTATAATGTATTTGAGGATTTAAAAATATACCAGAATCAGTTACGTCAAAATTTACTAGCTGATTTAAATTTGCACCAAGCCAAATTGCAAGAGAATATTATATTGTTTTAAATATATATTGTTTAAACAATAAACTGTATTTTTTTTAAAGATTTTATTTATTCATTTGAGAGAGAGAAAGAGACAGAGAGATCAAGCAGGGGAAGAGGCAAAGGGAAAGGGAGAAGCAGACTCTCCGCTGAGCAAGGAGCCTGATGCAAGACTCCATCCCAGGACCCTGGGATCATGACCTGAGCCGAAGGCAGACGTTTAACCATCTGAGCCACCCAGGTGCCCTAAAATGTATTGTTTTAATAGTTACTATAGTTAAATAGATAGACCTATCTAAAAATAAATTTTCTTTTAGGCTCCTGAGACAAATTTTAAACTCACTTATTTGTTTTTCACTAGCTCAAAGAACAGATGTCACCTGTGATATGGCTCCATTTTTCAAACTGAGGGCCAAGAAGCTCAGAATGAAGAAGCATCTTGTCCAAAGTCAAATAGCAGTAGAAAGCACCATAAAATGACCCTAATACCAGGCTACATTATTTCATGGGTCTCTTAAGAAGGGAAACTAATTAATGAAAGAAAGTAAATATTCACCACCACCTCCATCAGCTGGTACAAACTCAACAGTGAATATTGCAACCAATTCTTCAGACAAAGAAGACACAAGGTGTGACAAAAGCAAAACATCAAGTTGTGACCTTGGGCCCCTTATAGGACTTAATTAAGGAGTTTAGAATCAGATAAAACTAAGGAACCTAAAGACAAATTAAACCTTAATAGGGAAATCAAAACAATAAACACAGGTTAAGATGATTTTACAATACACTTGAAAAGAGAGCCCTGAGCACCCCTTCTTCCTCCCCAAGAAAAGAAAGATAAAATAATTGGATATCCTTTACCACATTCTCCTTGGCTTAGCAAGATTTATTTGTTTGAATAGCAGTGTTATGCTGAGTAGCTAAGCTGCAGATAACATAATACACTGCTATAAAAAAGAACATTTTAAAACCAAAGTAAATGGTTACACGTTCTGTCAGCAGGAATGCCCTGTCTTAGCAAGAAGAGCGTTGAGTGGAGAGAGAAGCTGGCATCTCGTAGCTTCCCTTTCCACGGCTACGGGGGAGAGAGCATGATGCAGGCAATGAATGATATATGCATTTTTTGCTCATTTTCAGCCTTCTTATTCTGCTTTGCAGTATGCTAAATTACATATTAAACATGAGATTATAATGATACGTCCATCAAGTATAGTAAAGGGTAAAACCTGATCTGGAGAAATACTTTGTCATGAAAAATTCAGTTAATGTTAGTTGGCAGCCTTCTGCTCTCCCTTTCTATCCCCATTTCTCAGCTATACTATCAGAACTGAAAATTTGTGGGGCGCCTGGGTGGCTCAGTCATTAGGCGTCTGCCTTTGGCTCGGGTCATGGTCCCAGGGTCCTGGGATCGAGCCCCACATCGGGCTCCCTGTTCGGCGGGAAGCCCGCTTCTCCCTCTGCCTCCCCCTGCTACTCCGCCTGCTTGTCCACTCTCTCTCTCTCTGTGTCAAATAAATAAATAAATCTTTAAAAAAAAAAGAAAAAGAAAAAAGAATTGAAAACTTTGCCATTCTAGTTGGAGGAAACACTTGCCCTGGGCTTTGGAGTCTGACAGGACTACATCTGAGAGCTCCTCCCTTAAGGGGCTGCTGGTGGCACCCTCATCTGTGGAAGTGGGATGTTGCTACCTGTCTCAGAAGCTGTAAGGACTCAGAGAGATCATCTGTGTACAAGGCCTGACACAGAAGATGCAGAGTCAGTGAGTGTCCGCTCTCTCCCCTCCACACAATCATTCCAACTGTTCATGGCAATCACCCAGTTAGGGATTCATTTCCAGCTGTCATCTGTACACCTCCTTCAACAAGAGTCATGAAGTTGGGCCTCAAACGAAAACAAACTCACGTGAAAATAACTGGAAGGGACAGTTGGCAACTGGTTAACATAAGACAGGAGGCATCCTGACTACATACGTGAATTTAAGATGAAATGCAACAGACAGTTGGCAACTAGTTAAGACAACACTGGTCCACACAGTTGATAAGCCTCTTGTCTGTAGATGAGCACAGGGTCAATTTGTTTCTTCTACCAACCCAACTGGCTGCTTGAGTTCACTGCCCAATTATTTTAGCATATTGTACATTCAAGTTGGTCTTTTAAGGATCCCCAAATAAGCAAGGCTTGCTCAGGATGACAGAAATAATTATCCAACAGTCTGTGTCTTAAAAAGACTGTATAAACACCACATCACCATCATACTGGAAATCCAGTTAATGTGTTCACGGTTCAATAACTTCTGCCAGTCATTTTGTTCCTCAAATATTTGGCAATAAAACCTCCACTAAGGGCATGGGACAGAGCTGCTTTAAAAACATATCTATAGGGGTGCCTGGCTGGCTCAGTCGGTTAAGCAGCTGCCTTCAGCTCAGGTTATGATTCCAGAGTCCTGGGATCAAGCCCCACATCGGCTCTCCGCTCAGGGGGACCCTGCTTGTCCCTCTCCCTCTGCCTCTCCTCCAGCTTCTATGCTCTCTCTCCTGAGCTCTCTCTCTCACTCGCTCACTGTCTCTCAAATAAATAAATAAAATCTTAAAAAAAAAAATCTATATGCTAAATGAAATAAGCCAGATAAAAAGACAAATATTCTACAATTCTACTTTTGAGGCAGTTAGAACAAGTAAATTCATACAAAGAATAGAAGAGAGGTTACCTGAGGTTGGGGGTGGGGAGAGGGGAATGGGGAGTTTTTACGTAATGGCTATAGACTTTCTGTTTGGGGTGATGAAGAGTTTTTGGAAACAGATAGGGGTGATGGTTGCACAACACTGTGAATGTAGTTAATGCCACCGAATTATAAACTTAAACATGGTTAGAACAATAAACTTCATGTTATGTATTTTTACCACAAAAATAAATTTTAAAAAAAACCTATCTAGAGCCACAGAAAACATGTTATGTTACTGGGGTTGCAGGGGACCACTGGAAGGTGCATGCCTTTGCAAATTACTTGTTCATTCATTGCAAGTTTAAGTTAACAAGACTGTCTCTTTAGTCTTTCCATTTGATCATAATACCCCATGAGGTGGACAAGGAAGGTACTGTTAGCGCTACTTATTTTAATGGATCAAACCCCAGAGGACCTGGGATTTTGTCTTTAACTCTTCCTTGAGTAAAAATAAGTAAGCCACAGAAAGACACGTTCATAATGTTTCCAAATTGGAACAGTTAGTTAGAGAAGACTATTTAATAGGAGACCCATGCCTAAGGTATGGTATCTTAGGGTGCTTGGCACAGACTATATGGCTGGACGGAGAGGTTGGAAGTGGTGACTCAAATGAAAACAAGCTCACACGAAATGTGAGGGGGGCATCAGAGGAAAGGGAAGAGGCCATCAGCACTGAAACATATTCGGAAAGGTGAAATCAAAACTAAATACATAGACACACAAATACAACCTATACTTTCCAAGCACCTGGCTGGACAGAGAATAGCAAAATCATGACTTCTCTCCCTTTAAATATATATGCCTCAGCCTGCAATTGTTGCCCTTTTATGGACTTTTCCACTTTTCTTTTCTTCTGCCTTTAAAGGCTGCTCTTTTGAACTGTAGAATACTGGGATGTTGGAGAAAATATATACGGGCCATTGAATCATCACTCCTTTATGCAATCGCCACACTTGAGTGAGGAAATACCTAGTACGGTTTGGTTTGGAGATAATAAGGAAGAATTATTTCAAAACAGTCAGTTTTTTTACTCCTGAATGGAGTCTATCTTACATAGCCCAATAAGCTACTTTCCCCTTTGAACTAAGTAGTACTCTTCTTCCTAGGTTGAAAGCTGTCCTCCTCTCTCATCTTCCCCATGGCTTCCCCAGCCCATGGCAAAGTGCCTGACTCCTAAATGGGACTCCAGTAATGTTGGTGGAATACATTGTTTAAGTACTGTTTCACCTTCTCAGAACAAAAATGCATTCTTTTTCACATTATGCAGGTTGAACCTTAAAAAAAATGCATGTACCTGTTCTATGACAACCACAAACAAAATAGGTGAGCTTATCCCCACACTGAAATGCAATCCAGCTATGCAACTCAAGTGAATAATCTAAAATGTTTAAGGGTAATAGCTGTAGGATTAATGCTGGGGCCCACATGACATGTCCATGCTCACTGAGGACTATCCCAGTAAGATTTTCCATAATCACACAGCATACCAGAAGCCTAAATCAAATCTCCCCAAAATTTAAGTAACAGAACTGAGCCCCATTTGATTGAAAATGCACTGAGCATCGACCACCAAATTACTGTATCCACTGTTTCTAGTTCAAAACATTTTAGGGCTGCCAAGAACACCATAAAAATAATAAAACTTTACAGTTTATAGCACTTTCTAAAACACTTTTATACTTAATTCATTAAACACATTACAGCAGTGGTTCTCAACCAAGAGTGATTTACTCCCCTCCTAGGACATTTGGCAATGTGTGGAGACATTCTGGTTGTCACAACTGGGGGGAGGGGAGATGGTGGCATGCTACTGGCATCTAGTGGGTAGAGGCCAGGGATGCTGCTACATATCCTGCAAAACACAGGGCAGCCCCCGCCTGCCAAGAGTTATTTACCCAAAAGTTAAATAGGGCTAAGCTGAGAACTCCTCCATCAGAATACCAACTTCTTGCAAGACATATATGGTGCTGAATGCTGAGGAAGTGAACATGAACAAGACATGGGCAGCCCATCAAGTGAGGAGAACTGGCAGGTGGCACTGACAACAGGCTGTGATACGCACTACGACAGGGGTGTGTGCGAGAGGCTACCCAGGGCAGAAGAAGCAACTGCTTCAACCAGGAGGTCAGGGTACTTCCCCAGCAGTGACTTTCCAGCTGGAATGTGCAAGATGACTTCATCAAGCAGAGGACAGCACTGCATGCTAGCCGGGAGAAATTGCATATGCAAAAGCAAGCAAGAGTCACCAGCATTGTATGCGGGGCTACCAAAGCCAGAGATTAACGCGGTGTGTCTCCCTGGAAGGCCAATCTCACGTGGACAGAAGGAGAATTTCACAGGTAAAGTGATTTTTATGGCATTTTAAAAATATCGAAAACCAGGTATATGGAGTAGAATATAAATTTCGCATGATTTTTTAAAATAACACAAGAAGTTCATTGTTAGACTTGCAATGCTAAGGGTACTAGTTAGGTTGCTCTCACCCTCAGGAATATTTTGGTGACATTTGAGCAATGGCAAATGTTCCAAAATAATTAACTCCATGTGTTTGGAGCACAAAGAGGATGCAGGTAAAAGGAAAAAGGCGGCTCTGGTGAGAAATCAGGCTGGACAGTATCATCTTAACAATTCTTACAGGCCATGTTACACAGTCTGCACCTCCTTCAGGCTGGGCAGGAGCAGTCACTGGAGGCTGGGAGAGGAGGAAATGGCAAGATCTTGGTGCTGGGAAAGCAAGAGACAGGAGAAAGGTTAAAGTTATGAGGCAGTTAAGTCTAAACAGGGCAAGGGCAGGAAGGAGGAAGATTTCAGATACGAAGGCAGTAGAATCCACAGGATCAAACTTGAGAGTGATGGAGAAGAAACTTTTTTAGGTTGGGCAGCCGGGGGGGGGGGCAAGTAATGAGAATAGAAAATTGGGGGAGAAAGAGGTTTTTATAGTAGGGGTAAAGGTGATCCCATTCAAACCTCAAGACAACCCTGCAAATTATATGAAATATGTATAGATACAGTCATGCCGTTTCCAGAGGAAATCAGTAAGGCTCCAGAAGTAGACGGGCTTGCCCAGCATCACACTTCCAGCAAAAAAGAAGGGAGATGGCAGCCAGGGTGCTCAGCTCCTGATCTGGGGTCTTTCCACTCATGCTGTCTCTCTAGTTATATTTTACAGTTATAACTAAACTTGATCATCATGATAGATCAGTTGTGACCAAATTTCCATCGGCTATAAGAGCCCTGGATACAATTCTGAATTGGTGATATTCAGTTAGGAGCTTGTCCACTTCCAAGCGAAGCCCATTTTGATTTCCACGTAAATTCAATAGACAATTAATTGTGACTGTGAAATTCAGGGCAAATGATTGAATTTTTTTCCCTAAACTGTTCTTTGTCAATCTCAGTATATGATCAGAATTAACTTGAAATTCTTTTTATAACTTCATAAGCAATCACATTGGAATAAATCAAAATCCTAGCAACAAGTGTTGGCGCTTAACATACTCACCTACACGGAGGTACTGAAATGGCCTGTGTGGAAGCGGTAAGCTCAAGAGCAGGAACACAACCGATGGTCGAGAGATACCAGTGTTCCTTTCTATCTAGCTACCTACTACTCAGGTGCATGCTTTCTTGAGTATTTGGAAGCAAAAATATTAATTGCATGCTTTATCTCACGGGATTTAAAGTCCAAAACATGCTCCATGACACACATAAAAAATATTCAGTTCACACCAACAATATCGTGTCTCAATATTAATAGCTGATACTATTAATGGAGCATCATTGTATGCCAGGCACCAGGCCAAGAATTTATGTGATTTATCTCATTTACTCCTTATTATATGACTTAGAACTATTACTATCCTGGTTTTACTGACAAAGAAATAGGCTCACAGAAGTGAGGTCATAGAGGCCTGTAAGCCACAACATGAATCCAGATCTAATTGATTTCAGAATGCATGTTCTTTAACCACCAGGCTTCCAGCTTCCCCCAAAGACTCTATTATCCTAGAACACAGCTCAGGGCACATCAAGTTTCTACGGTTCTTGTCACCTTCCCTTGAACTTGACAGACATGTAATTAGTCCCATTGTCTTAAATCAAGTGTAGCAACTCACCCAAGAAATGGATTTCCATTCACAGTTTTAAACAATGTCAACCTGAGTTCATGTCATAGCAGTCCTAAGCCACTGACCCTAGCCACCAAAATATTACCTCATCATTAGAAAAAGTGGGCCCCTTGCCCATGAGCACAAATGGAAAAGGCAGCCCTTTCCTACTCTGTTCCTTCCTTTGATCCTATCTACCTCTTATTTTTGTGGCTTTAGTTTCTCATCAGTTCACTAAAAATGGAGTATCGCTTTTTCTCATGATGCATTTTCACATGGCAAATCCACTACAAAATTTATACAAATGTGTATGATGTAAAGATCATCTCTCTTTGCCAGCAAAGGGAAATGCTCAATAAATAAATAAAAAATAATTAAGATGGGTCTGACATGGCTGACTCATTCCACTGACTAAGTAAAGGAATGGTCTGGAGCCTGAGACTTTGCAGGCGAGATCTGGATTAGGATTTCAACTTGCCACTGAGCCTCCTGAGTAAGCTTAGGAAGGTAAAGTGCTTCTGAGTCTTGATTTCTTGATCTATAAAATGGAGACACTGGTACCTACCTCCTGTGATATACACGAGAACTATTATGTTATTAACATGAGTTAAAGATTGCAAATGTGAAATGTTTTAATACCTGCCCATTATATCAAAGCTCTCGGTAAGTGATAACTTCTACTCCAAAACAAAGAGCACCAAACCTCCATATTTTTCCCACCTAAAGTGTAGTGTAACTATACTAAAAGACAGAAGACAGCTGTCTGAGCAGGACCACCCCTCCTATTACATAGTCCACCGGTGACTTTCTACGTTCCCCAGAACCCCACCTGGATATACTGACCTGGGAGAGAGGGCATTCTTTGGCTAATGTGCTCTGGTTCATCTCTTTGAGCAGTTCCTTTAAGGCATTGCGGACTGTGGCATGGTTCCACTGCTCCGCAGGCAAGTCTTCCAACTTCGAACAACTGGGAAACAGAGCAAGAATGAACAACACACAAACCTTAACGGAGGGCCCTGGCTGCAGAGGGTACAGATTGTGACAGTCACTCCCGGGTCCTCTGCCAGCAGGGGGAAAACTGCTAAAGCTCAGGGTCTACTGTGGGCCCTGAATGAGGGTAACGGAGAAAAACTGCTTCCCCAGGACTTGGACCGAGCCCAATTCGGCTTCTTTAAGTTTGTTTTCATACTGGCCTAAGAAAAATAGTCACTTCAGATATGAAGAATTGCTAATATTTTAAAATATGGTTTTTCCAGTTTGTTGATGAAAACGGCATGGCAATATGATTGTAAACTTCCACAATACAAGTTTAATTATTGGACATCCCTAAGGTTAAATGTAGACAAACAGTCCATCAAATTCAAAGCTTGAAGGTCCACTCTTCATTCTCCTAGAACAATTCGGAGATGTTGTTTCCCTAACCAAAAATAACTTTTAAGAGAGGACACTAAAGCCTTCCTGGACAAGGATGGGGATGTTGGGGTCCTACTAAAGAACAAATACTCTAAAATGAGAAAATTCAAAACCCTTAAAGGACAACATTTCTTAAATCCTACGACTTACAGGCACTTTCCGATACAAGATGCTGCAGAGAACTAGATGCTTTAGAGGCATAACTTGTTCTGGATACTGTACCTGAAAAAAATCATTTCCAGAACCTCTGCAGGCCACAGAGTGTGCTTCTTTAAGGTGGCCACCAGGAAGGGAAGAAAAAGATACCCAGTGCCAGCACCTTCTTGGTAAGCCTGCTACACAGGGACAGAACTCAGCCTTCAAAACAAACCTGAAAACAGCAGAAGTGCTTATTCTTCAAATAGTATATGCTAAGCATTTCAACAGAGAACCCATTAAATTAGGGGCTGTGGAAAGTTCCCCTTTAAGGGCCACAGATTTTTAATGATTTATCAAGCTTCCCCTAGGTTACCACTTCACTGCTTCTGAAAACAAAACATAAAACAGTTGGAATGTGGACTATAAAGATGCCTGGTGAAGTGTCCCTCCTTCCCTTCTCTCTCTCCCTTTTTAATTTTTTTTTCATTTCATCCATGTCTACAAATTAACAAAGACAGGACGTTCTAAGGTCGGCAGCGACTCTGACCGACGGAGCGGCTCCTCGAGTAAGGAAGGGCAGATGTTCAGAGACACCCACCTTTGTAATTGGATTTTCAACGTCACGACATGATAGACATCCTGCAGCATGTCGGCCACTGTGGCGTCGGGTGCATCTGTCACATAGCTGAGGGGCAGAGGGTTCCACCTCCCTAGCTTGATTATTCCTGCAAAGAGAAGAAAAACACAGTAAACACATTTCTGCTATTTATTAAACCTTCTCATTGTTTGTTCAGTGTTCAGAAGGTCATTCCATAGTCAACATTCAAGGCCCATTCAGAGATATTTTACAACCCGGTGCAATAACCTATTTCTTTCTGGCTGACAGCTGAGTTAACTATACAGGAAGATGGGAATGAAAGGATGGGGTTTAATCACGGACAATCAGTTCTTTTATGTTTTCCTGTTTCTTAAATTACTTAGAAAACCATACGGATACTTCCTTCCCCCAAAGTCTTGTTTCACATTCTAACTTAAGACTGATGCTAAATATACCGGACTGCTGATTTCATAGACCAAAAAAAAAAAAAAAAAAAGCAAGACTTAAGTAAATATAAGATTTGGTTTTGAATTGTACAAGAAAATTCCTGTGTGTGGGCTCAGCACACACACAGTCACATCCTGACTGTGGTGTGATCCCCAGTGCAAACAGCATTTGGAGCTGATGAAGCAGTTCTAGTTCACTTCCAGATTCGTGTTTCACCAGGCAGAGGGGTTATTTTCCAATAGCACAATGACTGACCACAGATCAGAAATAGCAGAGATGCCTTCAACTTCCTTTTTTTTTTTTTTTAATTTTATTCCTCTGCTCTTTTTAGAGTGATAATGGTACCATTTCCCTGTGGGTTTCCTGCTGCATATGGTAAACATGCACAACAATGGAGAGAGAATAAAAATCCTGGTCAAACTTGGGCAACAGAGAGCAGTGACTTTAGGAATACCCTTGTGACAAGAAGATTTGTGGGACAGCTTCAGCAAAACATGATGAAAATGCTAACTTATTCATAAGATGGACCCACCTTATCTGGTGCATAAGGGCACATGTAACGTTGATGAAGAAAAATAAAGAAAAACCCATTCAAAAACACAGTGTAACAAAAATTTTATTTGTATGCAACGAAAAACCCAACGGTCCCCAAGATGTCAGAAATTATCACACATAAGAAACAACTGTTTTAGTGAAAGAAAAGGAACAGAATCTTTTTTTGACAATACAGGTGAGTCCAACTACACTGTTCTTTCAAAATATTTTTTATCGTCAAAGAGAGAGAACACCTGTATACCCAAGTGAACTTTTAAAAGCTTCACAAAATAATGCTTTATAGCTATGGGGTAAAATTCTAATAATAGGAAATGAACTTTCTGGTCAGGGCACGTCCTGTCCAAGATGAAATAAATGAATGCGCAATGCTTGACATAATGCTTGAAAACAGGGAATAAACAGAACAAAAATATTAAAATGATGCACTGTTTCAGTATTAAGATTTAACAATCTGGTGCTGAATATGCTGCAGTATAAATAGTGCCTGGACTCAGATCCAATAAAGTAACACAGCTCTCATTCATAGTACCGTATGTCTCCAGTTCTGGCTCCTTAAGTCACATTTCACTTGCCAAGAAAAGCTGTTTTCTTGTGGGGATAGTTTTGCTAACATTCTCTCTCATGACAATGAAAAGTGCACAGCAATGCAGCATAAAGTAGCCATGAAATGAACATCGAGGGCCCACTGGACAGCCACCTGGAGAGAGGCTGGGTCTGCTGTCTTGCTTCTTTGACTCCTCCTAACCTTTGAAAATTACTAAAAAAGATAACATATAATGTGTCTAACATATTTCCTTTTTTTAAAAAAAAAAAATCACTACATAACTTTAAATTCCTTTAAAAAAATCATTATCATGATAGCCCGTTGAGTATAAATCGGCCATATTCTAAAAACATGGTATATTTCATTATAAGAGATTGGAAGGAGGGAAAAGGGAAGTCAGCAATTGCACCCTGCGCCCTATGACAGGTAAGTAGAAGCCGACTGTGTGGGTCATTTTGGTGACGAAGAATACAAAGGTAACATGAAGCCCACAACTCCTGCCAGCTGCCAGGCACAATGCTAGAGCAGGTTCCCCCATGCTGCTGTGTGTCTGTGCGTCACTGTTCTTTCCTTTTTATTGCTGAGTAGTGTCCCACTGTAGGAATAGACCACACTGCAGTCACACACAACAGAGGATCTCTGCAGGATTTAATTTATATAAAATACAAGAACAGGCAAGACTACAGGACTAATCTATGGGGACTGAGGTCAGAAAGTGGGTACCTCTAGACAGCAGGGGCAACCGACTGGGAAGAAATGTAAAGGGATTTTCTTGTTTTGGCTGCTGGTTGCATGGGCATAAAAACTGTCAAATTCATCAAATGCAACACTTAATACGCATACATTTTACTGTACATAAATTGTATCTCAATATAAAAAAGGGTATTGGGGGAGGGATCTCTGCAGGAAATGACAGACAAATCACTCTACTGGAAAACAGTAATCTCCATTTAGGTGAATTCTCTCCCCACCTTGATGAGCCGGAAGGAGACTTGTCTGGGCTGGAATGAGACACGCACAGGTGTCTTCACAACACTTAATGCCTCCACGGAGAGCAGCTGCTACAGGTTGGTTTCTACATCTTGGAAGAGAGCTGTTGACACATGCTCTTTTCAGGCAATGGGAACTGGCGTGTGCTTTTGCTTTTTCACACCATACTGAATAACCTGCATGGTCCTGGAAGTCACTTTCTTTGCTCTTCTATCTACCAGGGTCTGCAGGTGCAACATCTGCTAGGACAACTATGTCTAGAAGACTGCTCTCCTCCAGCCAGGCAGGGACATGATGTAACTCTTTTTTAAAAGCCTTTCCTCCAAACATGGTCTTTGTCTAATGCATGAACCCTCTTTGGAAATGCATCCCTTAGATACAGTCTTCCTTCCCCAACACAAAACAGACAAAAATATTACTTGGGCTAGAAGTCAAATGTTAATTGAGGAAATCAAACTGGGAAGCACTATAACACAGTGACTAAGAATGCAGGTTTCCAAGTGAAATTGCCTCTGTTCACACCCTGGCTCCTCCACCTACCATGTAACCCCAGAAAGTGACTTAATTTCTCCATACCTCAATCCTCTCTCTATACAATGGAACAGTAAAAGTACTGACCTCATTGGAATATTGTGCAGATTAAATGGAAAGCCCTTAGTACAGAGCCTGGATATAATTAATTTCAACAATTAGCTGTTTACAGCAATTATTTAGACATTTTTAATGCTTCCTTTAGAAAAGACATAGTCAACTTATGACTCAAGTTTTGTTTCTTGTTTTCTTTTATGACTTCATTATCTTTCAATCTTTACTTGGGTCATGTACCTGTAAAAGGCCCTCATTATTTTAAATCAAAAAGGAGGACTGCACATCAGTTGTCTCTCCCTCACCTCCCTCACCTCCCCACTGCCTCCTCCCCATTCATCTCTTCCATCCTTGCCCCTTGGTGCCTCCTTTCCTTCCACCTAGAAGTAGGTTCAGATCTCCCCGACTTTAAAAGTAACAAAAACACGACAACAGTCTCGTTCCCTTCAGTCTCTCATTTTTTTAAAGCTCCACCAGATGTGTACCAGAAGTGCATGTCCAATTCTCCATCGGACTTTCACCGCCTAGATATCTATGTTCAACTCTTTCCAAGAGGAAATGGAAGTTCAGAAGGGTTGCATTACCTTCAGTGGTACCACCAATGCAATAACTAAACCCAGATTCACTTCAAATACCATGCTCTGACTCTTCTTAGTAGCCTGTAAGTCACAGTGGTTCAAGTGCGAAGCAGAGAAGATTAGAAAAGAGCCTGGTTCCAACTTTGGAAGGCCCTGAATGGCCGACTCAGAAGCACACTGGGTCAGGGGTCAGGGGCGAGGCCTGGAGTGCAGCCTCCTCTGCTTGTTAGCTGTCAGACTTTGGGGGAGTTGTGTCATCTCTCCAAGTCTCTGTTTCTGTTATCTGTAAAATGGGGCTAAAAACAATGCCTACCCTTGAGGGGTGTCACGAGGCTTTAAATGAGAATGAGAATTTAGCACTAGGATTGACCCAAATGAATCTCAGTAAACATTAAGGGGGGGAAATAGATCCTGGGGAGTTTTTAGTGTAGATGTAACACCACCAAAGCAAAGTGATAGGAAGATTAACCTCCAGTGAATGCAGGTGGATTAAAAGAAGGCAACATTCTAAGGGGGAAAAACGAGCTGAGAAATCCAGACTGGCGTGTCTAAATATAACCATTAACAGCCTCTTCCCCACTTCCTCCACAGAGGGATATGCTCCCACCGAATGCTACAGTCCAGGAAGAACAGGCTATGGGCCTGCCGGGGAGATGTGACTTGCAGTGCTGGAGAAACCTCAATATTAACAGCCTAACTCTAAGTATACGAATAGAATTTTCAACCCTCACATTTTATGAGTAGGCTTTACAACTGCTATCTGAAAAGTGAAAAACTAATGATTAGATAGTACTACGTGCATGCACACACACAGCTCAAGCCCAGCCAGACACATGGTAAATGCTCAATAAATGGCAAGTCCCATTTCTTCCCTGAATACACTTCACACTCTCACTGTGAAATACTGATCCCCAACATTCACTTCTAGAAATGGTACACATTCTTCAAATTCTCCCTGAAAATAATTCCAACCCTGATCAACCCAGCCTTTTCCCTACGTAGCACTGCAGGAAATATTCTTGGTCAGTCTGTGTATCTTATAAAAAACTTACTTTATCACAATACCCCTTTATGTTACTTTAGTTTGTGAAGTGTGTGTGTGTGTGTGTGTGTGTGTGTGTGTGTGTGTGTGTGTTTCCCCCAAAGCATTAATTCAGCCTCAGGGGGACAGCAAGGCATCAGTATTTTACCTGGAAGTGAGCTGAAGAGCGCCTTTTCAAGCACATCAGTTGCTGACAACCAGGCAAGTTTTCTAGCTACTGGACCAAAAACCTTTCTTCTCAGCTCTGCTCATGTGCCAATGCTCAACCACATAAGGGGCCTCCGGAGAGCCTGGTCATGGTTTGTCCACAGTCACACATCAGACAGCGTCTTGATATTTAAACAACGTAATGTAGGAGACCAATGAGCAAACAGGTGACAGGCCCAAAAGACTGAAAAGCCGGCTACACTTGAGACTTCTCTAGAAAAAATGATCTCCCACAACAGTGCCACTTCAGACAAACACTTCCCGAATCGTCTTTCCTATTTCCAAGGAACTTATCATCTGCAAACATTTACAAAATGCCTGGTGCTGAGGACTATTACAGATGCAGTTTCAAGGTCTCTGAGTCACAGATTATGGGACTTTATTTGGGGTTTTAAATTCGTAAAAATGTTAACATGACTGAATCGAGCACAATATAAATAAAATTGTTTCTATCCAGACAAACCTGTTTGCTAAAATACAAAGGACCTATATGCACTCTTTGTGTAATGCCTTTAGACCAAATAACAAAATGCAATTGTAGGTAAATTTCTCATTACAGATGTAAAATTAGGTTGGGAATGGAGGCAATTTTTGTCTAAAATTAAAAACATGCAGTAATGGAAACCAGTTTTTTACTCTCTCAATGCAGTATTCTGCCAGAGTCAAAGAGTTGACATATCACAAAAAGAAATCTCAAGAAAGTGGTTTGTGTTCATGTTTGTTATTTCTATCAGTTTGTAAACTATCTCAAGGAAATCAAATATTATTCTCAGTAGATATGTAATTCATATCATTAGTATTATTTACCTCTATATGAAAAGAGAGAGGTGATAACACACAATATAGTTCATCAATATTTGATTCAAGTTTTTAGAAAGTCAATCACTTCTGGGGATAAAACAAAATGTGATAATACAATATAATCAATAAAATAGAAAGACTGTATTAAGCACTAATCATCCATTCATTCAACAAATTTTTCTTTTGTTTCTCTAGCACAATTCACTACGATACAAAGATAACCTTTATACACACTACCCTGTAATTATGGAGCTCGCAAATGAGTAGAGAAGCTTATTACTACTCTCTCTCTCTCTCTATATATATATATATAGTAGTGAAACCACTCTTAAAAGAAACCAAAATAACAGTACTTACCCCCTGTGCCTCAAAAATGACAAACATTTATTTCATGAAGAACTGCAACAAAATGCCTGGGAAGTACATGAGAATAATTCTCACGGTCTGCCGTGGCATATAGATATATGCTGATAAAATAGGTATATAGTGGGTGTACTACAGAATAAAGCCCACAAATCAATCTGTGAGACAGATACAGGAAGCTAGCAATATATCAGCAGTATTCTTATAATACAGCTCAATAAATAACTTTGTTTTACGCCAGGTGCATTTTAACATTGATTTTCAAAGCAAAGTGAAAACCCAGCCTGGGGAGAGGAGAAAAAAAACAAAACAAAACAAAACAAAAAAAAAAAACGAGACAAAGGCTGGGGTTTATATACCTCATAACTCCCTGCAAAAGATCTTAGCAAAGGAGTATCAATAAAAACCCCAACCTCAGAACTAAGCCTTGGGGCTTCTGGTTCACGGTATTATTTCCGCAATACACCAACTGCTGACGGGGCCCCTTGTAGAAACGGGAGAACTCATGACGTTGATTGCATCAGTTTATCCTCCTTCAGTGGCCATGTCCCTACGGGATAGCATATAATTTTCTGTTGTTCAGCTATGCTTTGTTAAAGAAATTAAAAACTGTCTGTCCCATATAATAAGAACATAGAATTATTTAGCCATAAATCAGTTCACATGAAATCACCACCCAGCAGTACATAATAACTCAGTCTGGGTTTCTAACCTAGGCCTGACTGTGGTATATCATCAAACTGTAGCAGCAGAAAGGCATAAATTGTAGTTACTATTGTTAAACCTGTGGTGGGGGTGACTTCTCAATGAGGAAAGAGAAAAGAGGCAAAACAGAGATGGTTTCTAAATATCCAGGTCTTCTTTAATGCATTGCTTTCCATTCCCCAATAAAACTCAGTAGGACTCTTCTACAGCTTCTGGTCTGATTTTATTTTGAAAGATTTATTTATTTATTTATTTATTTATTTATTTATTTATTTATTTATTTATTTTATTTCAGAGAGAGAGAGCACAAGCAAGGGGAGCAGGAGAGGGAGAAGTGGGCTCCCTGCTAAGCAAGGAGCCTGATGCAGGGCTCGATCCCAGGGCTGCAGGGCTCCATCCCAGGACCCTGGGATCATGACCTGAGCTGAAGGCAGACACTTAACCGACTGAGCCACCCAGGAGCCACTCTGCTCTTATTTTAAAGACTATATTTAAAATGTTTTGCATTGGGGTAAAAGTAAATAGAAAATGAAATAGCATTTTTCTGGCATTTTACATTATTCAGGTGCCATAATAACTTATGTGAATTAATGAAACCTCAAAACACACTTGTCTGGGAACTTACAATACACTTAATCCTATGTTTAAAACAATACAAAAGAAATCAACAGACAAAAATAAATAATTCAATGATTCAGAATAAATGTTGAAGCCATACTGTTAGATAAATTTATCTAAAAATCAATAGACACACACACACACCACACACTGCATGCTCACCTGCAACAATTCAGGTATTTTTGACAAACACAAACAAGGTGTTTTTTTTTTTATTCTTTAATGACATTAACTTTTATTCTTAAATAATACCTGTATCTTTCAGGAGATAGTATTAGCAGGAACATCACTAGCATTACAAAACTGAAATATGGGGCACCTGCCTTGCTCAGTCAGTAGAGCACGTGACTCTTGATCTTGGGGCCGTGAGTTCGAGGCCCACGTTGGGGGTAGAGTTTATTTTCAAAAAAGACTGAAATGTGAATTTCAGAGCACTTTCTGAATAAACTATAGTGAGATATAGCTGTCTACCAATCTTTTCTGGAGCTGATCATCCCCTTGTGCTACAGAAACATTCCACTTAAAAAATATATACAGTACCATTTGGTGCCTTGTAATTCTATACATGGTTTTTACATTTTGCAGCATAAAGATTTTGTCTCATGTAATAGACGCTGCTTCACATTTGGGAAACGTTATGTTATAACCCTGACTTTTATTAGATTATTTAATATAAGCACTAAGTAACTAGACTAAATTAATAAAGACCCTATTAAAAAAAACAGAGAGAGAGAACAAAATTATTCCACAAATTAAATAAAACTTTCTGAAGTTGGTATTTTAAAAACCTTTATTTAATTTTCAAAATTCCAATTCTTCTGAAAAACAGCCAAAATATTGGTCAGGATATGAAAAAAATATGGTTGGCATTTAGTTATTTGTTTCATAAGAGTGCCATTCAAAACTATTACATGGGGAAAGAGGACAAATGAGAAAGAAAAGTGTTATGAGAAATTATTTGGGATCAGTTCTAAGCTTCTGACACTGGTTAAAAATTATTTCATCTGGAATATATTTTCTTATTGTTCTCAGTTTAATCACTATCTAAAAGAGTTTCAAATTAAAGGATTAATTTTGGCAGGTAACACAAACTTCTCCTTTTTTTCCTCCTTTCTATTCAGAAATACATTTGCATAAAGAGATTTCCCTCTAGCATTTGTCCCCCTAAAATATCTTCAATAATCAAAGACACAAGGGAAAAAGTATACTCTTTTTAACATACTTTGCTACATTCTAGCAGATGCTATTCATAACTTATGTTTAGCCAGTGTTTCTGCATCCTCTGGGGTAAGAAGTATCCACTGAAGATCTAAAAATACAGTTGCTGCACATATTTCCCATCCTAATTAATTACATGTATTCTTTTCAGATTGGAGTTCCAATGTTGCAGTAAGTTTTCCTGATGACCTAGCTTTCAGGTACATACTCCATCCTAACAATAAAAAAAATTTAAAAAAAGACCCTTGGAAACCCTATCAACTGCATGCTCCCAATTATATATTCCAGAATTGTCCCTCAGGCATATTCTGTTTCCTATAATTTAAGGTTACATAATATCTGATCTTAAGGGCAATATTATGATGGCATGTTGATTATCAAAGAAAATGTTGCCATATAATATGCAGGCAAAAAGTATACTCATTTATGTTGTACATTTTTATTCATGTGCCAACTAATCTGATTTCACAGTAATTTGTTAAGAAACTATAAGACATGGAAGCAAATATGGCTGTAACTATTACAAAATGGCAACTGCTTTTCGTTTGGAGATGTTTTGTTTTGTTTCCTTTTGTTTTGTTTTGTTTGGGGTTCCTTTAAGAACATTTTAATAATTTTTGCTTTCAATACATCTTCATACAGACTCTACAATTACATCTAATAATGTACACAGTTTACAAGTTTCAGAGAGCTCCCCTTGAAAGAAGTTCTGAAAATTCCTTTATTTCCATTTTTGGGGGAAATGTACAGCAAACCACACTTCTAAATATGGCACTACCATTTTAATGGCTATGATATAGAAGCCAAGGGTCCAATACATAAGTGCTTGCTCATTAGGCAAATGTTTTTGAATTGAAACAGAGGTAGATATGTAGCCACAACATAAGCACTGGTGATGAATAATGACAACAGTCTATCTGAGCCCCCTAAAATATTCAGCCACGTTAGAAAAATGCCATATGAATCAATAGGCAACTGAACTGCGGTAGACACCTAGCAATCATTCTTGACAAGATGTCTAGTTATCCCATGGTAGCTGGGCTGAACAGCTGGAGATGATCTGGAGGATAAGGGAAGGTCAAAAATGGATTATTTTTTCCTCACATTTCCAGGACTTTGCAGTTTAGTGAGGACTGTGCTGTTGAGAGTGGTCAGATGAAGTGAATGGGTTCCAAGTTCATCCCTAGAGCAGCTGTGAGCCCTACCCTGACTTCTGGAACATAAAGTTCCAGGGGTAGATCCCAGAAGATGCTAAGGATGAACCAAGTTTGAGAAGCACTGCCCAAGTTGTCCAGTAAAAAAATGAGGACCTGTAGTAGGGAAAAAAAGTCAATCCTCTGACTTTCAAGAGAAGGGCAAAAAGACCACAAGAATCCCAGGTTCCTTTTTTCCGACTCACCAGCAAATATTCACATATTTGTCAAGCACAGTAAGTGAAGAGAAAGGAGAAAGTTACGGCGTGTGAGAAGAAAAATGGGGTCAGGAGGTGAACTGTAACTGTTTCTTTTTAAATTTGCAGGATTGGCATAGGCTAAATAGGTAAAAGCAGGAAAAAAAAAATGGTTCCCCATACATACATAAACTCCGGGTCTCTTTACTTTGACTATATACCACCAGAAAGCAAGGGCCACGTCATTAACCGCTTTATACAACACTAGCTAGCTACAGCCCCATAAGCATAAGGAGACCTAAAATACTGTGTGTGTGTGTGTGAGTGTGTGTGTGTGTGTGTGTATGTGTGTGTGTGACAGTCACATAACAAGAAAGCCACTTTGTCTGAAAGAGCAGCAGACCCGAGAATCAGGATATTTAGGGTTGGTCTTAGATCTGTCCCCTGTCAGCTGTAGCTCACATCTATAGGCAACCCATTTAACTTCTCTGGGCCCCTTTATGGAAGAGAAAATTCTTCCATAAAATGGTGATTTAAAAGCAAGAACAATAAAAACACCGCCACCAATAACAAAAAAAATTCCCCTGTCTGACTCACAAAATGGTAATTATAATAAAACATGAGCTAAATACTCAAAATTATAAAGCATTGTATAAACACATGCTGGTATTCATGAATTGTAAGTACACATAAAAGAGGTACGCTTTGCATTTTTTTAGAGTGCTTTTAAGGGAAAGTTTCCTTTACTTAAGCAAAAACATGAATCTTCTAAAACGTCACTGGCTACTATGGCAAGTCATCTGACGTATCAAAAGAATCTGGGGCAAGTCACTTAATCTCTTTGAGCCTCCATTTTACCATCTTTAGGAAAGACTGCAATCTGAGAGGTGTTAGGAACTGCATCTCACCACAAGCCTTCTACTGCAAAGCATCCCAGAGATGGATGGAGGTATAGATGAAAGGGAGGGAGGGAGGGAGGAAGCCAGGAAGGAAGATGGATAGGGGGAGGGAAGAAAGAAGGGAGGGAGGGAGGGCCACTCCGCCATAACCCATGGGCAGCACTAGGTTACTCTGCAGGTTCACCTGATGTTCCCTACCAATACTCTGCCCCCAGCATCCTGCTAACCCCCAAAAAGCAGAAAAATGAGCTCCTACACTCTTAGCACCTTGGATATCCAAGAAGACCAGCACAAGAGATATTCTAGACAGCTGCTGAAGGCACAGAGAAAGGCCTGAGGGGCTAAAAGCCTCAAATCAAACTTTCTCATGGAATCCACATCACCCTCAGAGACTTATTGATGATCTTCCCCTTATAACTCTGACATTCTAAATCAAAACACTACCCGAATACTTTGGGGCCCAATAATGGTGGTTTTGATTACTGTCATTTTAAACACACATTAAGCCTTCAAAACTGTGAAAATAAACTCAACATTGAATTGGTGGGTTGATTTTTCTTTCATTAAAATTCTACTTTTCTATTAAAAAAATGGCAAGCACCCAGCTTTTTGTTTCTCAGGGAGGGCTCATTTTTAAACTTTCAAAGTATAGTAAACAACTTCTAAATTCAGTATAACTGAAGGTCTGCCAGTTGGTGAACAAAACAACAATGGCTTTCACATCAACCAAAAAAGGGAACGTGGCTCAATCAGGATTTTTTCTGAGTATCATTTTGCCAACTGTACTTCTTACCAAAATAACGAAAGCTGGTGCCTACAGACTACTAATGGACTGCTACTTGAATAAATATAATTATGTTCATTACTTCTTTACACTAAAATTATTAGCTAAGACTAACTTCCCCAGGGATTCTTTTATGTTAATGAAAGACAATAACACAACCATTAGCACAAGATACTCTCAGATCAATTTTGCACTTCCATAGACCAAACAGAAGAAATAAATTATCTATATGCCTCCACAAATAAGTAATTTCCTCTCCTTAAAGATACATTTGTACAGATCTTCCTAGATTTACAATGGGGTTATGTCCTGACAAACGTATCATAAGTTGAAAATATTCTAAGTTGAAAATGCCTTTAAAACACCTACCCTACCAAACATCATAGCTTAGCCGAGCCCACCGAAAATGCCTTTAAAACACCTACCCTACCAAACATCATAGCTTAGCCTAGCCCACCGTAGAATGTTTACATTAGCCTACAGTTGGGCAAAATCACCTAACAAAAAACCTATTTTATAATAATGTTGAAAATCACATGTAACTTACTGAATACTGTACTGAACATGAAAAACATAATGGCTATCTGGATATGGAACAGTTGTAAATGCGTCAGTTGCTTACCCTGCTGATCGTGCAGGCTGACTGGCAGCTGCAGCTTGCAGTCATTTTTAGTTGTTCAGTAGTGCATTATTATATTCACTTTATAACTATCCATCAAAAAACTGTGTATTTAGTTTACGCTTACCATGGGATTGCTACGTTAGTACACTAGAAGAAAGTAATCACCCAAGTTATCCAATTAAATGATTAACCAAGTTATCACATTAAATTTAAGTCATACCATAAACAAATAATAAGTTATTAGTTTTTAAGTTCTAATATAATACTTTTCGGTATGATTCACAGTAAGTTAAACTTACTTAAGTTAAATGCTCACAGACATTTATTTATCAATTTGTGGTTCTTATACACTTGGAAACATCTCAAAACCAGTCATAATCCATCAGTCAGGGACTATCTCATTCATCTGAATGCCCTAGCCTTCTGACTGACACTTAGTAGAGGCTAAAAAAAAAAAAGAAAAAAAATGCTTGCATAATATTATTGAAACATGATTATGTTCTAAGAACTGTGAATCCAATAACGATTGCAAATTTCCTCCCCAACCACATCTATGTGACATATAGCTTTAGCATTCAATTTGTATTTTGTCAAGCAAAATAAAGAAATTAGAAGCAAGAGCTTTGCAATTCTTGTCCCTGCTACTGAATTACTTGATGACACAAAATATTGGATTGGGGTGGTGCATGTAATAATGCTTATAATAAACCAGAATAAGACTCCTGAAAACAAATCTTTCATTCATCCATAAAGCACTCCATGTGAAGCAAACCCATGTGAACAAGTTATTATGGTACTGACTTTGGGGCACAGTGACTTCTTTCGCCGGCCTAGTCATGATGTATGTAGACTATGTCCAACTGTTTCATACGTTTCTTGCCCCTCTACTGGTAAGAAATAATCTGGGTTACAAAATCACTTCACATGAGTTATTAACCATGTTAAATATCCAGCAATTTTCAATATGGGCTTGATTTTAGACAACTGACAAACATAACTGTTTTCTATAACTCTTTACGCACCCAAACCCGGAGACAAAGCCCAATTTTGTCTTCCTGAATTTTCAGTTCCTGCTTGGTTCATATGAACCTTTTATGCTTTTCCTACAAAATGCAGTCATTAGTATCAAAGTATTTTCTCAAGATCTGCTCTAATAGAGTCGTAAGAGATGCTTGAGATTTCCATATTTGCTGTCTCTATTATCTTTTCGGAAGACAATTACTGTTTCACCCCAGGGCATTCAAAATAACTGTTGCAATAATCCAAATATTCAATTGCCCAGAGTGAGTATCCTTACACAAACATTCATTCTGGACAATTTAAGGTATTTGCTTTTGCAAATGTAAGGCCTACAGGTATGTTTTACAAAAAGCGACAATAACATTTTGCATCTGGAATGCAGAAGAAAACGACCTTTCAAAGTCACCACAGCACAAAGGGAAGTCACAGCCTCACCAGTCTCAGGAAAGCCCCAAGTCCTCAGGGAGAAGAAGGCAACCGAGAGTGGAGAAAACCATAAATGCCCAGGCTAGTTTGCCTCATCTACACTGAGACACTGCCCAAGTGTAACCTGACCCATGGTTGTTAGGGAAAATATCACCTCTATTGTTAACTTACTCCCAGCAAATACATTTCTGTTTTAATGGAAAAGAAGATCTGGGTTCACACTAATCAGACCCAACGGAAGGCCATATTAGCAATTTGGCAGGTGCCCGAGGGCCATACCTAATCTGCATAAAATGAAGCAGATTGCAACCGCCCTCATCTTTTTTATTTTTAAACTGGTTTTTGAAGCCGAGCATACATAAAATCTCAGAGGGAGAGACAAGGAGATGGTAGTGCATACATTTTCCTTCATGCCTTGATTTTCATTCTTTTTGTACAAACCATCTTCCTGAATGGCTATTTACTGAAACCAAGATAACAAAATAAAAGGTGCTAGGAAAAGGAGTGGGCAGGGATCACAAATGCTAAAAAGAAAAGAAAAAAGAAAAAGAAAAAAAAAAGTCTTATATCTTGTAATAGATCTTCACAATCCTCCATAGTATAATTTTAAATCGGTTTGAATTTGAATTCAGTGTTCTTATATTTTGTAAAGACATGCTAAATGGAAATATGCTCTGGGAAACAGGCTGCAGCTAACAGAAATTCCAAGACTAATAATTATTTGTAAACCTCTGATCTGTCTAATAGAGAAAAATGTTATATTAAGTATCACCATTATCATCTCAACACTGGTTTCTGCTGCTCATAGAATAATTTAAAGTGACAGTGCTCTTCATATCCTAGGAATTTATCATCAAAGTCATTCCGTTCAAGACTGGGTAAATCTGTACATAACTCAGCAATAATGAATGGTGGGTAATGCAAGCCACACAAATTCTAGAAAAGAAGAATAAACACACAAAGGTAAGTGTATCAGACAATTTTTTTTTTTTAATGGAGTTAATGTAGACATGGAAGTCTCAAAAGAGAGCCGTGATGAACTCTGGTTTCCGTTGCTTTAGAAAGACATAAAGAAACTGCTTAGCAGGATGCTAGCGAGCACAAGGATGTTACAAGAAAATGGTTCCACCTCAGAGAAGCCGTATCTTTATCTTACGTATTAAGGTCATTAAAGTAAAAAAATGGGAATGCCAGGTGGTTTTGAGGAAGATTAGGGGATCTTGAAGTTGCTTCACAGGGAAATAAGAAGCCATTGTAGAACATTAAGAAATGATTAAGAGTTATCAATCTATCAGTATCAGCAAAAGGCAGGCACCAGCTTTCCTCGAGCTACGGAAGCTATGTCATAGGTGCCTGCTGGATAACCTGGACCGTAGAGGAACTAGACAATTGTTGCATTAGAGAGGAGAGGGTGTCTGCCGGCCACTGTGGAAGGAACGACACAATCTGAAGACAGGCAAGAAAGAAAGGTAGGAATGCTATCAAGTGAAAGTACTGCGTTAGAATCAGAAGACCAAGTCACCTATCTCTCAGTAGTGCCTCTCAGTCTCCTCCCTGTAAATAAGGTCACAATGGTCTCCATCTCAAGGACTGTTGAAGGCATTAAATGAGGTAATAGGAATTCAGGCTCTCAGTAAATTCTAAACTGCCAGCAAAAGTAAGTTGCCAGTGTTGTTGACATTATAAAGAATGAACACAATGACAGAGTTTCAAATGACTGATTTTTTGTTTAGAATCTTAGAATCAGGAGGATTTTATTTTCTCTCTGACAGTAGGACTGAAATTCCTAAAGAGCTAAGTAACTGTTCTAACACACCTTGAGTGGTGATGAATAGCCAATCTTTGAACTTTTAAGGACAAGGATATAGATACGATTTAACCAAGTAGGGGTGCCTGGGTGGCTCAGCTGGTTAAGTGTCTGCCTTCGGCTCAGGTCCTGATCTCGGGGTCCTGGGATCGAGCCCCACGTCTGGCTCCCTGCTCAGCGGAGAGTCTTCTTCTCCCTCTCCCTCTGCTTGTGCTCTCTCTCTCTCTCTCAAAATGAATAAATAAAAAATCTTAAAAAAAAAAAGATTTAACTGAGTTAAAAAAAAAAATCATGTTTGACCAGGAAAGGTCATATAATTATGGACTCTTAAGAATGGAGGTTATTTTATAATTTCCCATATATAGAAAAAAAGGACAAAATTCCAGTGACTGCAAAGAACCCACATTTTTAAGTTCTTACTATAAACTGGACACCTCATTATGTTAATTTTCACAAAAATCCTATGATATAAATATGAGTGTTTCTGTTTTAGATTAGGCTACAGAACTTGCCTAAGGTCACAAAAATGTTAAATGGCAGATACCTGAAGCCAGGTGTGCCTGACCCCAAAGCCCATATTCCCACTTCCCCAACCCCTACATCATGGCACATCTTACCCTTTGGAGAACTCCTATTTAGCATCTGAGATGCAACTCAAACAATACCTCCAGCAGGAACAGCACTCTTCCTATCCACATCCCCACCCAACCACCACCAAGAATTAATCTCACTGCAAATGTATTTATTCATGAAGTAAATAACTACAGTTCATGTGAAATCTCCTTTCCCCATTAAACTGCTGGCTACTCGATGGAGCTTCCTTTTAGTCATCCTTATATCGCTAGCACTAAACTGAGCACCTGGCATAAAATAGGCATCCAATAAATATGTAGCGATTGAATCAACGGAATTTAAAGACTCCAAATTGCCTCTAACTTGATACCAACTCTTTCATGCTATTATTTTTATTAATCGCCCTTATTCGTTTATTGAGGGTCAACTATGAGTCATATAGGGCTGCTCTAGGTGTCTTACATCAATACACTTATTTAATCCTCAAATTATTTCTATAAAGTAAGAATTATCCTTATTTTAAAGATTAAGAAATAGTAGCAGAAAAAGATTAAGCAACTTGCTATAGGTGCATAGCTTATAATAATGATAATAAATCCAGGAATTAAGTGCCTATTTTGTGCCAAGCACAACACTAGGATTTAACATATATTATCTCCTTTGATCTTCACAACAAACTAACGAGGTAGATGTTATCATCACATTTTGCAGATGAGAATACCAGGGAAGGACAAAAAGGTTAAGTAGTTTCTCAAGTTACACAGCTAATAAACAGTGCAACTACTATTTAAAACTCAGGTTTTTATGACTCCAAAGCCCACATTCTTTCTCCTATATCAAGATCCTTTCTACTATGTTATGTTGCCTAAATCTTTCTATTTTAAATACCTGAGATAAGCATTTGAGATAAAATAAATCTCTAATAGATGATCTAAATCTAGATTGGTCACATTTAATAAATGGGTCCGTCAGAATTAAAAATAGCAATATATGCAGGCAAAAAGAGGCCCAGGAGTATAGGCCTGATTTAATGAACTGAATCAGTTGTATTTTGTTGGACCCAAAATACCATACATCACTTTTGAACATAAACAGCTGTGTAATACTAATATTATCTTTCAAATGTATCATTACATTTTTTTACTCATTCATTTTAACATTTATGGGGTGCTCACCCAGGTACTACAAGTACAGGGTGGTGAACGAGATCGGTCTGGTGCCTACACTCATGAAACTTAGAGTCTACTAGGTCTAACCAACAAGCAAAGATGACATTAAAAATTTAACAAGTGCTAGGCATGAAAATAATAGGATGCTATGAGAAAGCATAATTGGGTAGTCAGGGAAAATGGCCCAAGGGATGAAAAGGAACCTGCCTTGTGAATAGTGAAAAGAGGCTGCTGCCCCAAAGTGGGGAAGGAATGTAGGCTGGCCAGGAAGAAGGGAAGTTTGCCTAGGCTGAGTTAAGGAAGGTCAGTGGGGCTGCAAGCAGGAATGGGGGGAGGAAGTGGCGAAGGATGGAGGCCAGGACAGAGGAGGAAGGCCTTTGCAGGTCACAGCAAGTATTTGGATTTTACTCTGAATTACACAGAAAACCAGGGAAGGGTTTTAGAAGGGTAACTGGCATTGCTCCTTTTGTATTTAAGCCACCACTCAGGCTGGGGTGGGGGGGGGGGGGGGGGGGGGGTTTGAGAGGGGATTTGAACAGACGTGGAACTGAGCTTAGAGGCTGTTGCAGCAGGTTAGGTTAGAAGGCATGCCAGACTGGACCAGGGGAAGCAGTGGACATGGAACAAGTTAGACATTTCCCAGTCTTCCCCATTCCCAAATCACTGAGCTCTGTGCCATTTAAAAAAAATAAAAATAATAAAAAATATATATATATATACACACAGAGAGAGAGAGAGAGAGAGAGGAGAGGGGTTGAGAGAGGAGACCACGAAGTAGTTTCAAAGGTCCTGGGATGTTCTTTCCATTTCCTAAGCAGGGTAGTGAGTACAAGGGTGCTTGTTTTATGGTTTATTCTTCAACGTTAAACATGTATGTTACTCATGTAAACATGGCATATTTAATAATGAAATATTTAGAGATTATTAATGTTATGAGTTTTAAATGACTGCCATATCCTAGAATACTCAGATAGAGCAGTCTTGTCATTTAGGGAACATTTATAAATTCTTTTTATAATTCTGTTAACCCCAGGTTAACTGTAATAACAAGAAAACCATAAGTTAAATTTAAAGTTTTGACAATTCAACCTCTTAAATAATGGTGAAAATTGGAAATTTGAAATTTCTCAATTGGGAATATAATCTAGAATTTTTAAAAAATATATTGTCCATTACCAACTAGTCATAAACACAGAATGACATACAAATGCAAAGATATTTATTAAAGAGTTAGTGGGGCACCTGGCAGGTTCAATCCATGGAGCGTGTGACTCTTGATCTTAGGGTTATAAGTTCAAGCCCCACATTGGGTACAGAGATTACTTAAAAATAAAATCTTAAAAAAATTTGATATTATCAATTTAAAAAAGTTATCAGTAAAAATTAAAAAACTTTAAAAAACCTAAATGCCTAAAACAAATGGGATGGTTAAGCAAATTATGGTATACCCACACCATCATTAAAAATTAATGCCATGGGAAATGTTTGCTATATTAAGTGAGAAAATGTTATATATAAAGATATAGTTTTGTGCTTATGAGGAGGGAAGAAAAAAAGACTATGAGGGATGGGGAAAAGACTTTATTAGTTAAGATAAGAAATATCTTGGGGGCTCCTGGGTGGCTCAGTCGTTAAGTGTCTGCCTTCAGCTCAGATCATGATCCCAGGGTCCTGGGATCGAGGCCTGCATCAGGCTCCCTGCTCCACGGGAAGCCTGCTTCTCCCTCTCCCACTCCCCCTGCTTGTGTTTCTGCTCTTGCTATCTCTCTCTGTCAAATAAATAAATAAAATCTTAAAAAAAAAAAAAACAAAAAAAGAAAAGAAAAGAAATATCTTGGACCGGGGCGCCTGGGTGGCTCAGTCGGTTAGGTGTCTGCCTTTGACTCAGGTCATGATCCCAGGGTCCTGGGATCGAGCCCCATGTTGGGCTCCCTGCTTAGTGGAGAGTCTGCTTCTTGCTCTCCCTCTGCCTCTCCCCTTGCTCGTGCTCTCTCTCTCAAATAAATAAATAAAATCTTTCAAAAAAAAAAAGGAAATATCTTGGACCATAGATGACATCAAATGGGAATCTTACCATATCCTTCATACTGTTTTGTATTTTTCAAATTTTCTACAATGGGTGCATTTATTACTGTTAAATCACTGTGCTTTCCTTGCAAATTATTAAGCAAAGCAACCTACAACAAAAAAAGTTATTTGCATTCAGAAATCTCGGTTCTTTTATAAATTCTTGACTATTTTCAGATAAGAAACCCTCCAATTCAGAAACGCTCACATAGAAATAGGAACAGTTCTGATGTTGTCTAAAAGGAGATTAAGCAAGAAAGCCCTGATTTTCAAAGTGGCTGGATAGGAACACCAACAAATTAAATCAAACTGGACAGTTAGCAGAAATTAAGTCCCCTCATACTCTTTACCACCTATTCAACTAACATCTACGCAGCGCCTTTGGAGAAGGCAGGATACCACACCACAAGGGGATAGGGGAAAACAGAAGGTAATCCCTATCAACAAGGGTTTCTCATCACCTGGCTGGAGAAAGAGCAGGTAATGCAAGACATCAGGGACAAATCAGCAAGTAAATGATCCCCATGCATGTGCCTAGGGAAGGCAAAACAAGGGAAAGAACTGCCTCTGAATGCTGCAGAGAAGTTGTGCTGGATGAGTAACACTTCCCCTTCTGAAATACTAAAGAGGACTGCCAAAAGGGACAAGTAGCCAATGCCTAATCAATGTAAGCAATGTCAATACCAAGATAAGAAAGGAGGTAAGAACTTCCACACCAAACAACCTTCGCAGAGTCTAGCACTCCTGGCTCCTGATACGGACCTGCTTGCTCTGATTTAGCTCACTTCCCCCTTTGTGGGCTAAGGAATAATTATTATGTTAACAGATAGAAGACAAAACATAAGTGGCAGCTCTAATTGACATAACCAATAACTCTCAGTTAATGGTTACTTACCTTAATTAAAATAGTGCACATTATTTAGAAGAAAGTTTTAAAATACCATGATAAAGAGCAATACAGGATATAAAATATCTCAGTATAATTTGGGGTACAACCACAAAAAAAATATGTCATATAGGCCGGAGATTATTAATTTACCATGTATATTTAGCATAAAGAAAGTATATTCCTTTAAAAAATAAGAACACTGTATTGCTTTAATTCTATGTGAGTCTTTTCAGTCCCCCCCAAATAAATAACATTTATAAAAACACTCCTTTAAATGACATTTTAAATAAAATCACACAAATCTCAAGTAAATTTTTTAAAGTAATTTGGCATTCTTTATTTTTGCTTCCAGCATCTTATATTACATCAATAAGAATACTGGACTACCCATTTTTTTTCCTTTTTGGTTATGCCCTTAAAATAACTGTGATGTTCCCATAGCTAAGCGCTTTACACTTGTAAATAGCCCCTCCCAGAAACCCAAATCTCCATATCTTAATATCATGAAAGCTGGAACTGTAAAATAAAATCTGTTAGCAGCTGAAATCTTAATGAGGTTCTACAAAGAAGCGGCTTTTCTGCAATGACTCAATGCATGGAAACAGTTGAGTAATTATAAATGCATGGGCTGAATGTGAGTTGGCAAATATAATACCACAGAATGTACCCAGAACTAGGGTTGTCCCAGTTCAAATGAGTCTATCTTCCTTTACCAGTGCAAGCACACAACTAACCTGAAATGTCTTTGGCTGAGAGAGAGGTGTGAGCCTATAAAATTCCGTCCCTTGACTCCCCATTTACATGGTGACAATCTGTTCTGGCCCACCAGCAGCCTGTTCTTAAACAACAAAGCACTTCAGACTGCATAACATTGGTTTCATCTGACATAACAGAAGCCAATGACAATTGCCTGGAGAGGTCGTTCTCAAAATATGGGGACATGAGACCCTCCCCCCATAAAGAACTTAAGAAAATGAAGATTCTGGGATCTGCCACTGAGGGACCAGATGCACTAGGCTAGAATGGGCCCAGGAAAACTGCACTTACATAAGCACCCCAAAGCCAAGCAGGCCTCTCGGGGAAATACTAGCATAGGGTCTGTCTCCCTAAGAAGGCGAGGGGGAAAATGCAAATGATGGGTGCAGAAAGGGGAGCCACGTTTTTGTTTTGTTTTTTTTTACTCCACCACTATCAATTTTTTAGGAAAAAGGAAAGACGTTTCCTCAAAAGTATTCTCTGAACCTTCACACATATAACTGCAAACTTAAAGCATGTCCTAGAAATATTTTAGTATACTCTTTCATGGTAAAGAAGTCAAACTCCACATGCTTATTTCTAGGTTTACATATGTGTGTGTGTGTGTATACATATACATACATACATACATATATACATACACACGTGTATATATGTGTATATTCTTTAAAAGGAAAAGAAAGAAAGCTCTCAGCGCCGAACTCCCTCAAATCCATTCTCACTTAGGAATTCCAAAAATTTAGGAATATTTAATTACATGAATATTGCATAGTCCACAGCAACTACTATTATTTATTCTCTGCATACTGCAGATAAAAAAACATGCAGTCTCTACAATGAATATACCTAACAAGGTAGGGAGTTAAAATGTAAACACAGTGAAACCCTTTATTTCCATGATTATGTCTCCACAATTCTCACTTAGTTTTTCCCTAAGCCCATTAAATTCCAAGCCCTGTATGCTAATAATATGTTTGGTTATCACAACATGTAGCCCTTTGTGAAAAAAACCTCAGGAAGTACCAAAACCTTAAGCTGACAATTTATCCCCCTCCCCCACCAAGAACAACACTTTCCAGAGCCTTCTGAGAGCTTTTCATATCTTGACAGCTGTAGGCTGCTTGCCCAAGTCATCTGGCTTATGGGACTTGCCATGTACCACACAATGAACACCTCTATGAAGGTGGGACTATGCTGGGCTTAAATCGGAGTAGACCTGAGAGATATGAAGCCATAGCGGTCTCAGAGGTACAAAAGCTGGCTTCTCCTGATGCTGACAATACAGTTTAAGCAATGGTATTCTTAGAAGAGATATAAATCCTATAGTCTAGAAAAGCAGATGTCAAAAAGATGAAAGAAAATAATGGGTGTGTTTCTATGGATAGAGTTATTTTAGAGGAGATGGTTTAAAAGATTCATGAGGTTGGGTGCCTGGCGGGCTTGGTTGGTAGAACATGATACTTGATCTTGGGGTCATGAATTTGAGCCCCATGTTGGGTGCAGAGATTACTTAAATAAAATTTTAAAAGAAGAGTTGTGAAGCTGTGAAAACACTTGTACAATCACAAAAATGTGAAAGAATATGAGTAGGTATCAACATGAGAAATTAGAGTAATAACAGTAACATTCACTGATTACAACGTCACTTTTTGGTCATTAATCATCTCACTTAATCCTTAAAACAGTACTAAAGTAAGGAGGGCTCTTAACCCATTTTACAGATGAAGCACAGAATAATTAAGTAACTCTAGCAAGGTCAGATGCCTTAGTAAGGAATAAGGCCAGGATCTCAACACTATCCTAAAAATCCTTCTGTGTGACTGCTTAGGAAGTTTTCCCATGAGCCTAAATTTTTAAGACTCCATAAAAATCATGGAAAGTGGAACACAGAAATAAGCAGGAATTTCTAAGAATTTTATCAAAGAGGTCACAGCTCAGAAAGACCTAAGAGACAGGAAACTTGCTAACTTTAACATAAAACTTTTTAAATGAATTCAGGGAGCAAATGATGATCTAAGAAAAGACACGATGACTGTTTAAGGGAGATGATAGCGTGTTAAAAAAGATGAAAAGATTGGAGGCAAAACTACCCAATTACTGCCCTATCTCCATTTTATTTGCTAAAGCAAAAGAAGCTTCAAACTAGAAATGCTAGAATAATGGCTAGGAAAGCCCTGAAAGCTAATATAGGAAATAAAGGCATAAAAGAACATCCGACTGCTGTAAATAAGTCTTCTAGCCCAAAGAATTCATGTCCCAGGATATTAGAATTTGTAGAAGTGATACCTGATGGCAAATAAATAAGTAAATAAGTAAAATCATGAAGAAACAAAAGAATTCCAAAACAAGTCAAATTTTAACTCGAAGTTTGAAATTTAAAACGTGAAAAAGTTCAGTCTACGAAGAAAGTATAATGTCAAACTAAAATCATGGCTTTAAAAAAATAAATTAATTAATTGATTAATTTAATTAAATCAATCAATTAATTGATTTAATTAAATAAATCATGTCTTTTGGCCAGGGCACAAATATTTAAGAAAATCTTTCATCATACCTTATAGACACGATAGACGGTAGAGTTAAGCAGTTTGTGCCTTACTGAAATAACTAGTCTCAAAGTCAGACTCAATGGTGCTTCTCAGGGTTATGACTCAGTGTTCTGTCTTTGACCCTACCGATTCAACACTGTACCAATAATTTGGATGAAGATGCTTCTAAAATGTATAGAGTTCATGCAACCAATATAGTTCATTCAATGGGCTACTAACACTTGACTTGATAAAACAAAAGGAAATTTAAACAGGAATGAATATGTTAATATAATATATAATTTTTTACTGTACCTAAATTCATGTGAAAAACAAGAACCGAACTTGATTACATTAAGGTGACTAATATGAGCCACTGTTGTGAATATCTGCTAAACACAATTAATGCACTGATAGAATCAAGATCTTATGTGCGGTAATGAGATGAGTTAGCTTCAGAGGGCCATGGATAACTAGAGAGCAGCCAGATACAAGGGCGATAGAGAGAGTGGAAGGACAGACACAGGATAAAATGTACACATAGATGTCCGTGGTTGTGTAGCCTGCAAACAAGGAAGTCTTCGAGAGTGTGTTTTTATTGTTATTTTCCAGTTCTCTAAGTTGTCTTACAAACAAGCAAAGGAAGTAGTATTAGTACACTTTGTCTGGACACTATTTCTTTTACAGTGATCTGGAATGATAAAACTAAAGCAACTGACAATGGACATCTATAGCCCACAAAGAAGTGATCTCCCTGTCCCAAGTGCAGGCTAGATAATACTCTGCTTGAGAAGTAGTAGAGGAGATTCCTGACCGTGGTGGGGGACAGGCAGAGATGATGGTGTATGACTCAACCATAATCCCAGTAGTCCATTCCAGTTTTTCTCTTTTCAAGGTCAGTCCCATCCACTACTCAGCTATGTTATTTTAACGGTGACCTACACTGCCCTGGAGGAAGGGAATTTACAGTAGATTTATTGATGTACAAAAGACACTGAATAAAATAATAGAAAGCTGAGGTTTTTTTTTTTTTTGAAAGCTGAATTTAGATCATGTGTAAACTTCCCACATTTTATAGAGAGATATAGACATTGCATAGTTAATACCATCTCCCATAAGAAAAGCTTTTTGCACGGACAAGATGGTGAATTAACACATTTATCATGGCTAAATTAATCTGTGCCCTACAACTGTGCCTACTTTATATTTTCAATACCTTATTTGAAAAATCAAGACTACAGTTTTCTATGCCATCGTGTCATAACACCACCTGCAACAAATGTCAACTTTTCATGCAGGAGGAATCTTTGCTTGGAATAAGCATGCTGTTTAGCATTGTTTTGTTTTTAAAGATTGGTCACAGTGCAGATGCCCTTTCTACTGCAGGGGGCAATGTTAAGAAATCCAACTTCAAAAGAGTCACTAGCTCATCTTTACAATGTAATGATGCTGCTGCTAAGTCTGGATTTAATTACAAGTGTGCAAAGGATGAGGGAGGGAGGAAGTCTGTCAGCATGGCTCCCTCTCCCTCCATCACCGCCACCCTTCTCCCTTTACCAACTTTTTTTTTTTTTTTTGGTTTGTACACACTTGATAGCCCAGAGTCATTCATAAGACTATTACAGAGATTATGAACTGCCCTTTCTTTGTGTGTGTGTTAGTTTAGCAGTTAAGGCTATTTGAGGGTCTTAAAAGCACTATTAGAACAAAAACCTTTGTTTAAAAAAAAAAAATCAAGAGCAGGTTGTTTTACTTGCTCCCTGAAACTCAACTAGGACACCTTGAACTCTGCCCTGAGAAGACAATTGGTCAGCCAGACTTAATCATAGGATCTAAGATTAGTTTAATGATATTTGAGGCAGCTGGGACAGATCCTGCTGCATTTCATGGTCCTGTTGTAAACGGAGTCATTGTTCCATGGGCGGAGTATTCTCATCTCAATTGGTATTTGAGTTAAACTGCTATTATCAATCACTCATTTCTCAATGCAGATAACTCAACAATCAGGATAAGACCGTATTAATGTCTCAGTATTTCAGAACTCAGTATTTTCCAGTATCATCTCTGTAAACTTTGCTTCTTCCCTAAGAATCGGATAAAGAATGCTGGGAATTACCATCTTTACCAATCTCCAATCTTGGAGCGAGATTACAACCGAGAAATTGACCTCCCAGTGCATGTTGCTGTAACTTTAACTGCAGAATATTTTAGGCTGCAGTTCAAGAAAAATGAATGCTCCATTCTTTCAACCAACTGCTCAGGGTGGTCACTCTACTTTTTAATGCAATGTGCTACACAGGAATGACATCATAAGGCTATCATAAAAGCAAGTGTTAAAACCTATGATGAATTTTCCTACTATAACTAAGCAGTTAATTAGTGTAAAAGTAGATCAAAACATACACTTATGGTCTGGTAAAACATTTACATTCACCTTTGTAAATACAAAAATAAAAAGTTTTTTAAAAAGTCATAAAAACCCTTTTTGCCTCTTACTTCTAAAGCTCCATTAGTGATCTTGACGCCTAGAGACTGTTGTTCTAATTAAAGAAGGCCAAATAGTAATTGCTAATAAATGGCATTTCTTAATCTTGGATAGTTTCTTTCTTCTTATGACAGAGATCTCATTTGGGCCACCTTACTATGTATCAAATTCAAATCACATTGAATCACCTACTCTACTCCACCACATACATTCCCTTTTCATTCTCTAACAAAGTTTCCTTTGCCATGTCTGACAAGGCTTCCTTCCAAGTAACTCTTTATGTCTAGAAACCAGTTTTTTCCCTTCCCATTTATGTCATTCCACTCTCACTTAAAACTTGCCTGTATCCTCACTGAGTAGAGTTTGTCATCCAGAAGCTCACCAAGTATATAATTGCATGACAACTCCCTTTATTTTTCCTTGCTTATATTTACATCAAACAAGATGTGAAAGAAAAGGGAGATGGTATTACCACCAAAAGAATATTGTTCTATTTATTAATATATATTTTTAAATATTCTTTTAATGTGACTACTACCATGTTTTATTTTTTTTTTTAGATTTTTTTTTTAAAGATTTTATTTATTTATTTAATTGACACAGAGAGAGAGACAGCGAGAGAGGGAACACAAGCAGGGGGAGGGTCAGAGGGAGAAGTAGGCTTCCCGCCAAGCAGGGAGCCCGAAGCGGGGCTCAATCCCAGGACCCTGAGATCATGACCTGAGCTGAAGGCAGTCGCTTAACCAACTGAGCCACCCAGGCGCCCCATGACTACTACCATGTTTTAGACAATTTTATCTTCACAATACTATGAGGGTAGGTACTATTTTTATTTATAGACAAATAAACTGAAGTTCATGGAAGTTTACACACTTATCCAATGTCACAAAGCAAGCAAGTGGTCCTGTCAATACATGAACTCCTGCAGTGTCACTCTAAAACCAGGACTTTAGCCTCGAGAGTGGTTACAGTATAGTATGAATAACAGGGCAAGCAGTAGGTATGGACAGGACATGGTCCCTAGACTAGAGTAACTCACAGATGAGAGGAGAAAAGATAAGTAAGCATAAACTGTGCTAACTTCTGTAGCAGAGAAGGAAGCAGCTAATGTTATTCCATGGGCAGGCGTGGGATGACCGGAGGATGCTCCCCCTAGGATAATTATAATTGGGTCTTCCGTGTTCCAGGTGAAGTGGTGAGGGAGCAAGCATTTCAGAAAGTGCATAAGGACAGAGATTCATGAAAGAATATGGTGCATCCAAAGAATAACGAGAAACTCAGTTCTGAGTGAGGAAGGAGAGAGAGAGAGGCAGCAACCTGGTTGGAAGCGGATGAGAAGGAAGACAAGGCAGATTGTGCAGCCCCTAACTGTGGTGAATAAGAAAGCACTGCTGATCTGGGAATGAAAAAGCAATTTGAGACGGATGAGAGCTAGACTGTTAAGGATGAAGCGTGATGCAAACTTTGAAAACACTTAACAAGGAAAAAATAAAATATGGCAGTGGTCTGAGTCAGGGAGTAAATACTGAGAATTTCGGTTTCGGTTTGGGGCAGTCTTGATTGAGCATTTTTGTAGACCAAACACATAGAGCCAATGAAGAGGGAGAAATCAAAGACATAAGAACTCTAGAAACAAATGATGAAGAAAGGTCCTGAAACTGAGTGACTGTGACTGAGCGAGCAAGGAGGGAGCACAGCACGAGGCAGGGAGGGGACCCCTCATAGAGCTGCACTTCCCCCCACTAACCTGGGCAACACACAAAGAGAGCACCTGCTTCAGACTTCATTATTTCGGCTTTTGTGCTGTTCTCCATTTGCTCTACGGGTCTTTGTATTCTCTTCCCAGAGTGAGAATGAGTCCCCCGAGAGTCAGGGTCAAATTTTATATTGTTTGGTATCTCCCTCCCTACTTAAAACAATGTGGACACATCTGAGCTGGTCATGTGTTCCTTATCACAGTGGATTGAGGAAGAAATCAGGATAGAGCAGGAGACAACACCTCTTCTAACGGGGACAAGTCACAGATGAAAAACAGAAACTGTATCTTCGCTTTATATGGTAAGAGCTGCCCCAGATGGAACTGTAAAATACATGGGGAATGTAATTGAGCTATTTATCAGGAAAAGGCCGTGTAATAAATTGTCACATTATAAATAATCCTGTTAGAGCAATGGAATCTGTTATCTCGTACTTCCCCTCCAGTAACTAAACACAAATATAGTTAATAACAGAAAACGCCAGGGCCATGGAATATTATGGAGTGTTGTTGTAAAAAATATTTAAAAAATTAATACATTGGAACACTTTGGCTATCTCTTTGGTTCCTCAAATTAGGAGAAAACATTTTTTTTAATTTTTATCTTTTCATAATCGGTACATTTATCTTTATAATTTACTCAGTGTTTAATGTGAAAACAGTATTCGAAAGCACATATGCAATCATTTCTTAGCTTCCTAGATCTGGCCTCACAGGTTTTGAAGTCAATTTCACAGATAAGAACACTCAGGTTCAGAGAAATGACTTCTTCAAACACATGCATGCCTAATAATGATGCCAGATTTAAAGCCTACTTTCCCTAACTCATTGTCCTATAGTCTTTCATTAAACAAACCTAAAATTGAAACCGAACTCTAAAGTTATTCTCTCTGAATCTAATCAAAAGTCCTTGCTGGCACGGTTAGCTTTCTGCCCCTCTGCTGTCTTCCCTGATTTCCCATGATAGATTCACAAACAAGCTGCGGCCAACACTGCTACTTATCTACCCAATACCCACTCTCCCCTCCTTTCTTCCTAAAGAATCCCAATTTTTTTTTTCTGAGCAGCATTGTGTCAAATAAAAAACATGATTTCCCAGGCTCTCTAGATCCAAAACTGAGATAAATGACAAAGTCCTGGGGGAAGATGTTCCTTCTGGAATAATAAAGACAGAGCTTCATGAAGAGAGGCATTTCATCTTTTGCCCTTTACCCTCAGCCTCTTCCTGCCTGGAATCCTAACTGGATGCCTGGAGGTACAGCAACCATTTTGCAACTATAGGAAAGAGCCAGAGTCCATGTCCCCGGCTGCACTGGGAAATACTGTATTAGCCTGGATTTGTCACCTATGTGAGACAAATAAAACCCCTATTTGGTTAAGCTACCGTTGTAGAGTTTCTGCTACATGTAGTCACTCACAATATTAAATGATTAGTACCTAACCGAACATCTTCGCTGTGTACTGACATATTCGTAACCTGACATAAGGGGAAGTCTCAAGCAGGAGACCACTAACTAAAACATTAACTCTTTAGCCTGGCATCCAAAGCTCTTTACAATAGATTCTTGAGTCCTGATACCTCCTCAACATATCCTGCATACCAGCCAAACACAACTCCCTGACAACTGTCTCTCTCACCTCTTCTCTGTCCATCAAAATCCTACAGCCTTGTCAAGGCCCCTCTCACACATCATCTCCCTCATCAGTCTAAATGGACCCCCCCCCAACCTGGTGAGATTTCTCCCTCTTTTGAACTCTCAAAGCAATTTTGTTTGCCCCTCTCCTGGGTTACTCTTCATGACAGCGACTGCACTTGGGTTCTCTTCCAGGCAAGAGGTACCTTGAGGGCAGGACCTTGTCATTCTGGTATGGAAGCCCCACCCCCACCCCCGGCACAGTGCCTGACACATAGCAGATGATTAATAATCACTTCTTAAATTGAATTAATAAACACTTCCCCCTCTCCTAATGCATCTCTGACTGATCCCGGAAAGAGTCCACGCCAACACTCTAATGACTTATGAGGGAGCATTTGTGACAGCCGGAGTAAGCCGAGCTGCAGTTCAAACTGCTGTATTGTTTTGACACCAGTGCAAGTGATAATGGGCTGTTACTCGGTGTGTCAAAGCGCTCACTCAAGACTCCTGCGCCAGTTTCTCCTGCCTGTCACAAGCCCCCCCCCCCCCCCCCCCCCCCCCCCCCCCCCCCCCCCCAGCCCTGCAGAAAGCCTTTCCATGTGAAACACCATGTGGCTTCTGCTTAAGAAAAGCCTCTAGCTGGTCACTCCTCTCCCCACGGATCACAAATAAAATGGAATAATTCCAGCAGATGCAGGGCCTCAGTGGCATCCGTCAACACACACCTGTCCCTCGAGATATTATCCCTGGCACATGTGCAAGAGAGAGGTAAAAGAGCAGGACACTGTGGTAACAGAACCAGTCCCAAGGACAGAACTGCAGTCTTCTCGTTAAGTAAGGGTTACCCCATAGCAACACCGAGGAAGCATTCAGTTCAGACTGCAAAAAGTTAGGAATCATAAAAGAAGGAAAAATCTACAGGATGAGAGTCTGTGAAATTTGAATACAATTTAAAAAACAAAATAACTCAAATGAGAGCCATAAAATTTACATATTCAAATATAGGGCCTGAAGTGAGAAACATGCTGTCCTTCACAGTAGAGTTAAACTGAACTAGCTCTATACCTGAACATCCCAAAAGAAAACGTTATCTTCAGGGACAGAATAGTTCTAAGTTTGTCATCTGCCCACTGGCCAAGGTCTCAAACAGTTGTTCAAAATAAGCAAAAGCAAAGCAACTGCTATATACACAATTAATTGGAATGGAGTCGCAGTCATTAATATTATAAACCTGAGAAAAATTGCTAATAATGAATATGAATCACTGAAAGGGCTATAACTTATTAGCTACTATGTATACTATAATTAAAAATGATACTGCTTTAATAAGCATTTAATACTGACGATACACTCTGGGGTTAAACTGAGTAAGCGTTAGTAAGATAATGTATATGGATACTGAAGTTGTATTAAAATGCCATAAATGAGCTATTTAATTTGATGTGAAGGTGAGTACTTCACTCATGAGAAATCAAATTAAATGAATTAATCCCTCACTTTCCCCAGTGAGACTGTGCTTGCGGGGTGCCCAGTGGCCCACTGCCTCTCTAATGCCTCCCCAGAAGGGTGGGCTGTGGTCACATAACTTTTATAATTAGAAGCTAGACCTGTGGTGCCTGCACTATGCCCTTCCTGGTCCAGCCCTTCTCCTTCCTGACCTGATTGATGCTCCACCCTATCCTCCAAGGCTTCTGAGGGCAGCCTCCTGGCCCAGGACCCCTCCCTGCGAGCTGCCCTCTCTGTGGGGCCACACCGGCCCCACCAAGCCCCTCTGCCAACCTTTAGCACCACCATTGCCCCTACGGCCACTGCGAACGGCCACAGGGTAAAGAGGTAGCTGTCATATGCACAGGCTGGGGCAGGAGTGAGGACTGGGGAAAGTTAAAAATAGAAACAACTGGATCCAGAAGGAGTAGGGACCAGGACTTGGCAATAGTCACATTATAATATTTGGCAGGAGGAACATTATATTTCTATTTTAGTGTGTTTCAGTTATTTCCATATAGGTGTGGTTCTATTATACCAAAGTGGGTTATTTTGCCTAAGATCTAGTGGATTATACTTTGTGGGAAATTGAATGAATTTTTAAAATGCACAAGTTTAAAAACATTACTTTATATACAAATCTATGAATGGATAATTATCAAAATAGAAGACTCTCCACTAATAATTATATTTGACTTTGAGGTACACCATGCAATTTTTGATACAGATTTACCTTCGTAATTATACTTTTCTTAGAGTATTATTAGCTTTCAGTTGGTAATTCTAATATTAAAATAAACACACACCAAAACACAGTGGGACCACACATCTACTAGCTGGCAGGACAGAGGTCTTTAAAAGCTGTTTTCCCACAGCTAATGCATACCGATTTTTTTTTTCTTTTTAAGAATAGAATTGCTCAAAACAGGGCAGGGAAGTTGGGGGAGACAGGAACATGTTAAATAGTAAGAAAAGGGAGAGAAATGGTGCGAATGGAGGAAGACTGCCGAGGTGAGGGGAAGGAAGTCACCAGACCAGAATACATGAAAACTGCTGCTTTGGGGCTCACCCTCCTTGTAGAGTCCTTGTTGCCCTGCTGACTAGCTAAGTGCCTCATGCTGGAACATAACTGAACACAACACAACCGAATGTCTTTATCTAGCTGGGCTTTCAGTCACACAAATACGCCTATTTCCTTTCTCATTTATTTATTTTTTACAGCCACGGTCATTTAGTCCAGGCGAAAGAGCGCCCAAGTACTGGGATTCAGCCAGGAAGCTACCTCCTGTGAGGTAGCTCCTGACTCTGGGAAAAGGGGGATGAAAAGAAGGGGAGCCCTGATGCAAAGGTGACATTACATTAAAATTTCCCAGGAGACAAATACCTACTGAGTCCCCAGGGGAAAACATTTACATTCCTTCCGCTCCACACAGTCCCAGATTTGCTTTGAGGCAGCTCTGCAAGTGGAACCACGTCAGAAGAGAAAAGGTATGAGCAACTGTTTCGGAGGAGGAATGAATGGGAAAGTAGTGTGGTTTTCCACACAACTGCAGAAAAAAGTTGTGCTAAATAAAATGGCTTCACTGTAGGTGAGTTGCATTTGTACTTAGGTAACTCGACATTCAGAATGCCACAAAAGGAGAAAAATTGAACACATGCAAAATATTTGTCACCTGACTAAAAAACTAGCTCATTTGATTACAAAGCCATCAGTGAACATCTAAATTTCCATTTCTCATTAATAAAGGCTATTTCATTTTTAAAAAGACTCGATTTCAACCAGATGACTTGGGGGAGGTTCTGTTAATTATCGGCATGTATAAAATATATATTAAATGCTTTGAAAAAAACTGGAAAGAAACAACGTAGTGTAGAATGCTTTGTCCACAAAAAAGAAACCAACTCTTTCCCAAGTTGGTGAAGAGCCGTGGAACAGGATTTTGTTGATCCAAACACAATATCAGAGGATCTATTCTTCCGATACTCTATGAAAATCAAAAGGATAACGGAAATAATATCAGTAATTCACATCCAGTTATCTCTGAATGGCGGGCTTTATGAATGGAAGCTACAGAAAACAAAAGAAATTAACATACCGTCTCTGGCTTCTGCACTGTAAAGTAACTGCAACGATAATAATTATAATAGCAACTAACATGTACACAGCCCTCACCCTGTGTAAAGCACTTTATATGGATTATTTCCCTTAATCTTCCTACAAGCCCACAAGAGAAGTGTCTTATAGATGAGGGAGGCACAAGGCAGAGTCACAGAACTAGGAAGTGAGAGCACCGACTCTAAAAGCCCAGCAGTCAGACTCAGTTAACACCTAGCGTCACACTCTACTATCCTGTCCTCAATGAGAACAAGACTGTAGAAGACAGAGAATCCAAGGTCCAAACCTCTGTTAACACCATGTTAGGCAGCTTTTCGCTGATCCGACAGTTAGATGAGCTTAAGCCCGCAGGATCCACTCTGCACCGCGACCAATTCCTAACTGCCTGGGAGAAAAGAAACTGGAAAGTCAATATGCTTTTAACCATTTACGTTCATTAAGCTGGGAATTAAATTAAAAAAAAAAAAAAACTAATGTACAATTATGAAATTTTATCAGTGACTTTTACTTTCAAATTTTGGTCTGGCTTACTTCTACGTTCTCAATAAAACAGCACTATTGGTTGTTTTACTTGGTTTAATAAATTCTAACATTTAATTTGAATAACCATTTTCAACCAGCTTTTTGTTACACATAATAGAAAATACACCTAGAAAAAAATTACATGAAGATTCTAATACAAGTCCCACTTACACAGAATAACATCTATGGTCTGAACTCACTGGGCTGGAATCTGATAAAAAATTTGACCACGATTTGCCTTATGGGGTTCTGTTTTTATCTTTGGCCCAAAGATCTGGTCTCCACTACAATTCCTGCCTGTCCATCATCACAGATCAGCTCTCATAGATCCAAAGAAGACCAAGTGAGTGATTTCAGCAGACTTAGTGAAAAATCCATCACTGCCCAACAAAATCCAGTCCCACCAGCAATCAGCATGTATCAATCTCTCCCACACAGAAGACGACACTCTTATTTTCCCAGAATCCCTAGTACTACAAACAGAACTATTTTGGTTCCACATATTTCAAAGCCTTTTTTTATAATTCAGGACAAACAAATGACTGGGGCAGCTTGGGGACACAAGTTCTTTGAGAAGTGCTTAAACTCACAACATCCAAATTTTGAGTTTTAGCCTTCTACCACCACAGAGACCTACAACAACACACTCTGTTTTTAGTCCAGTAGAAGAAAAAAAAAAAATTCTTACTCAGTCTTACTATGAATAAATTACCCTCCAGAGGAAGTCAACACACACCTTCCAGGAAACTATTAAATGCACTTAAGAAAGAATTTTCTAAATGCCACCTCCCCCATTGCCCTGAAAATGGTCCATTCTCTCCACAGGATAAAAAACAAAAAAACAAACAAGCAAAAACTTATTTCTGAAGAGTTAAGTTAATGCTAAAGAAGGTCAATTAAAAAAGATATATCTGCATTCCATGACTTCAGAAGTTCAACCTGGGCTGTGCTTGATGTTTTAAAAAAAAAAATTTAGTGTGTGTTGTAAATCAGCTCGGGATGCCCACGTGAAGGCAGTGCAGCCTGGGAAGAGTGTGTGTCATTGTGGCACATTCAGCTGCTCCAGCTCCACAAACAGCACTTGTAATGAAAACGCGGCCATATATCTTGATTTGTCAGAGAACAAATCAGTTTTATCTGTTCATTTTGTGGTTTAGTGTTGTAGGTATTTTAGAAAACATAATTTATAATTCCTCATGCAATTATATATGAAATTAAATCATCTCACTTTTCCAGAAGCATCAAAATATTTCAGATTAAGTAGAATGCACTTGTAATGTCTTTAAAGTTCTCATCTCCCAATCTA
Organism: Callorhinus ursinus; assembly: GCF_003265705.2. Lineage (NCBI taxonomy): Eukaryota > Metazoa > Chordata > Mammalia > Carnivora > Otariidae > Callorhinus > Callorhinus ursinus. The sequence continues at coordinate 34,201,811 of NW_027397064.1, read as the reverse complement.
CTACAAGAAGAAAAAAAATAAACAAAGGAAAGAGAGGGGGAAATATGTAGCATCTTAATGAGTTAGTCTAGTCGTATTAGGGCAGGCCTGTAGAAGCTTTTACTTATATTCACTACCACAACAATGCCTAATAGAGAGGCAGGCGTGTGGTGGCTAAGCCACTGCCTCAAGAGGCGGAATGCCTGGGTTTGAACATTTGAATGCTGGCTCCCTCACTTAACTTGCTGTGTGCCCTGGGGTAACTCAGCTAACCTCTCTGTGCATCAGTCTCCTCAGCTGTGAGATGTAGATACCTGTACCTATGTCACACATGGTTTGTGAGCATTAAATGAGTTTACGCATGTAACATACTTAGAACAATGCCTGGCACATAGTAAGCTCTGCATTTGCTAGCATTGTAATTAGCAACAATATGCGCTTCTCTCTTTTTTTAAGGACTAAACATCCATGAAAACATAACAAGATTATGTCTTATTGACTAATACGGAGGCATCCCAATGAGAGACAAGAGAATATGTTCTATTGGTGGGTCCTTGTTTGGGTGATGTATTAGTTATTTTAGTAAACTTCAAGACAATGTAGCCAAGATCCCTTATTAAGTATTAAGGGACACCTCCCTCTCCTGGAAGAACACACCACTCCCACAAGTGTTTTAATCCCCCTGATTGACAACAGTGTTGGGTCTATTCTTTTTTAAGTAATCTCTACACCCAACATGGGGCTCGACTCATGACCCCAAGATCAAGAGTGGCATGCTCTCCCGACTAAGCCAGTCAGGTGCTCCCTATTCTTTTTAATTTACCTGGCTAAATTAGTATCTGCAGAGAGACTCAGACAAATTCATAATTTTATCATTAGTCACAAAAGGAAATTTCCCCTTAGTAGTAAGACAGAAAAGCAGTTGTTAATGTTAATTGCATTAGTTTCAACCGTAAATGGGTGCATTTTAAAATCCATTAGGGGTTACAAGTAAAAAAGAAATATAGCAGCAAATTATAACTTACTGTGTTACATAAAGTATCTTTGACACATACACTTATTTTTATCATAATGAGACACTGGCTTCATAATTAAAACTCTTTCATATAACTTGATATTTTGGTCACATGAGTACATTTCAATACATAATCTGAGTTACATCAATCCTTATTATGTCTATAATTAAAACCCACCTAAATGTTTATTGAAAGCAAATAACTTCTCTCTATCCAAGGGCCACAATCATAAACCACATAGGAAGAGAATGATCCCTACCTCTGAGGACAGACCTCAGTGTAGGCTGAATGACTCCAGAAAAGCACATAAAAAGGAGCCAATCAGAATGGTGCCAATGATACTATTGGGAAGGGGTGCAGGGTAGGTGGCCAAATACATTTTAATTCTAATTGGACTATTTCACACCTGCTAAGCTACAGGGAAGACTATGAAAAGAAAATGGGTCAGTCTTAGAACTATAAAATACAGAAGGAAGCCAGAGAGCTGCTCATCTCTTTTCCATGCCCAGCAGGATCTGAGGTCCTCTAGAAATAAACCACCAAAAGGGATCACAACCCACTGCAAGTATGGGAGCTTTCATGATTTGTTTGACAAATTCCCTACCTCCAATAGTGGGCTGTGCTCAATCAATTCAAGCACAGGAACAAATCCTCCCTGAGAGTTTCCCCCAATGATTCTTACATAAAATCTCCATTCTACTGTACATGGCAAAATCCAGAGGCCAAAAAATAGACAAACTGTCATCAGTTATTAATTCCTGGGCCAAGGGACATCTTTAACACAGGACTGTCATTGTAAAACTAGTAAGCACTCAGTAAGTAACCCACACAATGCTGTGTATGTGTTTTTTTAAAGAAGAGAAAGACCAAAATGTGGGTAAGAACAAGACTATTATAAAAACAAAACATGAAATCAATTAACTAAAGTTTCCTGAATGACACAATGATTTTTTATTCTTCTACCACATTAAAAAACTTGACTCTTTACCACAAGGCAAAGGTAAAAACAAAGCAGGACACTGACAATTTCTTTCTTAATAACTGGCCTTTCACCTGCAATGAACCAAATAAAAAAATTATTTTCAAAGGGTAACTATACTCTCATATAAATGTTGGATAGAATAAAAGTCACTCTGATTGTCTAGCATCGACTAGGCACATTGTCTGCACTTACCACCTCCTAATTTACTGACTGCTCCTAAATCTTTCTAGATAATCAAAAGAAAGCTAGTACTTCACATGTGATTTGAAAACCAAGAGCTTTACTATTTCATAGTATTAAAAATAATAAGAAATATGTACATTATGCATTATAATATTGAGTATAAAACCACAGGTGAAAGTATTGCATATATACAACCTCAACTGTGTAAAAGAATGCCTTGAACCAAAACTAAAGGGGAATGCCTGAAAATGTTACCTACATTTATCTCTAGGAGGTTGGTCCTTGGGTGACTTTGTCTTCTTTCCACTTTTTCTGTATTTTTTAGTTTTCTATAACTAACAGGCATTAGTTTACTACTAGAAAAAGGTTTTTTTTTAAAAAATTTGTAAGTTTAGCCCGCCGCGCTCCGCTCACTGGCCGTGCGTCCCAGCCAGCCAATCGTCCCAGCCGCACCTCGGGCCAAGGTTTCAACAGACCTCACCAAAATGCCATCTCAAATGGAACACGCCATGGAAACCATGATGTTCACGTTTCACAAGTTTGCTGGGGATAAAGGCTACTTAACAAAGGAGGACCTGAGAGTACTCATGGAAAAGGAGTTCCCTGGATTTTTGGAAAATCAAAAAGACCCTCTGGCCATGGACAAAATAATGAAGGACCTGGACCAGTGCCAAGATGGCAAAGTGGGCTTCCAGAGCTTCTTCTCTCTAATTGCTGGGCTCACCATCGCATGCAATGACTATTTTGTAATACACATGAAGCAGAAGGGAAAGAAGTAGGCAACATGAGCAACACTCCCGCCCACCCAATGAGAGTTCTCCCTAAGGGTCTCTAGGAATCTGTCCCACAGTTTCCCCCTGTATAAAGGATTCCATGAGCAGATCGGGACCCTCAGAAAATGTACAAATAAAATCCAACCCCCATTTGAGAAGCAGAGAAAGAAAAGTCAGATAAGCTTTTGATTTTTATATTGCTTGCACCCTCTTACCCTCAATAAACAAATCCTTCTTCAGTTCCTCAAAAAAAAATAAAATAAAATTTGTAAGTTTATAAAGAGCTTAAATATACAAAAATGGGGTCTCATAAAATAAGTTCTCATAAAATGCCATCCCAAGACAGCAAGTTCAATTTTGTTATTTAAACTCAAAACAAGCTCCCCACTCAATTTAAAAATAGATATGTTCAGCTACCAATTCCAAAATGTCAATCTTTGGTTCATGCCTGTAAAATACAGTCACTATCAGTTTGAATTGTAGACTAAATTCACAGACTGGAAATATAATGCCACTGAATGGGATACTGGTTAAGTACACATTCTCTGGAGCCAGTAGTTTTTGGTGTCAGCCAAGCTTTTTCCCTCTCTGAGCTAAATTTACCTCATTACCTCAGAGTGTCTCAGTTTCCTCATTGATAAAATGTAGACAATAATATTATGTAGTTGTGGCACCTAGGTAGTTCAGCCGGTTAAGGGTCTGCCTTCGGCTCAGGTCATGATCTCAGGGTCCTGGGATTGAGTCCTGCATGAGGATCCCTGCTCAGTATAGTGCCTGCCTCTGCCTCTGCCTCTGCTCCTCCCCCCGGCTTGTGCTCTCTCCCTCTCCCCCCCAAATAAATAAATAAAATCTTAAAAAAATAATAATAATATGTACTTTATGGGGTTATTATAAGGATTGAATGAGTAAATACATGTGTAGCACCCAGAACAGTGTCTGGTACATAAAAAGTACTAGATATTAGTACTTAATATTAATTAATAATATCAATTTTATTAAATATATTCATAACATGTCTATCATGTAAAAATTCCAGTTTCCCTTAAAAAAATTAAACCATGGCTTAATATAAGCTAATTCTGACAATATTACATTTATCCTATTCCAAAAATGAAAGAGGCCACACAAGTAAAATTTTCAGAAAACTGAGACTTAACCTTTTAAGTGCCTACACCATTTTATTTTTAATCCTCAAACCCCATTTGAGATCTTCAGTTTTGTTCTGGCTAAGGAGAAGCCTGAATTTGCCAAACTCCCTTATGGATAAGATGGGGAATCACAGACCTGTACCCCTGAAGCAAATAATACATTATATGTTAATTAAATTTAAATTTAAAAAAATAATAAAAATAAAAGATGGGGAGAATAAGGTCAACATAGCATAATATAATGTCAGGTCTTACCTAACATTTTTTTTTTTTAAGATTTTATTTACTTATTTGACAGAGACAGAGACAGCTAGAGAGGGAACACAAGAAGGGGGAGCGGGAGAGGGAGAAGCAGGCTTCCCGTGGAGCAGGAAGCCCAATGTGGGGCTCGATCCCAGGACCCTGGGACCATGACCTGCGCCGAAGGCAGACGCTTAACGCCTAAGCCACCCAGGCACTCCTTTACCTAACATTTTTATATATTTCTGGTTTGTTTTTTTTATGTCCCCTACTGGAATGTACCTTGAGGACAGGGTCATTATGTTTGGCTCTTTGCTGTGTCCCCAGCACTTAGAACAATGTCCAGCACAAAGTATTTGTTAAATGAATGAATAACATGATAGTGTGCAAGAGAAACAGAGAATTTATAAGAGAGACTAAAGATCTTAATAAAGAGCTTATTTTCCAAATAATTCTGATATATTTTCCATTGCAGAGTGTCTAAAGCAGGCCCCCTTTCAAATAAGTCTCTTCTCCACCCCACAAGGAATCACTGTATTCATAATAATAAAACAAGACATTTAAAATTGTTCTTTATTGCTGTGGCTCTGCAGCATCTATCCTCAGGAACCACCATCTGAAGTTGGTAAACTGCTCAGCACCTTGGATCAAGAACAGACTGCCCTCTTAATCCGCTCCCAGGATGGGAAGCCCAACTTTTACCTGGGAGATTATTCGACTTTGTAGGGCCAAATTATGGAGGACACAGGTTTGCCTGTGCTATTAGCTTTCCAGCATTTCACTCTCTGATTTACAAAACTGACAGAAAGAATATGTCGGATTATTTCTCTGTCGAATGTGCCCGGGAAGCTGAGAGGAACCTCGGGCACTGTCTATTTGCATATAGCCTGCAGCGATCTTTTCAAACCCTAGTAACGAGTTTGTAAAACAGTAGTGCAGATTTGCAGTTCTGTCCTGAGTGGTATTTCCTCAAACGAAAAAGAGGAAGACAGAGGAAAACCTTTGTGTTTTTTCTCATTGACACACAATTAATTTTGCCAATTACCGTTTTTGAGTGAGCAAATGGCACTCACTCTACAGATTGCAAAGCTACCATAAAGAAAAAGAAAAAAAAAACCCACTGAATTTCAAAGTGATGGGTTTTAAATGCTCATCACAATCCTGTGAAATCTATCCTGCACCTCCGAAACCAAACCAAGGTGCCCAAGAGTGACCAAAAGACCAGGAGGATGCGTTTCATCCCTGCCTCCCATGACCACCACTGAGCTTGCCCTCTGGTCACACTGCAGATAAAAGAGGTCCCTGACATCTCAGGACACCACTTTGTGTGCCAAGCTACCTAAATAAATGATAAATAAACTGCCCACTAACTGATGCTATGCAGATGAATGAATTATTGAGTTGAAATGCCATAATAATTTTAAAATACAACAAGATTGTATCTGAGAAAATTTGGCCATCCAAAGTACAAATGTAAAATGTACACTAATATAAGAAGTGAAAGACCTATGATTCTGAAATTTCACAATTTTGCAAAGAATTAACTGAAAATATAAGATTTAGATGACAGAGCTCTTATCCATTAAAAAAAAAAGAAAAAAGCAAGGAATTTTTAAAAAGCATTTTAATACTACAAAATGCTTTATGGCCAAGAATTTTTTGTTGTCTATCACGAATATCAAAACAGACTCTTCCTAGAGTTGAAATATGATGGTATAGCACCAAGACTGAGAGTTGTATCATTGGAGAACTTTAACTATCAAAGATCTACCCAAAAGGTAATAGCACAATCTATTGTAGCACTTACAAGTGTTTCAGTGAATATGCTTTTTATTAAATGAATTTCTTGAACAGAATCTGTACTACATCTTCTTAAAGTACAGAAAGACGTGGGATTTCAGTAAATGACCACCTTACATTTAAAATCTATATATTGGTAAAAGACAGTTATACTTTAGAAGGATAGAATAAAAAATTAATCACAATATAAATTGTATCACAGTATCACCAATTTTAGGTTGTAGGTTTCCTACTCATAACTCCTCAAAGCTATATATTTTTAGTGATATACTTTAATTATTAAATAAAAGCTGTATATCACTGTGGGTCAATCTGTTTAACCTAGATCATTTTACATGATGCCAAAACATAGAACTAGATGATTAGTCCCCTCCAGCTTATAGACATTCACACCTAACTCCCAAAAAGAGAGATTTTAAGCAATTTTAAAAATGCACCAAAGCTAATGGCCACCATGGCCAATTGCCCCAAACAAACAGCTGACTAAAAATATTGCTAAGCACTTCCCTCATCATGGAAGAAATAATGAGCTAGCTTTTTAATGAATTCTCTTCACTGATATGATTTTTTTAAATGGGCATTCAGGTAGAAATTGAAAGGTCAGAGATCAGACTAATTTTTTTTTTAATTCACTGCCCTTAACAGTTTTTATCAAGTATTTCCTACTCAACTGCTAGGCATCCTGCATGTCAAGTTGGATAGGGTCTTCATCCTCTACAAATGTACATGCAGACAGTAATTCAATCAGCTGACCTTCATGTGAGCCATAATTATCTATATATTTTAAGTAACACATATTTGTGCCAACATAAGCAAATATAAGGAATACAGAACTACAAACATTTATGTTAGACATTCATCCTTTTTTAAAAAAGATTTATTTGAGAGAAACTGCGCACCCGAGTTGGGGGAGGGGCAAAGGGAAAGGGAGAGTATCAAGAAGACTGTGCTTAGCATGGAGCCCCACGTGGTGCCTGATTTCACCGCCCCAAGGTCGCACCTGAGCTGAAACCAAGAATCAAACACTGAACCGACTGCGCCACCCAAGCGCCCCTCATCCTTAAATATATATTGGACAAGGAAGTAAAATGGCATTATTCTTCCATTGGCATTTAAAAGTAGTATTTCAGGTTTTGCTCTGTGCAGATTAATAAGCATATGTACACAAGCATATATGAATATTTAATTTTATGTAGTACACGAGGGAAGAGTATAGGGGGTTTGTTAGAGATTCGTATCAGCACAGCCACTGTTTTATATTTTGGCCCATCCAGCTCTAATGAGGGTGAGACATGGTTAACAACAATTTTGGGTAGCTTTTTTAGCTCTCTTTTGAGAGCCACAGAATTTTTTTAAAAAGTAGTTTGTTTGTTAAAAGATTGCTCCAAGGCCTAAAATTTCTAAATATGCACCTTTTTTCAACATTGCCCTTATAAAGAAAAAACTGCTGAGAGAGTCTCCCAAACATGAGAGTTTAATTAAAGAAGGAAAAGTGGGGGGGGGGGTGAGGGAGAGAAAGAGCCAAAGAAAGAAACCAGGAAAGCAATATAAGGCAAGAGGTCATTTTAAACATGTTCAGTAGGGAGAATATCAAACTTTCATAGGCTCTTAGAAACATATGCCTTTTAAGCATCCTCCCTCCCCCCACCCCAAAAAAGTGTGATCTTTCTGAATTCCATTACAAGGTTATGATTGAGCTTACTAATTGTTTATTTAAAATCATCATATTTGCAGCCATTTATAGGGTTAAGATTTTCATTAAGTTTAGCAAAACAAAAATAATTCTGAACTAAAATGGCAAACATTAGATTTAGAAAAGATCTTTTTTTTTTTTTTTTTTTTAAGTAGGCTCCATGCCCAGCATGGAGCCCAAGGCAGGACTTGAACTTAGCTGAGATTAAAAGTTAGATGCTTAAATGACTAAGGCATCCAGGCGCCCCTAGAAAAGAATTTTTAAAAATTTAAGAGAATGAGAGAGACAGATCAACCAAGTGGAATATATCGATCTATATGGCTCCTGATTTGAGTAAAACACACACACACACACACACACACACACACACACACACAAAACACACTAAAAAAGAAAATTATAAAATGGGAAATTTTTGAACATTGATCAGATATTTCAGGACATTAAGGAATTATCTGCTTTTTAAGAATCATGCTGGTATTGTGGTTATATTTTTAAGATAGTCGTTATCTTTAAGAGATACTTAGTAAATATTTTGTGGATAAAATATGAGGTTTAGGATGTACTTTAAAATAATCAAGTGGGAGAGAAGTAAGCTGGGGGTAAGGGCAGAGATGAAACAAGACTGACCATGAATTGCTAATTGTTGATGCTACATGATAAGTTTATGAGTATTTACTATACTAGTTTCTCTATTTTGTATATGTTGCATGTTCCCAGAATAAACATTTTGGAGAAATGAAGAACAGAGCATTTCAAGCACTGAATAACCTAAAATGGAAGTATATTCATTTCTAATGATAAAATTTACCCCCAATGTAGCTTCTTTGTAACGTTCTTTCCAATAGTATGTTGTAAAAAGCTAGTTCCCGGGCGCCTGGGTGACTCAGTTGGTTAAGCGACTGCCTTCGGCTCGGGTCATGATCCTGGAGTCCAGGGATCGAGTCCCACATCGGGCTCCCTGCTCAGTGGGGAGTCTGCTTCTCCCTCTGACCCTCTTCCCTCTCATGCTCTCTATCTCTCATTCTCTCTCTCTCAAATAAATAAATAAAATCTTTTAAAAAAAAAGCTAGTTCCCTGAAAAGTATATAATAAATGAACAAATAAATTAATAAATAAATTAAGCCGTTCCTTTTAAAAATATCCTTATTATTTTGGTTTTGTCTTATTCTATTTATTCTTACCACTGTTTCTAGTTCTAGACTGAAACTGTTCTCCCTGTGTAGAATGCCTTCAAAAAGATGAGGTCCAGAAAAACACTGACAAAATACCTCTCTGTTTTGATTAGAAGAATTTGGATCCCAGCAATCTTGTATGTTTTGAATAAATAGCTCTTTGAGTCTAAAAGTTATTATTTGAAGTGTTTTGCCCCCATGGGTGGAACCAAAACATCACTGCCCATGGGATGATGACATGGAATAATCTGGAAATGGTGAAGCTGATCACTAAGGAGTCAAATTATATTTTACTTCTGATAAAAACAGCTAATTCATGAATGGGAGCCAACTTCACAGTGATATACAAGGAAAAAAAATTTTCATGGATAAAGTTTAGTAAAAATGAACCTTAAAAATACCCGTTTTCACTGTCAACAAACAGTTACTGAATTCCTATAGACTTCACACTGTCCTATGTATCACTCTGTTTTGAGGGAACAAAATAGTTTCTAGTTCATAAGTCCAAATATAACGACTGAAGACAGTAAACTGGCACTTTTTAGAACTGCATATATTTCTCCAGGGTAATAAATAATACCGTCAATCCATTTGTTCAATCTTCCAACATTGACTAAATGCCTATCACAAGTCCCACCCTTTGTTCTAAAAAAAAATGAGCCTCTGAGAACACAAGAGTTTCACCAATAAAAAAGCCAACAACAAGTCTATTTTAAAAATGGAGACAACAGTAGACGGAGTGGCAAATAAATAGCTTTCTTTTAATGAAGCAAAGCAAGAATTTTCTGGAAATTTTAACACATATTTTCCAACTGGTCACCTACTTCCAAAAACTAAAAAGAGTAATTCTTGAGTATTTTTCAAGAATAAAATTAACATTTAGTTATAAATTAGCACTAAACTTGTAAACAGATTTTATATGCATTTCTATTCTCCGAACCTCAGTATTCAATATTTCTGAGCTCAGAGGATCAAAAATCAACTAATAATCTACATACTAAACTTTTCTTGTGTTATTGAACTACCAAATGTAGGTTTCATGAAAGCAAGATTTTTTTCAGTTCTTTATCCCCAGAGCCTAGAATAATGACAGGAACATGGTAGGCATTTAATACTGCTTAATTAACTAATTTGAAAATCAGAATTGCTGAGGAATATGCTTTTATTTTCATATCAAGAATCATTTAGGCTTCGTAAGTAGGAACAGTATATTTGAATTACTCAACCTACTATAGGCCTTCTATTTAGTTTTAGGAATTGGCTTCAATAGACAACAATTCTGTAAGATTTGTTTTTTTGTTTGTTTTTACTGAAGGCTGTCTCAGTTGCCTTGAAAAAGTATCTCTATGTATAATTTATCAGTACTGAATATATATAATCATTATCAAATAAATATAATCCTGGGGCGCCTGGGTGGCTCAGTCTGTTGAGCGTCTGACTGATTTCAGCTCAGGTCATGGTCTCAGGGTGGTGAGATTGAGCCCCACATAGACTGGGATTGGGATTCTTTCTCCCTCTCCCTCTGTGCCCCCCTGCCAACCTGCTCACACTCTTTCATAGCTAGCTAGCTAGCTAGAATCCTTATGTTAAGCAGCCACTCTAAAAGTCCTGCCTTTTAGGGTTTATGTCAAAGAGTAAGAAGCAAGCATTAAATAAGAACTGACTCCTACCCCAACTCCCACTGATGATGGCTATCACAGAACAGTCCTGTGGTTAAGAACCCTGACTCTGGAGTTGGATCCCTGGGCTTCAGATCTCAGCTCTTCCACCCATAGCCCTGTGTGCCCAGGAAAGTTACTTCCCTTCGTTGTTTGCCTCAGTTTCTTCATCTGTGAAATGGGGGAACATACAACTTACTTCAAAAAGCTGTTGTGATATTTAAATGAATCAGTACATGCAAATCTTTTAGAATAGTGCCTGCTATACTGTAACTGCTCAATTAATATTACCTAGCACTATTAAAACTCTATGAAATCCCTTAGTTTATTTATACATCACAGGGACTCATTAACGACTTACTCTTTTTTTCATCTTAAACTGAAAAAACAACAGAAGTACATCTGTATCGTGGACGAGTTTTCACACTTATGGATACGTTAGGGACAAAGTGAATTACCTATCAAAATTTGGTAATAAGGTAGAAATATCAAATTCCCACTTATTAAGAAAATTCATGGAGAAAGTAGACTTTCATACTTATATATTCTTTCTGATTAGAAAAAGAACACAATCCCACTACCATATAATCCCACCACCCACACTGATGACATCTGAATAGATTTCCTCTGTCTTTATTCTATGCATATATGTATAATATTATATAATTGAGACTGTATCTGGCACTCTTCTTGATTCACATAACACGGTATTAAATGTACTTTTGCGTCACTTTTTTAAAATATCATTTTAAATGATTGTATAAATTTAATTATTCCAACATAAACAAGAAAAAATGATAATTAATACACCTTCTCTTCCATAATTTTTATATACTCATGAACCCAAAAATAACCAGCCAGAAAGAATTTTTGCTTATTTATTGCTCAGCATGTTTGTTTTTAAATAAAATTTTCTGGTCAAAACTAAATTTTACAATCTTAAGAAACAAGAACAAAGCTGGAGACAACACATTCCTGATCTCAAACTATAGTACAAAGGCATAGTAAACAGTAAGGCACTGGCATAAAAACAGACACACAGATCACTGGAACAGAATAGAGAGACCAGAAATAAACCCATGCATATATGGTTAATTAATTTACAATAGAGAAGCTAAAAATATACATTGGAAAAAGCACAGTGTCTTCAATAAATGGTGTTGGGAAAACTGGACAGCTACATGCAAAAGAATGAAACTGGACCACTACCTTACACCACACACAAAAATTAACTCAAAATGGATTAAAGACTTGAATGTAAAACTTGAAACCATAAAACTCCTAGAAGAAAATACATGCAGTAAGCTCCCTGACATAGGTCTTGGAGATGATGTTTTGGATCTGACACCAAAAGCAAAGGCAACAAAAGCAAAAATAAACGAGTGAGGCTACATCAAACTAAAAAGCTTCTGCACAGCAAAGGAAACCACTAACAAAATGAAAAGGCAACCTACTAAATGACAAAAAATATTTACAAATCATATATCTGATAAGGGGCCAATATCCCAAATACATAAAGAACTCATACAACTTAAAAGCAAAAATATAAACAATCTGATTGAAAAATGGACAGAGAACCTGAACATGCATTTTTCCAAAATCATACAGGCCAACGGGTACATGAAAAGATGCTCAATAGCACTACTTATCAGGGAAATGCAAATCAAAACCACAATGAGATATCACCTGACACCTGTTAGAATGCATAGTATCAAAAAGACAAGAAATAACAAGTATTGGCAAGGATGTGGAGAAAAGGGAACACTTATGTACTGTTGGTGGGAATGTAAATTGGTACAGCCACTGTGAAAAACAGTATGGAGGTTCCTCAAAAAATTAAAAATAAGGGCACCTGGGTGGTTCAGTTGGTTAAGCGACTGCCTTCGGCTCAGGTCATGATCCCGGAGTCCCAGGATTGAGTCCCGCATCGGGCTCCCTGCTCGGCAAGGAGCCTGCTTCTCCCTCTGACCCTCTCCCCTCTCATGTACTCTCTCTCTCTCTCATTCTCACTCTCTCAAATAAATAAATCATAAAAAAAAATTAAAAATAGAACTACCATAGATCCAGATATTTTACTTCTGGGTATTTACCGAAAAGGTAATACTAACACAAAAGAGAGAGAGAGAGAGAGAGAGAGAGAGAAAGAAAGAAAGAAAGAAAGAAAGAAAGAAAGAAAGAAAGAAAGAAAGAAAGAAAGAAAGAAAGAAAGAAAGAAAGAAAAAGAAAGAACGAACGAACTTGAAAAGATATAAACAGCCATGTTCACTGCAGCATTATTTATAAAGCCAAGACATGGAAACAATCTATGTGTCCATCAATGGATGAATGGATAAAGAAAATGTGGCACACACATGCACACACACAAATATTACTGAGCCACAAAAAAAGAAAGAAATCTTGTCATTTGTGACAACACGGATGGAACTTGAGGGCATTATGCTAAGTGAAGTAAGTCAAACAGAGAAGACAAATACCGTATGATCTCACTTCTAAGTGGAATCTTAAAAAGAAAAAATTAAATTAAAAAAAACCAAGCTTCATAGGTACAGAGAATAGATGGGTGGTTGCCAGAGGTGGGGGTGAGGGTGGGCAAAATAGGTGAGGGAGTCAAAAGGTGCAAGCTTCCAGTTATAAAATAAATAAGTCCTGGGGATATACTATACAGTATGGGGATTATGGTTAATAATACTGTATTGTATGTTTGAAAGTTGCTAAGAGAGTAAATCTTAAAAGTTCTCATGATAAGGAAAAAAAATTCTGCAACTATGTGTGGTGATGGATGTTAACTAGACTTATTGGGGTGATTATTTCACAATATACACAAATATCAAATCATTATGTTATATATCTAAAACTAATATGTTTATGTCAATTATGCCTCAAAAATATATATAAATAAAATTCTACAAGTTACTTTAAAATTTATAGGAAGCAGAGGAGAAATAAGATGCCCACTTACAAATTTAGTCAATTGTACACAGTGAGGACTCACGTTGCCATCTCCGCCACCTCCCCAAATCCACCATCTACGTTAGCACCTATGAATAGCTACTTAATCAGTAGGATAAAGAACTCTCTCAATAACGTGGAGAGATCCATAGTTATTACCAAAAGCTGTATGGAGCAGAACTGAAAGGATGAAAAGAAAAGAAGAAAGAAGAAAGGGAATGACCAAGTTTAATTTGGGGGAGTGGGTAGGGTTGCTACATAGCAATTTCCTAGGTTAACATTCCTCTTTCAAAACCAGGAAGACTTTTGATTCAAAGATACGGACTCTTGGTCCACCATAAAATGTGCTTGCTACTCATTATCTCTTAGACTGCCTACTCTAGGAAAAGCAAAACGCCTGGTATCTTTTGACTTTTTGCATATGTAAAACAGCAGGTCAAATGTATCCTGGATCTCTCGTCCTTGAGAATCACAGAGAGTTAATGGTGTGTGTCCTGGCAAATGGAGGGCTTGGCTCGGTTAGAAGCACCATGCCCATCACTTATGACAGTATTTTTTGCCCTTATCTTCTCTGGAGTCCCAATATGTGGCTTCAAATAAAGGTTACTATCAAAGGGGAGGGGGGAGAGTGTTGGAAATCCCTGACCTCCATTTTAGCGGAATTTCTTCATCCTTTAGAAGCAAATATTCTTTCTTAATAAAGTCTCTTAAGCTCACTTGGAGGGAATGTCCTCTCAAAAAAGAAATTGACTATCCCACACTCACAAAAGCATGGGTGCACTATCTTGTCATTAGGACCTGAGTATCACTCCAAAATAATGATATTGCTAATGTATTTTCTCTTTTCAAGGCAATTTCAATACCCTCCAAACTCTTTTCTGGGCATGTCAAAATAAAAAAAATCATGTTTCAAGAGCCTTAATTTTTAAAATAGGCTCAGGGTGCGAGGGTGGCTCAGTAAGTTAAGCACCCAACTCTTGATTTTAGCTCAGGTCATGAGCTCAGGGTCGTGAGACCAAGCCCTGAGTCAGGCTCCACTCTGAACACGGAGCCTGCTTAGGATTTCCTCCCTCCCTCTCCCACTGTCCCTCCCCCAACCCCATTCACGTGCTCTCCCTCTCTAGAATAAAGAAATAAATCTTTTATAAACAAACAAACAAACAAATAAATAAATATAGGCTCAAGCAACCCACTCTCCTTGCAGTTTAGTTCTGTCCAAGTTTCCCAACGTAGGAAGAAGTTCAGAAACGCTCAGTTTCTCTGCTGCAAATGGATTTGCTAGGTCACCCAATGACTTCCCCAACTTGGGGGAATTACCTAACCAATGAACAGACAAAATCAAAACAAAACAGAAAATCAGAACCATACAAACTCAGACTTCGAATATGCAGTCACATTTTGTTCTACCTCCTTTTCTAGCTTTCTCTCACTCTGCTGCTGCTTGTCCAGCACACAAATGACCAGTCTTATCATGCATTCTGTTTGGTCTATAATAAACATGCAGCGAATTGCCTATGTTTGATGATCTAAATGACAACAAAGATCTAATACATTCATTTCAAAATAAACAATTCCAAGTTTTTCCATGTACCCAAAACAGAGATCAGCAGCCTAATTTAAAACTAAGGAAACTGCATTTTTTCCCCTCTAAGATTACAGTACAGGACCTAGTACCAAAACCTTTGTTTACCTACAAAATAAAGTATTAACTGTGATCTAGAGTACCTTCAGAATGTTGATTCAACTTTTTAAAAGTGTAACATTCAGTATTTTTTAACCATGGTTTTCAAAAACTTTGGGGAAGCAAGTATTTGCTTTTGACTTTTCTCCTGTTTAATCCTCCACTGTAGACCATATCCCTTGCTACTGTATCTATCTCACCCTGGTGGGTAGAACTCTCAGTCCACATCACTGAATGGAACAGTGTGGCTCCCTAGTGCAAATTTCCTGAGAGCCCCTTCCCTGAGCATGTGCCAAGAATCAAATCTTGGCCACTTAGTGCTCTGTGCTCCACATGTGAGCTCACGGCGTGTTGAGCAACCGTGCTAACTGAGATGGATAGCCCTGTCAAACAGGAAGCTGGCACACCAGGATGCAAGCAGTGGGATACAATGACCTTTACATTCAGAAAAAAAAATCCCTAAAATGGCATGAAAAGTTTATGGGGGGGAGGAGGAGGGATTCTTTTATTTCATTTAGGCACATAGCATAAAATAAAAGCAATGGTGCCCAGTATGCAATTTGCTCGGGATCAAATCTTGAATCCCTTACACAAGAAAGAAAGTCGTCAGAGAAAGGAAATGAATCATCCTTTATCACACTGCTTTGAAAGCAGTGGACTCGACAATTCAGCTGTTATTACTGCACCCGACAGGCCAAGCGCTCGGATTCAGACAGCGCTTGGACTCATAATGATCCATGGGGTTACTACCTGCCCTGGGAAAACATTCTTGACCTCTGGTTTCAGGTGGGTTGCTTTCTTGGTAGAATTAAAATCTAATTTAAATACTTAAACATTTTTTAAACAGTGATGATCTGCTTACAGAATCAGAGTCAAGGGCTTGGATATTAAATCCCATGTCCTCGGTCACCATATTTGTAACTTTGTATATATTGCTTAATCTCTCATAGTTTTCTTATCTGAATAAATGGAGGCTCTGACTGACAATTCCTAGGAATTATATTTAGAGGGACTCATAAAAAAAGTTGCAAAAATCTGTGGCACATATACCAACGTTAAGTAAGAATAATAATATAGAAAATTAATATATAAAACAAGACCTGGAAGTTACATATGTCTCTCCTTTGGTTATAACACATTATCATAAATTGTACAATTCAATCATTTCAGCTTAAATACAGTAACAATCATTCCATTAGGTCAATTTTTTTTTTCATTTTTCAAGGTTTGGGGGATATTTTTATGTTATTTGTTTTGTCAATTCTTTGCCATGAAAGAACAATGGGCTATGCTTCAGAGTGAAGCAACACAAGCTCACAATGGGCTGGGCTCGCCAGTGCTGTACAATACACACGGAAATAATGATGCAATTTTAATATTTAATTAAATAGATAAAATGAATTATCACAAAAACACTGAGATTTTTGTTGTTGTTTTGTTTTGTTTTGTTTGTTTTTTTTTACTGAATGGACTACCCTAAAACTACAGAGCAATTTTCAAAGATACAAAAGTTTTGTAAAATGCATCCATTTTTTTTGTATTTAATTAAAAGCTGATTGTAAAGTGCAGAAGCTGCAGGCCTAAAAGCAATAAATAAATTTAGAAAACTGAAAGCTTATAAATCCTGTACTGAAGTTTGGATAAGTTAGGATCAAACATCTCCGCACTCTGAGAACCCCACTTTAGGGACTTAGAGAGAATACCAGAGTTATCAATGCCAACAAAACTAAGATGATCACTTTAAAATGCAAGTTTATTTTGGTGGCTCTAGAGGTGCTGGTCAAATGCTTCCCAAAGCAACCAGAAAATAAGACGCCACAAGAAACATTCTGCTATTCGCTGTTTGGAAAAGATGTTAAACCTGACCATTCTTCAACCCTTGTTTGGAAAATTATTTCAGGAAACACATTCTTCCTCAAATCATGACACACAGAGGCATGGGGAGAGGAGAGGAGGGGACACGCAGTACTACCTTGTGCCTGAGCAGCAGAGCTGTGGGAGTATCCCAGGGCCAGGAGCGCGGTCTCCACCAGCTGGCTAAAAAGCACATCTTTTCGAACCAGAACGAACTCTGCATGTTCTTCTCTGTTGTCATATTCAAGAGAGCCATCCAACTGCTCCACTACACAAAAGACAGGAATCATCAAACCTGAAGAGACAAAATTCAAGAGCAAAACACAAACATTACAAAGCAAATCTCAGTCACCGTGATGAGAAGGGAAGAGGCAGTTATAAAAGTTACTCATCTGTGATCGACAATGGTTTAGATTAAACAAGCCTCTTAGTTGGATGGGCCTAATGGGAAAGCTGTGGATTTTTTTTCCCCTTCCTTATTACTATCAGACTGCAGCAGAATTGCCCTGGGCAAAGGCAGAAGCCCTCAGATTCCAGTCATTAAAATGTGGAGTGTGCCCATCAGAGGTGTCCTGCCTGAGACCCTAACTCCAGAGCTGCCACAAAGCTGAGGTTAAGGTGATGACCTTCCAGACCCTCATAACCTTCACGTCTATGGTTTTGTCATTAACTATTAATCGGGACTAGCATTTCCAGATCAGATCTGCTTTTGTCTGGAAATGCTGTAAGATACCTAGTAGAGAGGCATATTTGATTTCGGGGCCTAAGTTATCAAGTGACTATGTCTAAGAAAGCCAATAGGAATTTTTTAACAGTCCCTCTTGTATCTTTTATCTAAGTCCCAGCAAACAGGTCATCAATTAGTCTGCAAATATCTTGCTCACGAAAATCTTAACTGACATTTAACTTATGTCAAAACACGCAACCAAATGTAAAACTTTGTCTTCTTTTAAATTATTATTTTACATATTAACACCAGTTACCACTATAAAGGGAATTATCTCTTCTTGTGTTTTCAGAGAAAAGAAGTAAACTACCCTAAAGAATAAAGCAAATTAGTCTAGTTGAAAATCTGTTGAAATCTGTTGTCACTGAAATATTTCTCTGCTTTGTATCAAAGTGTGAAAAGCTAAAAAATGTTTAATTCACCAAAGATTTTTTTATAAACTGTTTTTTATTTTTAAAAAAGTCATACAGGCATTTAAATCTAAACATAGCCAAGGCATAAGAAGATCAAAGTTTTACCAACATACAAGTAATAAACATGGACTCTGCCCCATGTAATTCACACAAATTAGTATGTTATGGAATAAGATCTGTTCTGGGTCTTCTCTCTTCGTGCAAGAAAACCAAAAGTTATGAAGGACAGGTGGGCAAGCTGAGAGATGGGGGGGGTGGACAATTAGTTGGTCATTGCTGAAGGCACTTTACAATAAAAATAAGACCTCTGTGTAAATGACCCATGGGAGTTCTGCCTGTGAGACACAGACTACACAGGAGTTTTTCTAAAAGCCCCTCCCCTCTGCCTAGACCCTAGAAGCCTCCTGACTCACTCTCATCTGGAAAGCAGAAGGTGGGAGCAGACACCCTACAAACTACCAGGTCACAGATGCAGATTTTTGTTCTAAAGATAATACAATGGTGCAACTGGTTCCCATGTGCTAATTATTATTATTAAAGATAATAAGTATAGGGTGTAATTATTAAATGTAATCATTATTAACAATAATAATACTCATTAAGAATTGTTATCATTAAGGATCATGGTAATTATTATTAAGCCAGCACAACAGTCTAACAAGTCACACCATACCATTCCCCGGGACAACTACTGACTCCGTGTTCACTCTCAAGAACAATAAGGCAGCATTATTGTTTGTAGCAAATACACTATCTATGGTACAGATTTATAGAAAATAGGAAATAAGGGTGAAGCAGACTATTTTAGACAAAGAAGGAAATTTAGCCTGGCCACATGGTGCCTTATAAAATATTTTTTAGAATTGTGACCAGTATTAGTCTATCAAACGCTTACTTACTTATGCCCAATTTATTCCCAAATGTAGGTAAGACATGAAATGAACACTATAAATTACATTGCCTCCAAATTATCTTTGTGCTCATTCATTTATCCAATTTTTATTCCCTGAACACCTATTGTGTGCCAGGTATCCCCTGTGGCTTCAGAGACACAAGTAAGAACAAGTCTGATGTGGCTCCTGCCCTCAATGCTGTTGAAGGTGCTGTAAAATCTTCCTAAGCAAGCATAATGGCATTTTATAGGACCTATCCATCAGAGTCCCTACCAGCAGGGAATAGCCCCCATTTAGACCTTTTAACTCTTACATACTGGTATATGATCTTTGTCCAAGGAAGCAGGTTGATTTCTACTTGTAATGATTTCAGCGTATGCACACATAGGGCCATGTAGTCAGTGGTGCCATAAGCTACTTCACCACTAATACCTATGTGTACATAAGTTTCAATGCTGAAAATCCATGTGCAGTTCCTAATGTCAACATCTGAGTGTCACACATCTGGGAATCACAGATAAGGCCTTTCAATGAATCCAGTTGCCTTCATAAGCTATCATGTATCCATTACTTAGGAACCATAAATCTTTTTCAAGTCTATAGTCAACTAAAAAAAAAAAAAAACCTAAGACCCTATTAATTTTTAAAAATAACAGTTCAGTGAGTAAGAAATGAAATACAACATTAAAGCACAAGGGTCTATACCATTCAGGAACTTATGTTTTGAAAGTGTCAGTTATCAAAATATTTCCTAAACAGTTTAGTCCAGGGATTAAAGAAAGCAATCGTTATCTGACATGAGAGCAATAACTCCTTCCAGTCAAAAAGCAAGCACCGATCCTTCACAGCATCACCTACTTAAAAAGAAAAGAAAAGAGAAAAGGAAAGGAAAGAAAAGGCAAGGCAGAGAAAAGAAGAGAAAGGAAAAGAAAAGGATTTTGAAGTCATTTATAAAATAAAACAATATTAACCAGAAGTGTATGACAATAGAATTTACTCTGAAAGTATATATATATGAGCTACTAAAAATAAACGGATTATATAAAGAAAAATGTACCTTTTTACTAGAATTTCATGAATCAAATTTCAAATTTCAATTATGAAATTTTTACAATGAAACACAATTTTTACAAAAGAAGAGGAAAAATAGGTGTGATTACTAGTGACAACAGCAAGAGAAATGAAAAATGGTAAAACAGTCCAGTTGGGGTCAAGTGTGAGGAAGAAGAAAATTAAGGCATAGGTTTTAAAAACTTAAAAACAGCAAATCCCTGGCAAAGAAAACTATAAAAGGATGAGTAGGAATATATATCAAAAAAAGGCATTCCGTTTGATCCCCCCTCCTCACTCTCTCCAGGCAAAAAAGAAAAAGAAAAAGAAAGAAAGGAAAAAAGAAAAGAAAAGAAAAGAAAAGAAAAGAAAAGAAAGAAAGGAAGAAAGAAAGAAAAGAAAGAAAAAGAAAAAAGTGGCAGTGGATAAAAAGATAGCGAGAGTATTTGAAAAGCAATTCAAAAAATAAGAATGGGAAGAATTAAAAGGTAAGTTCCAATAAAAGAATAACAATGTAAAAATGAAATGTATTTACAATAAAATTTAGAAATGATCAAGAAAAAAAAGAAAGAAACTCTTATTCTAGCCCTGTATCTGGAACTTATGACATTATTTTTCTTTTATTGTAGCACAGACCCATTTCCAGATGATCAAGTAGGGAACTTTGAACCTTTTGATTATAAGCCTCGCTAAGCTTTTTACAATTGTGGCAGGTTAAAGCAGGTAGTTTTGTCTAAGGGACAGCACACAGTCCCAGCCATTTGCTAAGAATTAAGAGTTGTTCTGACAATTGGGATGAATGGTGAATTCTGTTGGCACTGAGGCAAAATGAGCAGGAGATTCCTTCCACTAGAAAAATGCATTTCCCAACTGTCATTAGATCCAATGCTCAAACTGTCATTTTCATTGTGACATTATTTCTGAAAAAGTGTGTATGATTACAAAGGCAACCTAATCTTCACCACGGCAGCCATGGGAATAGAGACAAATGGGAGATGGTCAAATGTGGTGGTGACTAGCTCTGCATAAGGAGGCAGGCAACTCTTGGATCAAATCCTGGCACTGTCATTCTTTACCTATTGTAGTGAGCTCGGGTAATTTATTTGACCTCTCAGAGGCTCAAATTCCTCCCAGGTAAGATGCAAATAATAATGTCTACATCACAGAGTTGCTGTGAGGATTAAACTCTGTGAAATAGTTGTCTGACAGTTCTCAAACAATGGAACCTATTTGTTTTTCTTTTTTTTCAAAATCAGTATTAATACCATTAATTAATACCATTAATACAGAGGAAAATAAGGAATCAATAATTTTTTTCAGTGTCCATAATCAATGCTCATGAAACTTACTAAAAAGCTTTTCTTCAGAATAAAAATGATACTCATAATCATTGAATTACTTAAGATGTTCAATGTGCCCCAAGCAAAAGGGTGAAAGTATTAAAAACACATTTTATACTCTAAAACTGCTTGCCCACTACGGTAGCTATTAGCCACATGTGGCAACTAAACACTTGAAATGTGACTAGTCCTGAATTGAGATGTGCTGTAAGTGTAAAATACACACTCAATTTCAATGATTTAATAGCAAAAAACAAATAAATATAGCATGAATAATTTTTAAAAATCAACCGCAGGTAGAAATATCTTGGATGCACTGACTTAAATAAAATAATTATCAAAATTAATTTCACCTATTTAACTTCTTTTAAATGAAGCTACTAGGAAATTTTAAATTATACATGTGGCCCATATTATATTTCTAGGAGAGCTGCTCTAAGCAACCTGCCTACACCAACATATACAATGGTTTTTCTGACACAGGATAAAGTCATCACAAACTGATAACTAAGACAATTGTGCAATTGTTTTGAGCATTTCTTGGATGCCCCTCAGTTATCTTTCCTCTGTGTTCCAGATCGTAGGAGACTTGAGGACAGATGTACTATTGGTTAAACTCCAAAATCTAACGTGACATCTCTGCATCATCAAGCAAAGCGTAGGCCATTGTTTTATTCCTAACTGTATTAATCCAACTTCTTTAATAAGGGAAAGGCTTTTTCCCCCCTTCCCTTCATTTTAAAGAACAGTTTTCAGGAAATGCCACAACACTGTCATGAAAGTGGCCCAAGGAACAAGTATCCTGTAATGCTCTGGATAGCTCACCTCAACAATGAAAGATGGAAGAAGGTCCAGCGGCTAGGGTCTAGAGAACCGGATTACACCGCTTTCCACCGTCGCACAAAACAAACCTGTCACTTGCAAAGCACCTGCTAACTCACCACAGACTCTAGCATACACCGTACCTTCATCTTTCTCCCCACCTTTACCCCATGAGAGGGTATCATTATTCTCATCCAGTAAATGAGGAAACACCATGGGAAAATAAGTAACATGCTCAAGAGAAGCACAAGGAGAACAGTTCAGGTTAGCCAACTCTAAACTCCAGGCACGCTGCTTTCTTGGGGATGGAAAACTACACCTGGAAACCCACACCCACAAAAATGCAAAGGCTTGGCCTTTTGGCAAAGGCCCCTTCACTGCTCGCAAAGCCCAATGGGTGACATGCATTGCTTAAAAGTAAATTCACCTTTTGACATGTGAGGCACTGTGCTAGGCACACAGAAGGAATCAAACACAGTCCCTGCCCTTTGGTCACTCATAGACAAAGAAAGGCTCAAATGAGTCATAGTGGAGGTGGAGGTGACAGTGGGCTCCAGCCGCCACCCCAATCCCTTTGTCTCCTGGGTCCACCCTCATTCTTGGACCTGCCCCCTGAATGACAGGAGCCAGTCTATGATAGGAGGCCAGCCTTTCTCCTCCTCCCTTTCCAAGGGCTCCTGAAACAGTCTATTTCCCGAAGGAAGGCAGCCCCAGGGCCCACTCCCTTCCCTGAAGCTGGCAGTGTATCTGGTTCTATCACCTGAGAAGGTCCCAGGGCTAATTGAAGATTACAAAGGCTTTAGGGCAGAGCCTCTCA
This sequence comes from Callorhinus ursinus, assembly GCF_003265705.2. Classification (NCBI taxonomy): domain Eukaryota; kingdom Metazoa; phylum Chordata; class Mammalia; order Carnivora; family Otariidae; genus Callorhinus; species Callorhinus ursinus. Next base: position 34,178,618 of record NW_027397064.1, on the reverse strand, counting down.
TATCTGTTCTTTGTATAAAACTGAACCTGGAGTAAAGCACCACACTTAGCAACCACCACAATCAATAAATCACAGAACCCTGAAACACTGAAACAAATTCTACCGTGTAAACCGAGAGCGAGTACAGGGTCTACCGGGAGGACTGGGAGAGAAGAGAGTGAGGGGCGGCAACTATCTTTTCTTATTGCAAATTTATTAGAAGAACAAAACAAACTTCATTCTCTCTCCCCTCCCCCTTTTCCTCTCCATCTCTATCTTTCTATCACACACACACACACACACACACACACACACACACACACACACCCTGAGTCACATACAAGAAGTCACTTCGATATTAACCTTCAGTATTAGCCTCTAGACGCTTCCACCCACCCTAAAACAATCAAGGCAAGTCTGAGCACTGAGATTGCAGAGAGAAACAAAAAGAAAGAATAGGGTGTCCCTCACCTCCTTCTTGGGGTCCCAGGCAAAATTTCAAGATGGATCAAGTAAATCTTTCTTACTCTGCTCTTTTCTGCCCCTGATGTCCTCTCCTAGGCACCCAATCTCCTGAGCTATGGTAACCAGAGGCTCCGCATTCCACCATTCCACTCCAACCTCCCATTCCCCCAGGGGCTGAGCTCAAAAATTCCACAGAGATTAATAGATAAAAAGATGCTACACTTTTGTTGTTGGAATGGTTTAGCAGTCCTTTAATCTTAGATATACTTTCATTGTAAAAGAAACTCATTGTATCCTATATTAACTTCTAATGGAAAGAATTTCACGTAATGCAATTAAAAAAAAAAAAAAAAGTTTTCACCAGGCTTGACGTGGCAGGAGAGCAAAAATATCTGGGGGCAAGGGAGCCATCCGCAGGTGGACTGGAGGTCCTCTAGGCTCCCCTCAACTGCTCCACTTTCAAAGTTTCTCTCTGACCCTTGCTCGCAAACAAAGGTTCTCTGAAGGATTAATTCATTTGTCTTAGTTGTTGGTTTTCTTTTTCAAGTCTTACTGCTGAGGAAGCAAGAGCTGACAGAGAGGGGCAACCTGTGTCATTCAAAGGGGGAGGAACACAGTTAATCCTACAATGATGGAGAAGGCAAAATTTGCTTAACAATTACTCTAAGGCATATTAAGTCATATATGCAGAAATGTTATTTCATGTTCATCCATGACCCAATTATTTGTAACTCAAGGTTACATCTCCAAATAAAGCTTCAACAATAACGCTCCTTAATGCCTCTCTCCCTTTAGGGAAGTAGGGTGGGGAGGTAAGATTATCAAGAAATACTTTACTCTCAGAATCCTGTCTAGTAAAACCAGACACTACCTTGCAGCCCCTGAGGCAGATCTTAACTTTGGAAGATAAGAACAAAAATAGGCCAGGGGTGGGGCAGATGCACGAACTCTAGTCCTCTCTTACTTAACACCCTAAAGGCTCAAACTGAGCTTCAAGTGGTAGGGAGAGGAGATGGGTTCTGGTCTTCCAGGCCTGTCCCCAGACTGAGAGATCACGATTCAACCTGAAGCCAGATCTGAAGGCTGCAGGATAAACTCCACGTCTCTCAATACTCCTCATTTATAGAAACGTGGTAGCAGGATCAAGTTGGCCAGGCCGTCTGCAAAACAGGACTTCATAGGCACACAGAAGGCACAGTGTGGCTACTTATCTAAACAAAAAAGCCTGAGCTACACCTGGGAACTGGGCCATAGCAAGCCTGACCCAAGGAACTAAATCCCCTGATGTCAGGAATGTCCAGTGAGAGTGAATGAGAGGCCTGCCTTTTCCTTCTCCAACATGGGCTGGACTTAGGTCTAAGTCTTCCTCACTCCCTCACTCACCGCTACAGCCCTGAGCCTGACTTACAGCAAGTCCAAAATAAATGTTGGTGCAGTTCAACAAAATGCTAATTCTAGCCAGACATTCAGAACCACCATGAAGAGGCGATGTCAGTTCTGGCTTTTTGCCGTTACTTCCCAGCTGAACTTGTCACATCACCATAGCCCACTGCATTGCATTCAGCATCAGCATACAAGAAGAGCTTTCTAAGAAACAATCCACACAAGTGGACCTGGGGGCTTGCTCCATGCTCTCCGGGGAACGTCCGCCAGACCACAGGGCCGCGTGCGACCACTGTGGACAGAAATTGTTGGTTTATCACCAGGAAGGCATCGCAGTCTATTGGTGTTAAGACTCAAGCAAGTGGCTAGCAGTACTATGCTCTGTGACCATATACATCCTGGAGCCCTAGGGGTCTGGTCTGCAGTCCTATAGTGCCCGTACTGGAAGACTGCAACATCTACATCTTTCCTAAATCAGACAAAAATGTTTACTGACCCTGAAATTTAAAAAAAAAAAAAATTTTAAGAAAAAAGTAGAATATGTAAGTTCAATTATCACAGAGGAGTTCAAACATGAAGTATCCCTTAGTTCAAAACTAAATGTTTGCGGTTCTTTTCACAGTGGGTTATCAATGCATATAGGAAGTCTTGAGACTCAATGGCTTGTTAAAATAACTACACCATAATTCATTAATGGTAAGATTTCTGTCCTTCGTTATGTAAAATTTTATTTTAGCGGTCTCTGAGAAGATAATTTTTCAGATCGTATTTAAGTGTAGATGTATGTGCCGCTCCCCTCATTCTCATTATCCTCTCTGGAAAAGCTAGTTGCAACTTAGAGTCCCAAAAGTCAGAAAAAGAGTCAATAAAAATTGTCTTTATATTAACATTTGCTTTATCATATCCAGTTTTGAGCTTTGCCTAAATGTGATTCTGTCTAATTTAACAATTAAAATAAAAAATCCTTGATTGATTTCTCCAGTGTAGTGTTAAGGAAAGGTTAACTGTACTGAGGTTCACTAGCAAGAAATTAATAAAGGAATCAAGCACTGGGCTCTCAATAAGACAAGACTACCCAGATTTCTAGTGGGAATATTTCACAGCACAAGCATGTTTTCTTTGGGGAGTTTAACTCACCAAAATTATTAAAAATTGAGATCAAACACTGGTGCAAAGCCCCAAAGGAAATCATACTAGAGTGGAGAGATTTTTATCAAATAAAAACCTGAAAAGGTGAAGTTTTTAGAGTAAAAAATAAAAGGCTTTCTCCTTACAAAAGGAAATCCTACTCTCAAAACAGCAAAACAGGTAGGGATGTCTAATAGATGTGTAAAAATCATCACTGTGAAGTGAATGCAGATTTCACAAAGCCAAGCTTAGACAAGCAGCCATCAGGACTACAAGCCACTCTCATTCTCGTACCCAACAAATGCCTCCACCGATAGGTAAGAGAAAGCAAGCCCTTGAAAGGGCTGACACTAGAAGAAAAAGAAAAGAACAAGGAGAGAGCAAGAAAGTCAAAATCATAGTGTGTATTCTGCAGTTCCCTAAGGGTACACCGAGATCTCTCAATTGCAATACATAGGATATTATTATTGTGACTGAGATGAAGTTAATAAAACCCAGCCTTCAGACTGGGGAAACTCAGGTCCCCAATGATGGAATACTTGCCAGAAAAGATATTTTAAGTATATATGTACCTGTGCAATTTACAGCAATTACTTAAATAAGAAAAAGAGAACAGAGAAAACTCATATTTTCACTTTATGATTCTAATACATCCCCTTTGTAATGTATATAATTTCCAAGAGAGAATATTAAATTTAATATTAAAAAAAACTAAAGAGATCACTTAAGCTACAGCATATAAATCCACTGAAAATCTTATTTTCATCCTTAATGTTATCCAAAGGATACTATCCAGCCACAGGAGGAATGTCATCCCGCTTTTAACTATCTTTGAAAAGCCTAAAGAAATTTATTTGTCTCCCGGGGGGGGGGGGGGGGGAAGGATAAATCTTAATTGGAAAGATAATACAAGTTTCTACCTTCATTAAAACAAAAGGCCCTGGAAGAATACAGCACCTTTTTAAATCTGGGATGATCCCAGATATGGAACATCTCAATCTCAAAGATTCCACTTCTAGATTCCCTAGATTCCTAATTTCTTTAACTCTCTAACTTCTGAGCCACAAAATCAAGCATATTGATGTAGTTTCACCCACAAAGGGCCAGTTTCAAAACAGATCTAATCTCACAAGCTCAACACAAAATAACAGAAAAGACAAGCCTAAGGCTCTTTTTCAAACTCCACATTCAAGGAGAAAGTGGTTCCTTTTGGGGCGAACTGAGGGTTAGATGTGTGGGTGAGCTCCAGTGTGGCCACGGTGCCTTGCCCATCGTGGTGAGAGCGGCCCCTTCCTCTTCGCACCACTGCTGCCTGCGTCTACATAAAGACGATGAAAGAAACTGTACCTCACAGTTTCCATGAACATAAACGCATCTCTTTATTTTGTTAACAGAAGTAGGGTTCACAAAAGTGATGTTTTCAAAGAGCAAGCCTGTGTTTACTGTATATCTGAGAGGCTGGCGGCACGAAAGACGATTTCGTGAGTTATGTCAAAGGGAGAAGAGGGCTGCACCTCAGAGGCTGTCCTTGGGTAAAGAGAACTGTCTCCCTCAAACTTGCTTTCAAGCTATACATCAATCTTCAATATAATTATGTTTGACAGAATATAAGCTCTTGGCAGTTAACTTGTTTACAATAAATGTTTAGTTTGGGTACATGGACTGTATTTCAGTTTTATAAATATCAAACACAAACCGACAACAGTCCCATTATGGGGCTGAGAATTATTTTGCTATAAATCTCTTTATTGGGGGGCCAAGGGAATTACTTTGCAGCTTGTTTTCCACTAACCACTTGGAACAGTGTGAAAAGAGGTACATTTATACTCTGACCCTGTGCTAATTGGAATTCTATACATTTCCATGGGAGAGCTTGCAGTATCAATCCTGAACACGCAGGTCGCCTCCCCCCTCCGCCCAAGGTTTCACCATGGTGGCAAAAAAATACAAATGCAACAAAATGTTTCTTACCAAAGTCATGGCATTTTCCTATGGCTCTTATTCTCCTCAAAGTCTCCTGGGAACTAATGGCCATTTGTGACAGCAATGGCAGGCCTTCAATGGTAAGCTCTAGTTTGGGGGGGGTTTATAAGTTAGCTTTAAAAATGTGCTTAAGGCTCAAACTTACTATATGAACAGGACTGTAAATAGAGTGAGTTTTGCTGAATGTTACCTGGAGATTCATTTAGGAAGGAAAAAAAAAAATCAGGATCACCTTAGTTACTCTTGCAAAGTACCTTTACTTGGGTCTTAAATGTGTTTAACTTACTTTCAGAGAATAGTGTTCCTCTTATACCCCCTCAATAATAAAAGGTGTTAGTCTTCTAATACTACACCTGCCACATCTACGGCACAAAATCTTGTCTGAACGGAGCCTCAGAAGCTGAACGCTGCACAAAGCTTCAGGAGTACCCTGGCTTAGCCCCACTCTACCCCACGGGCTCTTTTCTCCTGGCACGCATCTTCACTAGCCTTCGGCACGCATCTTCACTAGCATTCGGAACGCCCTCTAGTTCTCAGAGGGGTGACAGTCTGTCATTGCAGGGTTGGTTTCCTCACTTGTTTTTAATTTCACCGTTATCTTGTAATCAGATCCCTATATAATATTTCAACTCCAACATGGTATTAACATACACAAAAGATCATTTTTAATTTTCCAAAATACTACTGGGATATTCTGTCACTTTATTATTTAAAAGTGAGATTCCAACTTCTTTCCCTCTGGTCAAGGTTATAATTTCAGGTGACATAAAATAAAGAATTTTTTGTCTCTCACCTTCTAATAAAGAAGGTAAGACACTGATTTGTAAGTCTCATGGGTCATCAAATTTGATTTTCTTTAAAATTTTACCACATGAGTTTCATACATGAGAGAGAGAAGAAAAATATTTTCATTGCATTATCAGCCTCACAGGTCTTGTTAATATCAAAAGCACTAGTTTACAATGTGAACTAATGGAAAATTGTTAAATTTACCTAAAATAATCAATCCTTTTTTTTTCTTAATTTAAATAAGCCCTTTTAAGACCTTGACTATTTAACTGCTATTTACTTGGGGAAGGGGAGACATGGAGAAGGTGACTGTACGAAAAAAAAAACTTTTTTTAATTGTACAACAAAAATTCCCTCCAAGGCAAAAAGACATTATGCCAAGTTCCACCCAGAATTAATGTTTAGGTTTAAATTATAAAGTCCAGAAAAAACGGAACCACTAATAGACCCTTAAAGCTCATGGCATTCGTCACCACTGTTAGGTTATGTAAATGTTAAAACTGAAAAACCCTTTGCTGACAAAAGTATTTTAATGAAGGTGCTATTAAGTAGACTCTCTGAACTGATTTAAAAAAAAAAAGAAAAGCCTTTTGAGCTGTTTGATATAAATTCCACTCTAAGGAGGATTATGCTTGGGACAGTTCTGGGATTAGGAGACCTAGGCCAGTAAGGGTTTACTGCCTATCTTATTCCTTTCACTTTACCATCCTCAGGAAGATTTTTAAATATTGAACCCAAGAAAATTCTTAGCTACAGATTAAAGAGATATTCTCCTCTAACTCTGTCAACAGAGTCCAACTTTGGGCTCCAAATGTTCTGATGGCCAACATTATTTGTGGCTTTAGGATCCCCACAATGAGCAGGGGTTAACTCCACTGTCTGGCTAACTCCACTGTCATCATCAAAGTTGCCAGGAGCTCACAGTTTCTATGAATAGAGTAAGAAATATAGCTCAGAGTGAAAGAAAACTAGCCACTGATTTTGGCTGCTGCCAGTCAGCTCACTCCAAGTTGCTGAAAGCTCCACTCTGGGGAATGAGGCCTGGAGGCTCAGCAATGCGAAGGATTATGGATTTAATAATGGCTCCAATGGCTTCCAATGGAGGCCAGAGCCTATGCATCTCAAGTGACAGTCTCTATGACCTGAGTGAATGTCAGTGATGTGCACACACGAAAACTCAGCGTCCCCCCAACCCCGTGTGTTCTGAGGAGAAATAAGGGCACTCATGATTCACCTTCAACTCCCTCTCTCCCCTTCAGCCTGGTTATAACGTCCAGAGGAGAAAGAACAGCAGGCCCAGGGATCACACCTAACCTTTACTAGGGAAAGTTTGTAGTAAGAGAAATATTCATTACTTTCGTCTTCCATTACACAGGTTAAAACAAAAAAAAAAAAAAAAAAGGTAGTTATACCTCAGGTAGAATGAAGAAAATTTGATTTCCTTTCTCAAACATCATATGAAGACAAAAATCAATGAGCACTTTAATTGTCCCTTGAGCAACCACCTCCCAGGGGCTCCTCTCCCAACTTCCCAGGGAGGATCAAGAACCAAATGGTCTCTCCCAAAACTGATTTTAGCTAATAAGTGCAACAAAGTAAGTGAAAAGCATTTCAGTTATTCTGCATCCTCTCCAAGACTAAAAATTTGTACATTGTGTGACAGGTCCACCTCATTTTTCTTAATGATGTTTTTATTATTCTTTCACTCAATTAAAGCAGAAATGGATATTGCATCTTCTGACTGTATAATTGTTATTGTAATCTGTTTTCGATCACTGCTTGGGAAATAGGTCCAAAACAACATAAACTCTCCACTGCCTCAGAAGGCAAGTCATTTTCTTTTACTACGATACTTAAAGAGACATTTATCATGCTGCTCTGTTAGCATCTTTGGATTATGATAAAAGAAAGTTCTTGTTCTGTTAACCAAAAAAATATAATGTTTTGAAAACACTGCCATTTTAAAGAGTTTTGATATGAGTGCTTTTTCCTAATAAGCTATCAATTTTGTCTTTCCTTATACATACAAAGAACTGGAACAAATACAATAAAAATATGCAATTTTAATATAGGGAATAATCAAGAAATTTAAAAATCAATCATATTCAGTTATAAAAGAACTGATACACTTGCTTTCCAGCCAAATAAAAAAACAAGTAAAAAAAATTGTTTTAAAGAAAGAGAAAGATATCTCTGCTGAACAGGATGAAATTAAAATTGTCTCTATGAAAAATGCAAATCACCTCTGTCAGATCTTAGTGCTTTGGAAAACATTTGCTCTAACTAGAGTCTCTATTAATTTTTTTTCCATATCTGTGCAAGTCTTCAACAAATAAAGTCACTGAGCTGCTGGGCACATTTCAGTAACTGTACAACCATCAGTGGGCACCAAACAGTTACTGTGGTGTGAAATGCATACTTTTTTTATAAGTGGTAGCTGGCAGTGTTTCCCCTGAACTTTTTAATCTCTGTTGTTATGTTAAATGCTATCATTTAATAACCCACTGTGCTAAGACAGAACTCCATTCCAATGATAAGACAACTAGTTAAGGAAAGATCCAAATTTGCCTTCTATCGTGAGCAACTAAAATGCAAATCTACTCCCCCCAGAGTTTTACTGTCCTAATGTGTCATAACCACAAATAAAGAACATTCTTACTACTACGATACAGCTGCCATAATTTGATGATAACTTTATTGCAAGGTTCAAATTCTTAAAATTTCTATTAATAGTCTTTTCTTCATTTTAAGCATTTGCCAAACTAGTAACTATAATAGTCACTAGTTTATTTTTAAAGTTTTAAAGGTACACACATCAATGAAAAATGGAAAAAATACATCCCATAAACCCCATTGCCATAATGATATATCTAAAGCACATTTATTCCATATTAAGTCATTTTTACCTAGTTCTTAAAAAATCTGTAATAAGTAAAACTGCAAATGGGAAGAAAAGATACAAGTTGTAGAAGACCATTTCTGATGTAGCCTTTCACTTCATTATACTGATTTTGCCACAATTTCAAAATCACTTGCTATTAAGCAGCAAAACAATTCTGCTAACTGAAAACAAAAAAAAATTACATAGAGTTCCATGCTTTTGAAAACTCCTGCATGGAACACTTTTACATAAGTGCTGTGTAGCATGAGGTGCTTGTAGGGCTCGTTTCATGTAAAAGAAGAAAATAAATGTTTGGCTGATCACTGATAATAAGGGAACCAATGTGACTTCAGAAAATGGAAAAGAACACACTATAGAGGCTGCGTCTGTGCTTTTTTGGAAATCTGTAAGTACTCAACTGGCTTTTGTTTTAACTCATACCTCAATTCCACTCAGGGCCGTCTACTTGGACTCTGAAATATCTATCACATTACCCGTAAGTAGGAGGATGATGAATCCTTTGTATATAAAAATCCATTTTTAACACATAGACATTTTCAAACCTCTATTGCACTTTAAAATAAAAGGAATTCACAACTCTCTTTACTGGCACCCTAAATTAATGCTAGAGAGCAGTGGTGATTGGAAGTGAGACAGGCCCCATATAATCAAAGTCAGCAGAGGGAAATCACTCATTTTAAAATCACTATAAAGAAAAGAATGGAAGCTAAAAGGCAAACTCTCTCCATTTTTCGAGCTAAACATAAAGGTCTTCTACTTGAAACCATTTTCACTTTCTTTCTTTCTTTCTTTCTTTCTTTCTTTCTTTCTTTCTTTCTTTCAAAATAATGAGTTAAAATGTATGGGTTAGATCCAATATTTCACTGCTGTTTTTATTCTTGGGGAGGGGGGGGGGGGGACAGGGACCGTGCTGCCAAAGCTTCTGAAAAGAGTTTGGGCTGCTAATTTTCCGTTCACAAAATCTAAATTCCCCTTATGCATCTCACACAACTCATGAAATAATATGAAACAGTATTATATCACTGCAAATTGAGACATTTTTATCAAAATAAAGAGTGATGATGCCAACATTTCATTTGTCATTTACCACTTGTCACTTTTCACTGACAAACTGTTACACATACAACTTTTGTCAAATGCTCCATCTTTAAATATGTTCCAAAATGCCATTGTACCTCAGCATTCATATAAGGATGAGAGCAAAAAGTACTGTTACCACACATTAGTTACATAAGTTTATTTTTTAAAAAGCCTACTTATTAGATAAAATATAAAGGACTTTTTGTTAATTTACATGCTATGTAGGATAAAGTTTGGCTTTCTGAAATAAGACAAATTATGAACATATTTTATGCACCTAATGTGAGATTATTAGTTATAAGAAACTTTTTTAATGGTGAAGAAATGGGTCATTTTTATCTCAACAGAAACCTAAATACTCTAAAAAGACCTAAGAAAATATACAATTTGGAATTCACCTAGCCCTGTTATTGTCTTTTTTACATATGCATATAGAGTCTCTACACTGAATTCTTTTTAAAAAAGAAAAATAAAGGTTTTAAACTATTAAAGTAGAACCATCAAACTTGACTGCTTACCAGCTATACCTTGCCAGACATACCAAATAACTACCCTGTCTTGCCTGGAATAAAACTGATTTCCACATTCTTAAAATAATGCAAATTCACATTCCTAGATCTTTAATAAATGACAATAAGTCTGTTTATATATACATAAATATAATAACATATATACAAGATATCTAAGATGTACAGACTGATTCTACTAGTCACAACCCCCTGGGAAAGAATTATATTGCTTATTTTCTAGAGGGGTTAAAAAATAGATGCCTTAAGGGACATCTATGTAGTTCCAACACACATACACATACACACACATTTCATTGCAGATGATCTTGAATATATAATGGTCAGTGGGTTTCTGTTGATGGAATACAAGGCTTCCAAAATTACTTGAAACATCAAATTATGCTCAGGACTTTGAGGGGCGGATACCCTATGTTCTGTTTAATGTGTATGTTCCATTGCATATATTTTTTTAACCAAGTATATCTTTATTTTAATAACAGGCCAAGGACTAAAAACACTTTAGAGAAGGGCTATTTTTCTACCTCAGCAAAACTACAGAGGACATGCTAGATTGTTGGATGACCCCAAAGCCTAAGTTCATTCTATTAAAAGATCTTAAACCCTTAAAAAAAAAAAAAAGTTGAATGTAAAAGGGAAATACAATCTTTTCTCTTTTGAAATAATAATATTGAAGCCTCCCTACAAGCATAATGGGGTTCATCCTTGGCTAAAATGAATTTAATGAGTTTTTGACATTTTACCCAGGTTGACAATATGTTTCTAAATTTCCAAGTATTTTATACATTTTAATATGTCAATATCTATATTCTTTCATATCTGCACTCCTTTCAAAAAGTAAAATGTCTCCCTACAACTGCTAATATGGTGACTGCACCTGACCTGAACTGCATTTCTTTTAACCTAAAAGGAAATGTTCCACATGTAGACAATTAAACTAACTGTTGTTGCAGACAATGTTCAGCTCTAAATGAGGCCCTGCCCAACAATCGTGATCACATTTGCTTCCCTATTTGAATACATCAGTGTGTATTGCATAATGATTTTTTCCCCCTTGTAACAAGACAGTTATGTTCTTCAAAGGGCTGCCTATTAGCAAGAAGAATAGGCCGACTTTGGGTCAACTAGTTTATAAGATAACTTTAACAAGCAATTTCTCAACAAAATTAAATCATTATTTTAGAAAATTCTTTTTCAAAAAAAAAAGCAAACTTTTTTCAAAAACAGCAAATAACCCTAAAAGATATTCCCAGTGTTCATTCCCCTAAAATCTAGAACATTTAACACCAAAAAATTATCAAAATTCATAGAAAAATGAAAAATATCAAAAAGATTTCTGATGTTTAATGCCTCCTATCAGCAAATACACCATCTGGTATACTACAGCGCTGTTCATTCAGTTTAAATAAAGCTGTCTGAAAGTTCTTCTTTAAGCCAAACATTTAAAAATGAAAATACTTGTGTTAACAATGAATGAAGCACAATAATTTATTGCTATTAAAGCACAACTGGCCAGCGCCTTTCAGCAGTCCAGGAGGAAAGCAGAATGCCTTGCTTCCTCTGGAAACTTGATTGGCATCACTTTCATTTTATGCTGTATGTTTCGTGGCTGAAGCATTACACACAGCAGAACATTTTAGGTACTTATGTTAATGGTGGCAAAAAGGATCATCTGATTCTTATTTTCGTCATCCTTAATAATCTTCTTTTTCTAAATCTTCAAATAGATCTGTAAGTTTTAATCAACAATTTCACAAATATAAATTTCCCCACCATTAATCATCCTTTTTCAAAATCCTTATGGAGTGAATTACTAGCTGAGAGGGGAGGCCAATTCTAGTAAGTGAATGTTACCCAGCAGGGATATAAAGCTGTCAACACCACGGTGCTCTTGCTTGCTCTAAACTCTCTCCCAGCCTTCATATGTTTTTTAAAGAGATATTAGCCTTTTTTTTTCCTGGGGACCTTCTATAAAAGCTGACTGTCATACACATCTGAACGCTTATTTTATTACATACATGGTTTAAAACACACTACTTAGATAAGAACAAAAACATCCCAGAAAGTGTTGTAAGGCAAAGCAAAACTGACTACTTTCTAATAGTCTTCTAAAGCTAACCACATTGTAAACAACACACTAACTTTTAAGTCCCCTATTAAAACGCAACCTTGAAGACTGTGATAGTGTATCTACCACCTCAACTAGTTAAATCCAGACACTAAAATAATTTCTCTTTTTTTTTAACAAACACGTTCTCAAAAAATATACCAAACTGTCTCTCTCTAAAAATGTGGAATCATGGCAACAGAATTCACTATTGCAACCAATGCATTCAGAAAAATTTATTCACCTCACTGTTTATCAAAAATAGTAAGATAAACTGCCATGTTATTGGGCAACCAATTAACTTAATGATCTCCCCTATTTTTAGGGGCAAAGCTTTTAAGAAAGAGAATCACTAAAGATTAACAAATACATCCTCCCAAATTTTGAGCTCTATTTTTAAAACATTAATTATTATAACCATCTTTACAACACTGACAGGATTACAATATATCTGAAAATGGCAATAAATGATAGTTATAAGAATTTTGTAGTTGTCTAGCTTATTATATTGTTTCATAAAGAAAACTTAAACAAAGGAAGGTAGGGTAAGAGAAATATAATCTATTTTATATTTATTCTATGTCCCAAAAAACCTTTCAATTACAAAGAACTGCTAACTAGAAATGTATTTTAAACATTCTTTTAAAATTTAAAATGTGTATTTTTTAAAAGGTTTTGCTTTTCTCCAATCTATACACATGATTAAAAGTTACAAAGAAATGAAATTATCACCATCTCAATGTACATTAGGAAATTATACAAACTTAAACCCCAAAACTAATATTAACATTCAATGAAAAACTTTACACTGTCAAAATTTTAGGAGTTGTTATATTTTAAAGTTTTCTAAATTAAAATCTTTCCAAATAATCTCTTATGCTATATAGAGCAAAATCTTTCTTTAAAAAAATTTTTTAAAACCTGCCATATGTGAATTCTTTTAACCACTTTACTATTAAGTATTATATGTAATATCTATTGAGACAAACTAATGACATCTATTTTCAGTTTGGAAAGCAACTAATAAGACCTTTGCTATTACTAAATTAAAGCTCAGAAAAAAATGACTAAAGCAGCTTGTTGAAACAAACCCATTATTCCTCCTGAAGACTTAATTTTGCTTTATATCAAATTTGTAATAAGTGGTCAAATGTAAATCATAATCTCAGAAAATAAGAAACGTAACCACTATTTTACACAAAAGGTATCCCTGGTCAACGAAATTGATATGCTATAGGAAAAAAAAAAAACAACCTTATTTTAAGGAATCACAATTGGTAACAATTACGTTCTAAAATGTTTAGATAGACTTCTTTCAATCTAGTGAATTTTTTAGTAGGTCTTCAGAAAGAAACCAAAATTTCTAGTCCAAGTTTTTTTCTATGTGCATAAGGCCACTTCGAGAACACATCTCCTCCAAGGGATTTCCCAGTTTTTCAATCAAATAGTATCAGCACTTATATCATCTTACACTTGCTTTTATCATATTCGCTATATATTTTTCTTTCTTATATGCATATACTAAAGATGTTACAAGAAGTCTTAAGTTATTGTTCTAGTCTCAAGATAACACATAAACAAACACCACTTTTAAAAAAGTGGGTCACAGAACTATCAAGTTTTCTTTTGCTTCATTAAAGTATATCTTTAAGTCCGTAAAATAAAAGGCACGCAAGCCATAATGTATAGCCAAATAATTTTTTAAAGCTTTAGAAATGGTGAGAATGAATGCTTCTCCAGGGAGATGATTAATATAAGGAACTACGGCAAACCATTCTGAATGTATACCATGAAGAAATAATAATAGCAAACCAAGTAAAAATAGAAACGTGTTATTTTATAAAAAGTCCATTTTAACTCTTTAAAAAGGCATGGACATTTATTCTTAAGTCTTTACTTTGAAATACATACTATGGCTATTTAGAACATGGGGTTGGAGCTTATCATTAAGTTTTGCCACGGTTTTGCATCATTTCAGGCAGGAATATAAAGAATTATATTAAATAAGCTACTGCTGAAAATATTAGGGGAAAAAAACCTCTAGAAGCAAAAAAAGATTTAAACTAATGATTGATCTCAAACACAAAAAAACTGCCTGCCAGGTTGAATTGTGCATTTTATATGCAGAAAACAACTAAGCAAATGGTGTAAGTCTCAAAATATTTTAATAATGTTTACATTTCTTATGTATCTTTATTTTCTAAAAATTTTTTCCTAATCACTTTAAAAGAAAGTGGTGTTTAAGTAGTAAAATCTACAAAAGCTTTTCTTTAAATAGTATTAAATTCTTGGAAAGGTAAACAGCATGTAGCCATTAAGACTACTTTGCTATTTTTACCTGTTGTGCTAGGATTCATAACAAAGTTACAAATGCATATGACCTTAAACTTTATAGAAACGGTGACCTTAAAGCCTCTAAGGGCCTGACAGATTCATAATGATTCTTTATTTCCTACTTGAAATGTGGCAGGAAATATTCCCAGTTGTTACTAATCTATCTCGAAGCACTGTCCTACCTACAAACTAACACCAACACTCTTGCTCCTGAGCATTAAAAACTAGTCCACAAAAGCGATCGCACCTAAACTTCATCTCTACAGCAGACACTCTGAGGCAAAGCACAAGAGTTAAATCACTAAAAAGCTCTCTAGGAAAATCTAGAAACAGTTAGCTGGCTGTGACATAAACCTGCCAACACCTCAGCACACAGTGGCAAAGTGCCCAAAAAATGCCACCCTCTGGGTAAACCACTTTCTTGTTTTAACTCTAGATGAAGCTACCAGTTGCAGATGAGAGGCGACGGGGGCATTATTTGGCAACCTGGAATTCACTTCCTGTAATCCTACACCGCGACAGCGCCTAATCAACCTGAACCCTGACACCCGGGCCATTACCGCGGGGCCGCGGGGCTGCGCGCGCCTCCCCGCTCCGGGCTGTTACCTCCCACGGCCTTGGCCACGGCGCCGTTGGGCCTCCCGCGGGCTCCCATGGGGCTGCCGTTCTGCTCCAGCCGGGCCACCTTCACCGGGGGAGGCCCCTTGACGTCGGGGCTGCCGCTCCGCCGGTCGGGGCTGTCCCGCAGACACGGGCTCTCGCTCCGCCGCTCCATGCTGCTCCGACTCGGAGACAAAGTTCCCACCGGCAGGTCGCAATAAAACGCGCAGGGACCTAGGGAGGGGGCGGGGGGAGGGAAGGGGGAGGGAAAAAAAAGAGGGAAAACCGCTCACACACGTGATAGACGTTCAGGCCAGTGGCAGAGCGCTGCACCACAGCCACACAAACTTCCTCCCACGCTGCCTGAGGGGCCCGAGCCGGGAAGCGGGTCCCCACCTTACACTGGGCGGCCCAAAGGAAGCTCGAGGTGCGGCGACACTGCCCAGTCGCTCTCCAGGAGTTAGCTCTCGGTGACGATCACCAGGCCAGCGCCCAGGGGCGCCCAGAAGTGGCCCATTCATTGGGGCAGGGTTGGCATAAGCCGTTCTCGGATGAGACAGCCTCGCCGTGTGGGGGTCAGGGTTGCGGAAGAAGTGAACGTCATAAAAAGCCATCTCACCCACTCGAAGAAGGGGTGGGGATGTACACAAGTCCATAAGAAACCGAATTAACCACATGATGAATGTGCTGTGAATGGCGGGGCAGGAGCCAAAGGCCTGGCATAAGGACTCCTTGAATCCCCGCTTTTTACCTTTACCGAGCAAGTCTTGAGACACAAACACACTTTGCACAAAACCAACTCATGAGCATCCAAAAACATTTCGAGGTATTCATCAGAATACTCTCCAGAATAACCTTCATCACAATGGCGGGGGCTACAATCGTTATTATTTTGGAACGTTCTTATGTTCTTCCGATCCTAAGTGATTTTTTAAAAGCTCTTCGGCATAAAACACAAAAGCAAAAAGCACTTAAATTATTAGGTTAAGGAGCAGACTTCATCAACCCCAATTTAAAAATTTTTTCCAAAAAGTTTTCCTCTGGGTCTCTTGGCTGGCAGCGTGCTCCTCAAGGAACCCGCAGATCTCGGCAGCCCGGGATATTTGGGGGACGGCGGAAGAGGAGGAAACACCTGATGAAACGGCACTCACATTGTCACTGACATCCCCGAGAAGCAGGAACCCGGCACAGCAAAGTGCGCTAGGAATCCTCGCGGGCGCTCTCGCCGTGGGAGAAGCCGCGTGTCAAGGAGACAAGGTGGGGGTGGCAGAGGGGAGGTGAGAGGAGAGATGAGAGAGATGCGCAGACCGAGCGGGAGGGCTGCGGGCGAACATTCCGCCCGCACTCCCTCGGCAGCGCTGTCCGAGAGAGCGACAGCTGCCGGGAGGGACCTTAGCCGGACCCGGGGCTTCCCCGAACTCCCAAGCTTGGAGTGGGAGTCCTCGCCCTGAGTACTTACTGCTCACGGTCTGTCTGTAACTTGGCTGGCTGAGGCTCTGTCCATGGAGCAAAAGTAGAGAATCCAGGGTGGAAAGTTTCTGGTGCTTTGCCTTGCAGTGTTCTCCTAGGCTTCTTTCCTCTTTACTCCTTCCCCTTTTCCTCTTTCCCAGGTCCTAACGTTTAAGGTCCTGGGTCAGGGTGTCTTCTAGTGCAGAGATGGTTGTTATGATGATGATGATGGGGGGGGTAGGGGGAGGAGGAGGAGGAGAGGGAAAGGAGGGTTCCTCCAAAGGGGCACCCGAGCGAGCGGGGGAGGAGACGGCGGAGGAGGGGAAAAGAGAGAAGAAGGCTGAAAAAGCCTTTTCACACCTTCGGGAAGGAGACCCGTTCTGGAGAGAAAGGGCTGAGGACTGGGAGGAGGCGGAGGCGGGCCGGTGCTGCCGCTTCGCAGGTCTGCTAGTTCGCGAGGAGGCGCGGCCGGAGCCTTAGGGCCGGTGTCACCGAGAGCCGAGAAGGCACTGGGACCCGGGACCGCGCGCGGGAGGAAACGCGGCGGCCGCCCAAGCTGTCACCTCCAGCCTCTCCCCTCTCGGCCGCCGCCGCCAGCAGCCGGAGCCGGACTCACTGACAAGCCGCAGAGAGAGATACACTGAGAGGGAGATGATTATTAGTTGCGTTGAGTCATCAGGCAAAGTGAGTCCTTTTGGGTTGTCCTCGGTTTCCGATTTCTCCCCCTCCCCCTTTCCGTCCCCAGATCTAGCGCCTTCAAAATAATAATTTGGGGTGGGGGTAGGGGAAGTCTCTGGGTTATTTCGGGATGGGGGTTGGGGGGGGAAGATCTAAACCCAAGCCAGACTGGTCCACCGCAATGAAGGAGGAGAGTGGGGGGCGGGGAGGAGGGCTGGGGAGGTTGCGGGGGGAGGGGGGCCCCGCCTGGCAGGAAATTAAACATCAATCAATCAATCGCTGTGAGCCCAGCGACCCAAACAGCGGCGGGGCTGAGAAGGAGGCAGAGGGACTGGCGAGAGGCGGGTGGGAGGCAGGGAGGAGGGTGGAGGAGGAAGGGGAGAGTCGGCTGTAGCAGAGCGGTGTGGCGAGGACCGCGCGCGTCGGGAGGCAGAGGACCGATGGCAGAGAACCGAGTGCCGCGCGAGGCGGTGGCCGAGGCCGGCGGGTGGGTGCGCCCGGGTGCAGGCGGGCGCTGAGGCTCGGGTATGGTCCTCCTCCTCGTGGCGGGTCCGGGGCGCGGCCGCCTCGCCCGGCCCCGAGGAGCACTCGTCCCGGCGCGGAGGCGGCGGCGACAAGGCAGGCGCTGGTTGCCTCGTTTTCCGGCGGAGGCGCAGACCGACGCGCAGTAGGCAACCGCGGCTGCCTCGGCTCCCGGTTCTGCTAACTGCGCCGAGTACTTTCGACTTTGGAGATAGGAGGGCTATCGCCTCCCCCACCCACCGCCTCCGCCCACCACCCACCGCCTCCGCCCCTCCGAGCAACTTTTCCCGATGCCTGTGAGCTCCCCCTTCGCGCGGAGCCGGCCGTCCGGGCCCGCCGCGCCGCAGCGCGCGCGGGGAAGGCCGCTTCTCTCTCAGAGCCGGCGCGGCCGTGGGTCCAGAACAATAGCCCGGGTGTCCTGAGTGGCAGGAGTACCAGCACTGCCCGCCGGGCTGCGGGTGGGACAGGAGAGGGGGCTGCGTGGGGGGCGCAGGGCGGGGGGCATCCCTGGATGACGTCCCTGGAGCGCTCGCAGCACCGGCGACATCTCGAGCAGCTCCGCCCGGGCCGCCTGGAGGCCGTGACGCGGAGGCAATGAGGGCGGTGGGGCTGCCTGTCCTCCAGCTGCGCGTCTGGGACTCCTGGGACCCCAAGCGGCTCAGGCACTAGGCTTCGAGTACGGGCAGAGTGTGCGGTGAGGACCCGGTCTCCTCGTCCCGGGGGAGGCCGCGCGGGGGCGTCCACAGCAGGTCCCGCGACGGTGTAACTGAGCCACAAACTTTTGCCGACTCCCGCGGCCGCAGCCGCCCGCAGCCCTACTCCAGCCGCGGTGCTCATTTAAGGTGGCGCAGGCACTAGCGGAGCAGGCCGAGCTCCGGCCGCGCTTTTGTCCCTAAGGTCCGGCTTGGGCGCGGGACCTCCTTAAAGAAAAGCACGTGGGTAGGGGCCGCGGCCCCCGCAAGTCGCCTGGGGCGCCGGCTTACACTCTTGGTCCCGAACTGTGGCGGGAAAATGAGGACGCGTCCCCGCCCGCCTTGAGGCCGGTGAAGCCCCTCTGCTGGCGGTACCTCCAGTCTCTACCGCGCACCTTGTGTCTCCTTCCTAAACCCCTGGACCCGGAGAACTCCCCACCATCTCGCTGCCTGAGCCGCCGGTCCCCCTTAAGAAGTATTGGCTGTACGGCGGCGCCAGAGGGCCAAACTAAATTCGGTTTTGGGAAACGCGCTTCGGGGGTAATTCTGGAAATCTCGGGCCGGTGCACAGACTGCGGGAAGCCGCCTCAGTCTAGTGTACCCGGAGGTAGGCCGCCATCTACTCGCCGCACCTACGCGGTGGGCGGCGTGCGCGCAGTCATCCCCTCAAAAGCAGAGGCCTGGGAGGCAAGGAAGCCTCTGGAAGAGAAAGGGTCCCAGAAACTAAACCTGCCCCGGCCTAAGTCTCAACGCCCAGATCCCGGAGAACCCCCGCACCCAGGCGCCGCCCACCAAGTTCCAAAGCAGCCCGTGGCCACCCGGGAGGCGGTCGGAGCCCAGCGGAGAAAGGAAGCAAGCTTGATAGTAAACCTTCGGGGAGCCACCCTGGGAGTTTTAGGCAGCATTTTCCTTTCCTTGTTTTTTTATTCCCCAAACCCCATCTCCCCTACCTCCCTGAACGAACGGGTTAGAGAAAATGCAACAATTCGAAGTCTGTGAGAACAAAGTGGCTCAAGTAAACCAACTCGTGGTGGTAGCTAAAAGGTTTTTGGCTGCAAAGAAACTGTAAGTTTGATCAACAAACTTTTTTTTTTTTAATCTGTACTTTCACGTCGGAATGGGAAGGGGGTTTTGCAAAAGGCAACTACCACTGTCAAAGTTTGAGCCCGTTTTCAAAATGGGGAGAGGCGCAATTCTTATAAATATCTTAACAACGATAATAACGCTGTTTCTTTCCTTACCTTGGTGTTGAACTGCAGAATCCTCCTCCGGATCAGTGTCCAGGAACTTAGAAGAAATGGTGATATTAGGACTTCAGTACTTCTGGAAAAAAAAAATGCAAATGGTTTAGCCAGGATCTTTCCTGTCTGATTCGTCACTATTATTATATCTGATGATGCGAATGGTTGGAGCGATTCAATCTTAAGTCATTAATGAGCTATTTTATAAACACCACTGTCTGAAGATCTTCATTTACATTTTGCGAAGGATCACTTCGCTAACCTCACATGCTTATGTCAACAGCATGATTATGGGACTTCAGTCACACTCTTATAAACAACACAGCGGTATTGTTAATGGGTTAATATTTTATAAAGTGTAAATATTTTATTATGTTTTGAAGGGAACTATTGATTCTAAATTATTAAACCCCTGAGAAGGGTGATTTAAATAAAGTATACAATTAAGTACAATTAAATGTACATTGTGGCTATTTTCTTTTCAGACTCTGCACCCTTTTAAATCAATTGATTTTCTCATTATTAGAGTTTCTTCTTGTCCGTTTTTGATAGTGAACAAAACTATCATTTTGGTCTAAAGAACTCTATATAAAGGTGCGTTTAGCATAAAAGAAAATATCGGAAACTATGAGTTATTACAAGAAATGTATTTTGAATATTTGCAGATTTATGTTTATTAACACATTTTACAAATTTCTTTCGATTTAGAAAAGGAGAATTCTAGTAAATTTTGTGATATATGCCCGGTGTGGGTTATTTTTTTTCCCCTTGAGTTTTGTCCCTAATAAAGGCCTTTTCTGTTTCAAATTACATAAGCTTTTTACTGCACGATTTTTGTGTTGACCTTAATTCAACTGAAGTAAGCAATTATTTTCACCATGTTTAATTTTGACAATAAGAAATTTTAAATAGCATTTTTATCTTTTGCTTAAGACTTTCTAGTTTTTAAAACAGTAAATAAATTATGATTCAAAAGTTTTGTTTGGTTTCGTTTTATATTCCTCAAGTGGTTTATTTTCAAACATTTTTAAAACAATCACACTCAAGAAAAGAATTGGTTTTAATTACGTTTGTGTTTTTTTTTTAATAATTTGATCCAAAACGCATTTTTGTACAGATAGTTTGCTCCAGTGCTCAAAGCATAAAGTTCATATTGGGGGACGTTTTTATCCCCCAACTTGCTTCTCACTGACGTTTCTGTCGGGAATCTACTAAGACATTTTCCCCTCTCCTCCCCCACACCCAATTTTTTTCATATGTCATTTAGTCAAAGGTCGCCTGTCTTTCATAATCACACTGAGATTTGTTATTTTAAAAATCAACGGATCTTTATGCGCTGGGCTTAAATATGCATGTTTTTGCTTATTTTCATGTTCTTCCCTTTTCTCTCTATCTCTTGTCAGGCCTTTCTTCTCCTTTTATGGCCTGCACTTTTAAATGGCAACATTTCTTGATTTCTCTCTCTGGACACCGAGGTTTCTACTGTGCTAGCTCTTGACTGTGGCCAACCTTCCTTCCCCAATGACCGCGCAGGATGGCCTAGGCCCGACTGCCCGGGCGTAGGGTACCGGGTGCCGGGCGTGGAACGCCGGCCCTCAGCCGGGCCACCCACACCTCTGAGGGCCCAGCATCCATCACCGGGCTTCCTGGATTTCAAGTCTGGTCGCCCAGGCAAAGAGGCCCTCCCGGCGGTGCGCTGCCTCTTAGAGAACACGGGAAAGTTATGCCGCGTTTTCCCTCCACTCTCGCACACACAAGAAAAACTCTACGGTTATTGCCAGCGTCGAAAGCCTTCTATGGCTCCTAGGAACCCACGCAGGCCTGCCTCTCCCCCTCTCCGCGCCCCCCCCCCACCCGGGGCTTGCTCTGCTGGGGGCAAGAGGAGGGCGGGAGGGAATCGTTTCTCTCAAACGAAGCCCACACCAGTTCTGAAGCCAATTTCCGCCGCGGACTGTCCGGGGAGAATTAGGCGACCAACATTTTCACGGACCTCATAACTGCCCCAGGCTTGGATTGGAAACTGCCTGTGCCAAGGAGACTGGGGCCCGGGGCCAGAACGCCCCGAGGGGCACGCGCCTAGAAGGCAGATCAACTAGGGTGGGCTTCGAGCCCTTTCCCAGACTGCTCTGGGGCGTCTGGGGACTGACCAGAGCGCAGGGGGCGGGGGACACTTACTTCGTTATCCGCACGCCTTCCTCGTTGGCATCAGAGCCGGACAAATCCCAACCCGCGCCAGGCAAAGATAAATTACTCCTGGCTCCCCCAGCAGCTCTGGGGCCTGGGCGGGGGCGGAGCGGTGAGGAAGCCGTCGGGCCGCCTAAGGTAGGGGTGGTGAAGGTCCTGCACCCATCCTCAAATGAACGAGCCCCTGCGGCCCGGACAGAGAGATGAGTCCCAGGGAGACGACTGATTGCAGATGCGTGGTGGGCAACTAGCTTGTGTTAGTGAGCTGAGCGCCCGGGAAGTCGGAGGGTCTGAAACCAGGGGAACAGACAATGCAGACGCCCAGAGGGCGGGAGGGGACACGCGAAGGTCGGCCCAGGACCTGCCTCAGTCGAGGACTGGGAGCTTTGTGCACTGCGGTCCCAAATATAGGGGATGGGAGAAGGCGTCGGGGGTGGGCAGTGTCTGCCCTGAGTAAGGAAAGCGAAGGGACATGATTTGAAGGTAAGGGAGACTTTGGTTGAAGGTGTGCAAGTGCTTCCTCCGCGGCCGCGGGCTGGGAAGCCCAGGAAGGCGGAGGGCCTGCTCCGAGCACAACTCCAAGGACACATGACAACGCCCCCAGGCTCTTGGATCCTTTCACTCCTTTTCAGAGTCTAGAGCTTAACAGCGGGATCTCCTGCAGCATCGCAGGCAGAGAATGACTGCCCTGCCAGACTAGTTCTTTAAAATAGAAATCGACTTTAAACGACCAGTGACAAGGCTATGGGGGACAGAAAACGAAACACCAAAGGAGCTGTCGCTGCCTCCCCGCCCCCACCCCGGGGCGGCCGGGGTTTGAGCCCGGAGTCCCGCTCCCGACCCGCAGCGTTTTCTGTCCGGAAACACCGAGCAAGGAGGACGGGTCTGTCCCATCTCTAATCCCGGGGCCCAAGGTAGCGGCGAAGAAGCCCGCGACCTCGACTCATCCTTACGGCCCCGTCGCCTTGGAGCCCGGTCACCGCCCGGGTCGCAGACCGGAGATAAGGCGTCCCCTCCCGACAGCGCCACCGCGTGGGCTGCGACCGAAACCTGCGGCGCCGGTTCAGTCCGCTGTGTCCGGGAGCCCGCCCTTCCGCGTCGCCTCACGTCCGCGGGTTAAGGATGCGGCGGGAAATGGGCAGGTCCCCGGCCCGGGTCACAAGCGGACCACCCTACACAAAAACCCACCGGGCAAGCAAAACCTCTGCGGCGTCCCAACCCCTTGTAATGAGAAGCATACCTGGGAATTCCAGGCGCCCCACGGGTGCCTTAAACTACAGGCAGGGCAGCCTGCGTGCTGAAATTTGCGCCCACCCGTAGCAGGGGCGAGCGGGCCCAGGAAGCCGGGTCCCAGGCGGCCGAAGCTCCAGCAGCTCCGGGAGCCTTTAGCGACCCTGGGCCCGCGCTGGTCTAGAACCGCGCGGGGGAGAGCGAGAAAGCCTTCTGCGGGACCCAAGGTGCCAAGCACTTACTGGGACCGAGGACGAAGCGGGTAGTCGGTCTATTTGGCGGTCCAAACCCTTCTGGAATGTCGAGGAATCTAGAGGGTTTCCTGGGCTGGTGACTCTCCTGTTCTCTCCGTCTCACGAAGCCCCACGGAAGCTCTCTTAGTCCGTCAAGGCTTGACCCCCGGGTTAACTCCCGGGTAGTCTGTGCCCGCGGTGTTCTGGGGCTCGGTTCTTCCCGGCCCCGCCGAGCCTTGCCTCCGGGCCCGCGGCCAAGCCCAGCTGAGCTAGGCATCACCTTGAGCTGCCCCAGCGCTACGTCAGATTTGAGAGCCCCCGTGTCGTTCTCAGAGGACTTCAATGGGTAGGTTGGGGCTTCTTTTTAATAAATTCAACAGTTCACACGCGCACGCACACACACATTTTGGGACTGTCAGCTCCTGAAAGGGATGATGACCCAGAACAATGTAAATTCACCTGGTACCTATCCAATTACAAAACTCCTAGCCCCACACAAAACAGAAGTGAGCCCTGGAGGCCTGAGCGGTCACGCCTGGCGGCCGCCACCAAATCCACCCTTACAGGACGCCAGCCCAGCGGGGAGAGCAAACGCGCTCTCGCCGGGGCCGCAGGGGCCGGTGCCCAGCCGTTCCCGCGGCGGAGCAGCTCCGCCAGCGCGCTGAGTTCTGGTGCCCATTGTCCGCCTGGCCTGCTCACCCACACCTCATCATTGGCTGTGACCTGTTCGCTTCTAAATTCTAGTACCCGTCGGCCACGCGGAGCTATCGCCAAGCATGCCAGGCCCGGCACTCGTGCCAAGTGGCTCACCTCAGCTCGCCGTGCCTGCCTTTGCCCCTGGTGCCAAGTGCCGGGCGAGAGGCGGCGGGTCAGGACGCGGACGCCGTCTGCTCACCTCCAGGAGCCGACAGTGGGTGCCTGCGGCGTCGCTTGGCCAGCCCTGGGGCTGATTTAAATAACTAATAAGCTCAGAGAAATTTTACGAGGGGAACTTTTCCTTTTAGTATCAATAAAGCCTAGTAATTGGGTTCGTTGGTTACCTAAGCTCGAGTTTCCTAGTCTGTCTCTCTCTCCTCTCTCTCTCTTTCTCTCTCTCATTCAAAAGCAACGTTTAAAAAAAAACGGCAACTGTGTGCATTTGTGTGGGGTGTGCAAGTGTGAATATGTGAAAGAAGTTGTTTGTTTCAAAAGTCCTTCGCCTGGAGAACAATCATCATTGTCGCTCTTGTGGTGAAGAGTTTTGAAAGGTGAACTGTTGTTATTTCAGAAGAAAAAAAATGTTGACAATTCAAGTATAAAACAAGGGAGAGAGGTTTCTAAAGATTTTTCCCTTTGGATGTGACAAAGACATTTGCAATGCTTCCCTAATAGTTTGCATTTTAATGAACTTTTACTACATTTTGACTTCAACTCCTGGATGGTAGTGGTATCGGTTGTTTTCAGTAGACTTCTATACTATCATGCACTCCAAATTTTTGTTTAAATTTTCTAATCTTTTTGGAAAGCATGTTCTTAGTCATAAAGAATTTTTCCACCTGGGAACCATGCCTCAATTTAAAAATATAAAAGACCTTTCATGAATAATAACTGCAAATAGCCCATTTGTTTCTGTCCACGGAGTTGTTGGCGTCTATACAAAATCTCAAAAATCTAAAGGCAATTCTAAGCATGTTTCTCTCCAATCATACACACACACACACACACACACACACATATATGTTTTCATTTGCTGTATGGAAGTAAAAAAATCTTTTAAAAGACTTTTTCGAAAAGCATTATGCTAAAATTTAACTGAACTTAAATTCGCTACCAGATACAACATAACTAGTGCCTGCCAAAGTCAGCCTAACGAAATGAAGAGTATTTCTGAATCAGATTACTGCTGGGGTCAGAAGCTAGTCAATGAAAAGCAATGAGAATTCAAGTTTGCAAACCATGGAGGGTGGAGGAGGCAGCTCCCCAAGTTCCCAGGAACACACCCAAACCTGTGCGCTTATATCTTCAGTGTTTACATATCATGGAGAACTTCTCCTTTTCACTTTTAGTTAGAAAATCGATGAGCTCCCCCTTCGTTCGTCTTGTTTTAGGATGTGAGACCCAAAGTCAGCTCGAGGGTCGCTTTCTGCCAGGTAACTTCCGGAGGCCCAGAATTATTCGGAGATAGACTCAGCCCTTTGCATATTCCAGGCAGAAAGGGTGTCTAGCGGGCCCTTCCCAACGCCGCCACTTCCCCAAGCTCTTCTCCGCACCCGCGGGCTGATGGTACCAGAGCGCCTGACCCTCATCCAGCTTCTTGAGATCGCACCACGGTGTCGGCACTCGGCTGAAGAGGGAGTGAACCTTGAGCTATGGGTGTTTACTCCCCGTTTCCCGCTTTCCCAGAGGGTTACGGACAACTTCCCTTCCCATTTGCTCCGGCTGAGCTCCTGTTCCCACCCATCCTCTCCAGCCTTGCCATCACCAGGTTCCTAGTGCCCCACCGTAGTGGCTCCGTGCTAAGGGCACTCACCGCGGCCGCCCCTTGTCCCCCACACTAAGTTAAGGGAGGACGTGTCCTCTCGGCGCTGTCCTCCGAGTGCCAGAAGTCGAGAACAGTGGCAGGGAAAGATGGAAGGATTGGAAAGGAAAGCGCAGGGCTGAGTGGGGTAACTCAGAGCCTCAGCGATGAGTACCTCAGCCTCCCCAAACAACCTGGGGCCTCCCCTTCCCTCCCTGCGCTTCCACTGCAGGTCCCACCCTGGTCTGCCGGTCCCCATGGAGCTGCTCCATCAACCAGGTTGTCCCCTGGCTTTTAAGGATCTCCCCCTATCCCATACCTTCTGGCTGTTTCGAGTTTTGGTTTCAGTTAAGCTGTTTTCTAAGTCGTAGAAGCTCCACTTTTTTTCTTTGCCTCATTTACACTCCTTTCTTTAAAGAGCATCCCTCAAGACTAGCTTCTGCCAGACCCTGTGCAATCTCCCAGAGCTCTATGTGCAAGAGGAGAAGTGATTTGTCTGTTTACAGCAGGTTTAATTAAGATGGTTATGTGCCGTGAACTCTTCGGGGCCCCAATCAATGCATTTTGATTTGGAAAGTCAAATAGAATCACATCTTACACTTGTGGGTCCGCGGTTGGCCGCCCACGCTGGAGATAGACGCTCTTGTCCGTCTACACCCGCCTCACTGGACCTGAATGAGTCTCTCCCACAAATCTTGTCACCCTGTTTGTTCCCATGACCCCCAGCTGGGTCTTCCAGCAAGATCAAGGCCTTCCTGGTCAGGGTAAGAAAGGTTGAACACCCAAAGCACTCCTGGGGCACTTTAGCTGAGGAGCCAGGCCCTGGACTTCTGTGGATCCAGGGTACCAAAGTGCTTCCTAGTCCCAAGCCCTAGTCCTCCGTTCTCCTTTGCCCCAACCTGGCAGAGAAAGCCAGGGAGGCAAGACTTTCCTTTTCCCTAGTTGTGCATCCAGTATCCTATCTCCCCGCAACTCTCCGACTTAGGTGCTGGGCTGCAGCAGAAGCCTTTTTCTAATTTGTCATCATTGGAAACCTCAGACAATTGAAGTGTAAAACTTTAAGGGCTTCCAGGGTTATGATGACTTCAGGAGCTCAATGGAAGGGGGTGGGAGGCTGAGGATTGGGGACAGGGACTCGCAACAGACATCCCAATTTGCTCTCTCTCCTGAACTTTCCTCCCTTGGCAGCCTGGCTGCACTAGAGTGAGCAGTAATCCACCCTCCCTCCTACCCCCCCCCCCTCTCCTCCCCCCCCCCCCCACCCACTTTCCGGAACATCCCGCCACTTCTTCAGCCCTCGGCAAGGAAAGGGGGCCAGCATGTCAAAGGTCACTCAGCCTCCTCCCCTCCCCTGACGTTGTCCAGCTATCCAGGACTCAGGGGCCAGAGCCCTGTGTTGCCTGTGGTAGTCATCATGACGCCTGTAGGGGGTGTGTGCACCTCTTCTGCTCCTCTCCGTACCCTACCTCCAGCCCCCAGCAATAGCACCCACGTTCCGCCACCCCTGCGGTTCTGACCCCCGGAAAGCTGCGGACCTGCCACTAACTTCATTGTGCCATCTATAATCGATCCCCTCGGTTTTCAGTAGATTTGGAATCCAACAAGGGTAACCATATATACATATAGATAGGATCTGGGGGACTTGAAACATTCTGAGCATGTCTGCGGGGGCGGGGGAGGGCGTCTCAGAGGAGTTGTCCTGAAAGCTGCTGGGAGCAGTCACCTTTGCTGTCGCCAAGGCCTTGACGGGGTCGACTTTGGTAGGCTGTATGTGCTAGGGCTCCCAGGGCAAACCACCTCCTTGGCCTCCTGCAAGCAGGGCAGAATTAGGTTGGAGGGTCAAGTTTTAGGGCCCTTTTAAAAATTTTTTTATTTCTGTAAAGGACTAATTCCGGTACTAGAGGGGTGCAGCAGTTGGCCCCAAAGTAGCCTGTGACTCCCCCCTCCCCCCTGTTGTCAGGCAGCAGCAGGTGACAGTCTGGCAATAGCTCTGGTAACGCTGCCTGGCAGGGCTTTGGGCCTTGGCGTCCAACTGAGGCCCAGTAACCCCCATAATGCGTGCATCTTGCCTAGGGTGTTTGTGTGTGCATGTGGGTGTGGGGAGAGCTGGGCTGGTGCTGTATTCACCGTAGCAGCGCCTTCCGGCGCGGGGCTCAAGTGTGGACGCAGTGGATGAATCCATGAATCAGCTCTACAGCAGAGGGGTCGAAGAAACAGCCATCTCCGTTAAATGGGCTGTAGGCAGCTGCAGCTGACTGCCCCCTCCCCTCCTCTGAGCAGGCATGAGGTGGCCTGGGAGCCCGGCCAGCAGCCCCCGCCCCTCAGGCGGAGCTCGGGTCCTGGCAATCTCTGCACTTTGTCATCACGCCCCAGTATTTGACATTCGCAATTATCTGCAAATACCCTGATCGGTTTGTATATGAAACACTTTTTTTCCTGCCTTAAGGTTGGAATCTGGTAAGTTTCAGACAAGTGGTTGCGGGGGGAGGTAACCCGAGGGACCGCGGGGGACCGGCCCAGTGAACCCGGCTCGGCTAGGTAGGCGACGAGAAGGGACGGATCTGCATGCCGCCCCCTCCTCCCCCAGCCCTGCTCAGATGCAAGGCCACACGGAGCTAAGGAAGGGCCAAGGCCGCGACCCTCCGGTCCTCTTTTGAAAGGAGCGCCCCCTAATCCCCGTGAGAGAAAAGGTGATGGAGGAGCGGTGATCCCACCAGAGGCAAGGCCCGGAGGTTAATAATCTTGATAATCGGAAAGGGCGCTGCCCGGCCTGGTTGCTGTCACCGAGAGTGTCAGTCACCAGCTCTCGACCCCGCCGCAGAAATTACCTGCTCAAAGAGACATCC
The DNA here is from genome assembly GCF_003265705.2 of Callorhinus ursinus. Classification (NCBI taxonomy): domain Eukaryota; kingdom Metazoa; phylum Chordata; class Mammalia; order Carnivora; family Otariidae; genus Callorhinus; species Callorhinus ursinus. The sequence goes on along the minus strand of NW_027397064.1, from coordinate 34,149,769 downwards.
CACGGAGCCCTCCGCTCTGAGCTCTCCCCGCCCGCTGTCTGCGGGAAGTAAACCGCGCCCTCGTTCAAAAGAAGCGGATGCCCCTTTGACCCTCCTCCTCCCCCACACGGTTCCTAAATCCAGAAGGGCAGTGCCAGCTCCGGGATCACTCACAACTCCTACATCGCAGCTTCCGGGCTACCTGCCTATTACACAGCCCGTCTACAAAAACAAAAACAAAAACAAAAGTGGTGGTGGGGGCGAGGGAGGATAAAGTAGTGAAATTACGCGTCTGCCTTTTCCTGCTGCCCTAGGAGCCTGATCCTGGCCCCTGGCTGATCCGAAGGGCCTCCAGCCCAGAGACCGTGAGGCCAGACCTTCCTCGTGCGAGTTGCACACAGCTTGAGCGCGCCGGGACTCGGCGTCTTACTGGCCAACAAGCCCAGCTACTTTGCTACGGCTATATTAGCAACTTTAGAAACACCAAACCGTTCAGGGAAGCCTCTTCTCGCACTCGACTTGCAGCTCTGCTACAGACCTGGGCTAAGTTGCTTTTCACACATACTACTCACACTTTCCGGGGAAAGTGGGAGGAGGAGCAGGTTAGAGAAAGGCGGGTGGTAGGGGGATATTGCAACACCTTCAAGAAATATGGGGGGGTGTTATAAAGTCCGTCTTTGTAAGAGCCCAACCGTCAAAGCACAGGCATATTCTGAAAAGGAAAAGAGATGACAGAAGCATGTCGAAAACGAATGCCTCCATCTCCCAACTCCCAACCCCCCCATCGCCCCCCAGCCCAGTTCACCCCGATTGGGAACGGACAGTGCGCTGAAAAGACATCAGCTCTCTCGGCTCCTGCTCAGTCCAGGCGGGCAAGGAAGCGCGGGCTGCTCGAGAAGGTCGTTGCAGTCTCCCGTGGTGCCCCTGACCCTAGAGAGCCCCACACTGGAAAGACCTCTGAGGTCGCAGCTGAGGTCACCTTCTCCACTCACAGGTCGCAAACCCTGTGCCCAAAGCCTCCCGGGAAGCAGCCTGGGACGCCGGAAGCGTCGGCCTTCCTTTCCCCGGACTCCTTGGAATTTGGTCTGAGGCGAGGCCGGCTGAGGACACCCACCGCGGCCCTTAGATTAGGCCCCGTCTCAGCCGTGGATGCCAAGACTGGGCCCAGGGTCCCAGGATGCACCAAGCTGGTGGGTTTCCGCCTGGGTCAGCGGGGTGGGTCACGACCTCAGAGGGGCCAGGCAGTGGGGTGACACCCACTGCGCCTGGTGCTACCTGCAGGAGAGCCCTCGGCCTGTGGAGAAGGCAAAGGCAAGATGCTCCGTGATGGGTCAAACCTTCACCCCTTTACAGTCTTTTTTTTTTTCTTTTTTCCATGTCCTTATCTTTTTTAGGTAGGTGTATGACTGCTGTATTCCAACAGCTTACTCAACATAAAATGCCCCGAGGATTGGACGAGACTTTGCAGATTCAGCTTCCCAGGTGACCGCTCTTTGGTATTCTGTACCCTACCCACTCTCCGCGCCCGGAAGAACCCAGGGCAGAGCCAACTTTGGCAGAACTGACGGGTGTTCGGGCCCAGCAAAGTAATCCTCGCCCAAACCTGAGCGCCAGAGCTGCAACCTCGCCAGAGCTCCTGCAGTGCGCACCCTCAACAAGCTGGCGTCCCCGAGCACGTGCAAGCATCCTCCCACTTGGAACAAATTCGCCCCGCGTCTGTCACCCCAAACGGCTTTGCCTTCGGGGCAATACTGGGACCCAAGACCAGGGCAAGAAGTCCCAAAGACGAGGGCCGGAGGCTGGAGGACTCCTCTGCTCACCTTGACTTGAGACACTCGAAGGCCCGAATGAACTATCGGTTGTATCAGGGCCGACGGGTGCAAAGTGGCTGAGCCCCGCAGAGGCACTCGTTCCCCGAATCCGGGTCTCGAAGGGCATCTGGTGTCGGGGTAGACTGTACTGACTACCTGCAGCGCGCGCAGATCCCAGGCGGGGAAAGGGCGCCGTGTAACCGGACGATCGGTTACCTCTCCGGGGATCGGCCCTGACTTTGTTGGTAACTTAAGAAGCGCCTCTGAACTCGGGGAGCGCGTGTTGGGGCACCTCCCTGCACAGTCCCCCACCCCCTTCCTTCCCTGGCCTCGAATCTTACCATCCTGCCCCACCCCACCCCCCACACAGCCCCGCCCGTTAGAGGCGCGCGGCGGGCACTCGGTTTACGGAGCCGCCGTTTCAGATGTTTATTCACAGCTAATTGCTTATGCAGGAAAATGCTCGTTACCCGGGCCGAGCGCTTCCGCCCTGCGCTGGTCGACCCCGCCGGCGGCAGCTCGCTGATCCCACCCGCGAAGCCACGAAGGAACCGGCGGCAGGGAGGCGGCTGTGTGCCACCCAGGGCCCGGCCACCGGCACTGCTCCGGATTCCCGGTAGGGGGAGCCTCCTCGGGCGCCAGGCCAGCCCGGGTCCGGGCCTCTCGGCTCGGCCTTGCCGCCCGCCGCAACCCGGAACGCGGCGCGCGGCGGCGGCTTCTTCACCTGCCCTTAAGGGGAGCACGGCCGGCAGAGAAGGGAACACAGGGCCGGGCCTGTTCCGGAGTCCCGGTTATTGCACAGGAAAGAAGATAGACACGACCGAAGTATATTCTGTAGGTCCAAATAAAGTTAAGGAAATTTGTAGGTGAGATCACCTCCTTGGACCATATCCAACGGGAGGAAAAACACATTTCAGTGGTTAAGACCTGTTCTTGAGCCTTTAAAATTCTTTAAAATTTTAGGTGATCTAATCCCTTCTCATTGTGTTTCCAGGTGGTCCAAGAAGCTTTAGATGGTTCTAGCACAAAACAGCCGCTGAGATAAGACTTTCCTGCGGTAATAGCACCAAGGGATTCTCTTCCCTTCTGACCCCATATACTTAAGCCAGGGCTCAGAAGCTTTCATTTTAAGATGCGACCAATGTCTAGAGAACAACGCGAATCCAGGGTCAAGGGGAAAGACGTTAGCTGGGCTGTGAACCCACACACCACTCTACTGTGCGCAGGGTGGTGGAACACCTGAGCTTGAGGGGCCAGAGACTTCCTGGAGAATGCTTCCACAGATAAAGCCTGCAAGCTCTCCTTCTACAAAACGCCATGCTTCCCACAGGAATCCACAACTCGGAAGGCCAAGTCATCAAAGGTCTTCAGAGAGAATCGCATAAGCAAAGAATTTCACAGTTGGAAGGAAACTTAAAGACCATTTAGTCTAATGGTTGTAGTTTACGGGTGAGAACTTGAGCTGAGTAGAGAGGCAAAGATTCACACTCCAGGTGAGAAAGTCCCCGAATGCTGAGGTGAGACTAGCTCTCCTCTTCTGACCCTCAGTCCAGTACAGTTTGGACCAGAATTGCATTTTACTGTTGTCACTATCTTTGTCATTATTAATATATTTCCACATATTTTAGGGTTCTTAGTAAGACATACTCCTTTCATAAAATTGCAACAATAACAAAAATCTGCAAGGTCTGTGTGAAAAGAGTATTACAGTTGGTTCAAGGAAGGCTGAATTTTAGAAGTGAAATTACATATAACATTTGAAGCATTTGGGGGAGAGACTAAACAAAAATAGTTGTATTGTTTTATCCCAATTTAAGAACATGGGATATATGCAAATATATGAATGAATGAACAAAATAATACCAAAAAAAAAACCCCAGGATCATTGGTATTATAAAGGTATTCTTCTAAGTTGTGTAATTTTTCTCCAAAAAAATCAGAACTAATTTAGTGCATGTATTTGTTTATAGGTTTTGAAGGTATTAAATTCTGATGTCATTTTTAAGGACCCAAAGGAAATAATACATAGATTTCTAAAATCAGGTTTGAAAAAAGAAAAATCTAATTTCTAAAAAGTTGAGTTAGCCACAGTAGAGGAAAATTTTTTTGAATAAAATACTATAAGACAAGCCTAGAAAACACTCCCCACTGGGTTTGTAATAAACCCTGAGATGTAAATGATATTCTATCATTCTCTCCACAATTACTTTATTTTTTGATATGGTCAACACAAAGATTGTTATTTACAAGGACACTCCACTATTCCTTTTTTGTATCTGGTTCAAAAAGGCAAAGACATACATTATCAAATGGAAATGTCTCGGTCTCTTTCCGTAACTAATGTCTGATCTTTAGCAAATGGCGCTGTGAGGTCATTGAAATGGTTATTGGACAAGGTACCAATTGATTTATTGATTTCCCTTCTGCAAAGTCCATTGGGAATTGGGGAGAAGAAGGAAAAACACAGGTTGGCTGAGATGTGCAGTCTTTATACTATCATACACATGCAAAAATTTATTTGGCTGATAAAATTGACAATTCAGAAATATTGCTTACAGAAATTCATAAAGGAATGACGTGGAGGCCACTCAGTTGATCAACCTGCTTCTCCCCCACCCTGTCATTTTATTTGCCCTTCCAATTTCAACCTTATAGAAGTCAAAAAAGACCAAGTTTTCAGTTAGCCTATATACAACAACGGGAGCAGGATGGAAAGAGTAGGCTGGGGGGGTGGGGCGGTGGGCAGGAAACAGAATAGGCACATTTGCTTTCAAACCAACCCCATAAATGCTGCTCCAGGGCCCTGACAGCCAGACTATGTCCCTGAAGCCTAGCACTTGCTGTGGATCTCACAAGGGGTCTCCGTGGTCTGGGGGCTGGAGTGACCTCCAACCTGGGAGGGGCTGAGACCTTCCTGTGGCCTACACCTGCGAAGGTTTATAGCCGACTCACTCATGACAATAATGCTGCTCTGATTGTCTTTGGTTTCGCAGGAGAGAATTTCAAAGCCAGGCTCCTTTCAGCCTCAATCACTGAATAGGTTTTTGAGGAGAAAAACTTTTAATCCAAGTCCTGTTAAAAATGCCAACGAAAAATGCCTGGAGAAACTCTACATTGTAACATCTGCCTAGGAATTACCACACACAACAGTATCTACAGCAAAGCTGAAAATACATGAATAAAAACAAACCTCAGACTTCCTCTCCCCTGGCACTCCCTATGGGTGAACGGCATTGAATAACAGGGAAGGTTTACTATAATGCCTTCTAAACACAACTGCATATTGGCTACTTTGATTTTCCTGTTCCCTCCCTTTACTCCAAGAAAAATTGAACATCTTTGCCTTCCAGAGCTTTCTATTCATTTAGCTCAATCCTCTGGGTTTAGCATCATGATCTAGGAAATCCCTGCTGGCTAGGGTGAGTTGAGTTTTTCTCTGCCTTGTGCCTGTGGGAGTGGGCGGAAGGATATGGTGAAGCGAGTTTTTCTTGTTCACCACTCTAGAAGAGGGGCGTGTTTCCAGAACATGTGGTTCATTTTACTCTAGTCATGCCCCCTCCCCCTGAAGCTGGATTCTAGGGATTCTCCTCTCCAAGAGAAACTGGATGGGGATGCCCATAAAGAAGGATCTGGAACACTGCCTACATCCTTCTCCTCAGAGAAGGCTCGTGTCAAGAAGATGTTGGGTGTGGGAGTATGATGGAGAGAAAAGTAGAACTATGACCACTTTTAAGGAGGTTATGCCACTTTTAAGGAGGTTATGGGCTTGGACCTGGTGCAGAAAACTTTTTTTTTAAAGATTTTATTTATTTGACACAGAGAGAGAGACAGCGAGAGAGGGAACACAAGCAGGGGCAGAGGGAGACGGGGAAGCAGGCTCCCCGCTGAGCAGGGAGCCCGATGTGGGCTTCTATCCCAGGATCCTGGGATCATGACCTGAGCCAAAGACAAACACTTAATGATTGAGCCACTAAGGCACCCCAGAAAACTCTTTAAAAAAAAAAAAAACGAAATTTATTTAGACAATAGTATCCATCATGCTACAATGATAAGTTTAATAACCATTAAAAATTCGTAAAATCTATAAATATTGGGGGGCAGTGAAGTAGTGTGCTTCAGGACTTTAAACCTACACGGTAAGTCAGTTCTGTCTTTGCCACTTACTAGCAGTGAAACCTGGGGGAGGTTAACTCACCTTTCTTTTTTTTTTTTTTAAAGATTTTATTTATTTATTTGACAGAGAAAGATACAGTGAGAGAGGGAACACAAGCAGTGGGAGTGGGAGAGGGAGAAGCAGGCCTCCCACCAAGCAGGGAACCCGATGCGGGGCTCGATCCCAGGACCTGGAATCATGACCCGAGCCAAAGGCAGACGCTCAACGACTGAGCCACCCAGGCGCCCCTTAACTCACCTTTCTGAATTTCATTTTCCCTCTCTGTCAAATGGGCGTAATACCAATAGCTATCTCATAAAACTGAGGATTAAATGAAATACTACATGTAATTTGCTTAAAACAGTTCCTGCAACATAGCAACAACTTAAAAAAATGTTCATTATATTATGATGTGGGAATTGCTGATCCAACTGGCTCTCTCTTTCTCTTAATTCATACTGCAGATCACTGACTGTGAACTAGGAGTTGAAGCTTGAATCACATTATTCTCTTAGATCCATTTCTTAAACCAAAGTAACACAGGAAACCTTACATTACTTCATCACCAATGAAGTTTTTCTGAATTTGATTTTCTGAATTTTAGTAGGCATTTCTTGAGAACATTTTCATCAGCTGTCCTGCATTCTGTCCCTACACCAGAGGCTCCTGAGCTGGGCAAGATGGGCAGAGATTATGAGGACTATCTGCCCAGAAGTTATTTCAAATTCTTCCATTCAGGGCTCTGCTCAGGCAGGTTGGAACTTTTCATCATACTGTCTCCAAGGTGTGACATTATATCGGCTCAGGATACCGGAAAAGGGACTCAGAGACTGTGTCCTCTGGTCTTTTGTTTGCTGCTGCAGGGACACATGGTGTCACACCAAATGGGGAGAACCCTTTAGGCTGTCTCTGAGAAATAGCTCTCTCACCGCTCTACATTGAATTTGCCCAGGGACCAATGTGGTTTTATTTGGTGATGACCAAGAAAACATTGCCATTTCCCTGTTACAGTCATCTGATTTTATGAAAGAAAGAGATTACACCTTGCTAGATTGGGCAGTATTCTCCATCCCGTGTACACATTCTTATGCTGTACTCTTTGTGGTCCGATTTTTCTCTGGGCTGTGTTCTTTTAGCTACACCAAGAGCACGAGCAGCCCCAGAAGGGGGCAGTGGAAAAGCAGAGGATTCTGGAGCAGCAATGTCAAGCCATTCCCTTCACCTACCTGGAAGACCAAATGCAAAACGGGAGAATTACGCCTGAAGCCTCAAAGGAACTGCCTCTCCAGCTTTAGCAAAAGCAGAGCAGATGGTGGGAGTTACCGCCAAAGACCCACTTTCTCCTTCTTGTGGTTTTGTGTCTCTTTTTTTGAGGGTTTCTCAAAGTCCACACACTAAGCCAGATTAGTTTCATTTAGGCAGGCTCATTCTACACCTGGCCTACCACTGCCTTTGACATAAGATGTAGGTATTAAAATGCAGAGTCGTGAGGCCAAGGAAGAGAATGTCAGAAGGAAAACACAAGATGCTGTTCTGTCTGGTTCTCTCTTTGATTCCATGTTTTGTCCCTTAGGAGCTCAGCTTAGTTATTTACATCAGTTTGAAACATTCATACAATAAAATTTCAATGACCTTCCAGACCGTGTTCCCTCCCACAAACCAAACATAAATTGATTTCTTTTAACCAATTCCCTATTGCAGCTTAAGGGAAGATGCCACCAACACTCTGGGAACCCTCATCCCAAGATGAAAATCCTCAGGCTCTTTGGATTGGGTTGGGTTATTACAAAATAAAGTATGGAGCCCGAGGTATTAACTCTCTCTTTCCCTCCCCTCCTGCAAAATAGCCATTTGTTTTTATGTTTTCTATAGACAGCTTCAGTCCCAGGGAAGGGAGAAGGAGGAAAAAAAGAGGACTGGATAAGGCTAGTAGCCACCAAATTGGATTAGCTGAAAGGCTCAGGCTTCTGTTGGCGTCAGGAACCCCCAAACACAGGTCACTGAACCATTTCAATTCAACAAATACACGGATTCATACATTCCGTGTATGTATATATTCATATATGTATGAATATATATGAATATATATATTCCAACCTGCCTGAGCAGAGCCCTGAATGGAAGAATTTGAAATAACTTCTGGGCAGATAGTCCTCATAATCTCTGCCCATATATGAATATATACATATATGTATATATTCATACATATATGAATATATATTCATACATATATTCATTCATACATGAACAAATACTGGTTCATACATTCTTTTGCTCAGCTATCCTTCAATTTCAAGGAATAATGAAAACAACTACCAAAATAATAGCCATGAACGTTACTAGGCACCTTACATGCATTATCTCATTTAACACAACAGTACTGTGAGATTTGTACTATTATCATCCACATTTCAAACGTGAGTTCAGAGATTAAATAATTGGCACAAGATTACATTGCTAATTAAGAGTGGGGTTTGGGGGCACCTGGGTGGCTCAGTCTAAGTGTCTGCCTTTGGCTCAGGTCACGATCCCGGGATCCTGGGATCGAGCACCGCATCAGGCTCCCTGCTCAGTTGGAAGCCTGCTTCTCCCTCTCCCACTCTCCCTGCTTGTGTTCCCTCTCTTGCTGTGTCTCTCTCTGTCAAATAAATAAATAAAATCTTAAAAAAAAAAAGTGGGGTTTGACTAGCAGATCTGAGCTACTCAGACTTCCTATCTAGTTCTAGCATCAGCTTAACAGCGAGAAGTCAGAGATAAGTTTTTATGCATGTGACCTTATCTAAAGGTACCATTTAGCGAACATTTTGGAAGCGTGTTTTCAGGCCAGGAACGGCCCCTGGCACATCAAAAAAAAAAAAAAAATGCATCATGTGCACCTTCAAAGAACTTTCAACCTAAGATCAACTATTAAAAGGCCCACATACTGCTGGACCACATAGATAGTGGGCAGGGGAAAGCAAACAGATTTTCTAGCCAAATATACAATGCTACATGCTCATATTGTCGAGAGACAACTGCAGAGGCATAGCCTATTTGGAAATGAAGGCTTAGAGGAGAAGTGATCACTATCTTACTAACAATATTTAGGGCCCACTTCTTGGAGAAAGGGGTACTCCTGATGCTGATGGAAGTGAGACGAATGAACAAAATTGTCCACAGTGGTGGGGGGGAGCAACCTGGTGTAGACAATGAGGTTCACAATCTCGTAAGGACATAAGATGGTCTCACCAGGGTAGTGGTCAGAACAGCCGACAAGAGTCACATGGAAAGTGACTGGCAAGTCGCGGCAGAGGTAATGTTTTCTAAGGCTGCACAGTCAGCTTGTTACCGATACCCCAAATCCCCCCATTACCTTTTTGTTCCTCTATATTAATGATTACCTTCCCTATGAAATCCTCCTTCAAGTACTGTGTAGGAAGGGTGGCACAGTGGTCTGATACATGGGAAATCATTCAGCTACAATGTGAATGAAGCTCTCAAAATATCAGTGAGTTATGGATTACATGCTTAGAACTACGCCAGATGGAATGAGGAAAGCAAAGAATTTATGAGAGTACCCTCGTCCTCCAAGCACTTGGAATTCATTCAAGAGACAAGATTCGCTCAGGTAAAAGAGTTGGCAACAACTAAAAGGGCATCATAAAGAGTGTGGTACAAACAAAATTGTCAGGGAAGTGACAGATGAGTTTCAGGATTAAGTCCAATAAGGTGACATGTTAACTAGATCTGGAAAGATGGCTGAGACTTAAGTGGTCTGGGAGCACAGGCTGTGGCAAGAGCAGAAGCCGCCCTGAGGAAACTGCAACACTCTCCACAGAAGAACTGAAGGGAATTATGTTTGGTAGCTAAAGTAGGACTGCCTATGGAGGTCTCAAATACTACTCAAAAGGAAAGAGACTTGATGAAGAAATGAGAGCCACAGTACTCCCAACTGCTCCCTTCAACTTCTGAGACATTTAAAACTGGCTCCATCTTTTCATTATTATAAAAATCACACGTATTTCTTGTAGAGGCATTTAAAAGTACGTGTAAGAAAAACCACAGCTCAACACAACAACAGAAAAGAAAGCATTAAAAAAAAAAAGAAATATAAAACATCCCTAATAACTCCACTTGGTAAATTCTGAAGTAGAAGAAGGCTCACAATGAAAAGGATTTTGGAAGGGCACCTGGGTGGTTCAGTCGGTTAAGTGTCTTCCTTCAGCTCAGGTCATGATCCCAGGGTCCTGGGATCAAGTCCCACATCGAGCTCCCTGCTTCTCCCTTTCCCCCATGCTTGTGCTCTCTCTCACTCTCTCTATCTCTCTCTCAAATAAATAAATAAAATCTTAAAAAAAAAAAAGAAAAGGATTTTGGAGAATTATCACGACAGCAATATGCAGGATGACTTTGAGGAACAAAAGATGAGTGGCAAGGAGACAAATTAGAAGGGTAGCAGGATTAACAAGCCTGTCCTGAGGGCCAAGTCCAGAGCAGGAGTAGTGGGAAGGGGGAGAAAAGGCTGAATCTGAGAAACTTTCCAGAGCAGGCCACCATCAGCCATTCTCCTGATAACTGAAATGGCACAGAGAGTGCCCCCAACCCAGCCTACTGGAGCCCCAGCTCCTGGGGCATCACCTCTGGAAATCCTTGCCTGGATTTTTCCCACCCCAATCACTCCCTTCCAGAGCCTGGGTCACCTAGCATCTCACAAAACGGTCTGATCCTAGTTAGGTGGCCCCAAAGGCCAAGAAGGTACTAACATTCTAGAAATATTGAGAAGACACTGGAAACTGTTTTCCAGCTTTTCAGAAATAGTTTTATGAATTCAGACTCTTGGAATGACCTCCTGAGGCCATCTCCAGATTGAGCAGGTTTAGAGGGGCTCCAGGTCAGCCAGGTGCCGGAGGGGCATCTCCTTCTGAGACAGAAATGTAACCCCCAAACGGTCAAACAGCATCTCTATTTCATAGTGCAGCACACCGCCTCCTTGTTTGATGTCTCTGTCTCTCCAACAGCAGTCAGTTTCTCAGTTGCTTCCGGGGTTCTCCACTCATTTTCCAGCCCTGCTTTATATGAGTCATCGTTCATCACTCTCTCTATAACCACCAGCAACCGCCTTACCTCTAAGTGACTTTTGAATCACAAACCAAGAACCAAACTCTTTTTGACAGTAGACTTTTCTAGGGTCTTCTGTGAAAAGGGAGGTGGATAAATCTTCAGAAATATTAGCACTCACATTAATAGCAACTCCCACGGATGTAACAGTAAAGAGCTTGTGATAAGCCTCAGGTTTTCACCTAATATTGGTCATTTTCCTCTGTCACCTGCCTGACCAGCCGAAGCTTATATTTCCCAGCTCCCCTTGCCGCGAGCTGTGACCATGTGACTGACTTTTGACCAATTAAAGGAGAGAAGAGATGGGTGCTACTCTTGGTCTTAATTTTGAAAGGATCAGGCATGCACCTTCTGGTCCCATTTGTCTGAGAAAATATAAAAAACTGGAGAAGTCACTTTGAACCTAGATATCAGAATCGAATGTTGAGGATAGCAGACTGTTCTGTTAGACCTGTATTGCCAAATTCTGGACTGTTACATGAAAAATAAACAAGCTCCTATCTTGCTTAAGCCACTCTACTCAGGAGTCATTTTGTTATATCAGCCAGCCTGGAGCCCGACTAGTGTTACCCTATTTTATTGGTAAAGAAACTGCGAAGTCAAGTAACTCCCTTAATACCATTCATACAATCTTCCGTGAAGATGTCACAACAAAATGAATAAGTAGGGAATGGCATAGGCATGCAAAAGGCTTGAGGAGGATTGGGGGAGCCTGCCTACTATAAAGAATGAATTCTAGTGCTCGCTTCGGTAGCACATACACTAAGAATGAATTCTGGCCTGAAGGTCAGAAAAGCTGAATTCTAATGATCACATCAGTTATCATTTATTGAATGTTTACATAATGTTTACAATGAGCAGCTACTATGTAAATGCTCACATTCATTATCTGACTTAATACCCTTGAGGTAGATACTTTTTTATCCTTATTATACAGATGAGGAAGCCAAGATCAGAAAAGTGAAATAACTTGTCTAAAGTCACAGAACAAATAATTGTTAGAGCCCAGATTTGAAGCCAAATCTGATTCCATCACCTGTATTCCTGACCATGATATTGATACTTCACTGTCTTTGGTTCTTATGCTAGGCCACTACAAGCTATGTGATGTTTGGCAAGGAGTTTTCCATCTCTGGATCTCATTTTCCTTAATTATAAAACGAAGGCATTGACCATCATTTGGGTCTCCTTTAATTCCATCACTCTGCTGAATGATTGTGGTTCTAAGTTTGGCCGTGCGATGATTTGCTGGGATCTAGATCAGTAGCTGAACCTATTTTTCCAACATGTACCATGTCAGTGATCATGGTGATCTGTTAACGTATCATAAAAGTGTGGTCAAGCCCAACAAAATGATCTGCGGTACTGACCCAGAAATCATTGCTACTATTCCCCCCAGCCCTCTGGTTCCCTCACTTCTCTGCCTCACAATTCCTGCTTGTTGTTGGCTGCCATTTCACAACTAACAGCCTTACCACAAGCACATGGTGGAAACGGAGGACTTGTCCTAGATCTTCTAACATTTCCAAATGACACCATACCCACCACGTGTATCTTGGCTTTTATTCATATCATCATCGTCATCATCACTCTAGTGATAGGAAAGCTCTCGTTTTCTCCTCTTCTACTGGCCACCCCGTTCCACCCTGAAGCAGTGGGCTCTCAGCACCCTCCGCTGGGGCTCTGCCTGCCGCTCAGAAGCTCTCTCTGCAGAGGAACTGGCTGGGCCTCTTGGACGTGGACCAGGGAGGCCGCCTCAGGGAATTAAGCAGAGGCGCTGACTTCAAATGCATTCCCGCTGAGTGGAAGGCAGTGCTCCAATTTTGCTCCTTCCTTGGATGCCCAAATGGCAGCTTTCCAAATCTTGACATCTGGGCCCATATATTATTTTCCTGATCTTTAAGGGGGCAGAATTGTTTGAATTCAGGAAGCCATGAGCCACTCATCCCCTGGCCCACCTTGGTGACCCCCCTGTGTACCAGTAGAGGCCACCAAAGACTGGAAGCCATGCTTTCCAATTAGGTTGTTCATGATCCATTCCTGATTCTGTCATTTAACAGCTTTCAAATGCTGGTCAAGGCAACTTTTTTTTTTTGGTTTCTTAGCTATAACATATGGATAAAAATCTATACATGCTTCGCCTGCCTCACAAGATGTTGTGACAATAAAAAGTGATAATTTGCTGAAAAGGACATTGAAAACTGTAAACTACTATGTAAAATCCAGTTATTCTTGCTTTGAGATCAATGTCTATGCAGTGATCTGCAAAGTCCATTTAGAAAAAGAACAAAGAAAACTCCTACAGATAAAATCTATTATCTGAAACGTTAAAATCAACCAAATCAATAGAATTATTTGCCTTCCCAAGCCAGAGTAGGACATTGAGCTCAGATGGAACATTATCAGTAACCTACCATGTACATTCTGCATGTGGAACCTGGGATCGGAAGGTGCAAGGATCACTCCAGAAGCTAATCCCAAGCCAAATCTCATTAGAGACATAGGGATCTGCACCTGGTCCCCACTCCATTCCTCCACATTGGAGTCAGGAGGAGGGAACTTAACCAACTGACTCAAAGTGCCTGGGATGGGAAGAGAGGGTTGGGGGGGGTTCTTGTGTGCTCAGCCAGGCTGCCACCCAGATACACCAGGGGAGTCTTTTTGACTCCCCTGCGTCAAGGCTACTCTTTTCTTCTGGCGACATTGCTGCCTTTACCTCTCATTCCTTTGGCCCCTCTGCCCAAGCACTGGACACAGCACCTGCCGGGTGGGTCTGGCCTCCTAGCCACTAGAGCGGTGCTGTCCAAGAGCAAGATAGTGCCATATACATAATTACATTTTTTTCCAGCAGCCATCTTTAAAAAAATACAAAGAAACTGGTATAATAATTTTAAGAATAGATTTTAATTATCCCAATAGATCCAAAATATTTTCATTTCCACATGTAATCAATATAAACATTTACTAATGACATGTGTCTTATGTTCTTTTTTTTTTTCATGAGTCTTTGAATACAGATACTTTGTATTTTATATTTATAGTCCTTCTGAATTCGGACTAGCCGAATTCCAAGGGCTCAAAAGACACATGTGGCTGGTGGTGTCGGATTAGACAGCGCAGCACTAAAGTGTATCACCCAGTGCCATTTCATTTCCTATATCCTCAAAGCCAAGTTTCCGAGGCTTACAAGTGCCAATAAATGACCTGATGGAAGCTATCTGTGGCTCAATGGTAATAAGAGGAAATTAGAAGCGTCCAGCCTCTTTACTCTTCCTTTTCCTTTAATAACCACCACATCTCTCTCTCTCTCTCTCTCTCTCTCTCTTTCTCACACACACACACACACACCTGTACACACATTTGAACCAGCAGGGTCCTTCCTCTCTTCCTAGTAACTTAGGTATTTGAATGAGAACAGTGGCTTAACCTAAAAGCGTGCTGCGAAGGTGAGAATTTCAGGTCAGTTGTGGACGGAGAGTGGCATGTGCTGGGGGTACGGGAAACCCTTGCAAATTTCCTCAAAACAAAAGCTGTACCTCCTTTTGAGAAGGGACAGGCCTATCCAGTGCAACGGCCAAGACAAGGGATAACTGAGGGTTCTGGGGATTTAAGGACAGCAGAGTTCGTGGATGTAATCACCTCCAGTGTTTCTTGGCTCTCAATTTAATTCAACAAGCATGTGTTGAGTACTTACCAAGTATCCTGCTAGACAGTGAAAACTCTGAAAATAGGACCATCTCTTCCTCATCTCCGTATGGCCAATGTCTCAACTGGTGAGTTTATACAATTTCAGCCAAAAGCAAAAGACATTTGATGTTTTCATTTTCCTGTGCAGCTTTATTTCAGATAAGTAAACATTTGGGAGGCTTTCTTAAGCACTGAGCTTCACTGGGGGAGCTTCTTGCCTACCTAGAGCTCTCCTGGGTGTGTGCGGGAGGGGACTCCAGGTGAAGACCACAACTCAGTCTCCATTGTCTGACAAAGGAGGGAACTAAGGTCACCAGACCGTGAATGATCTATAAAGAGATTTTTACAATCAGGTACTTTTCATGAGGAGAAGGGTGGGGAGTAGTCGGACGATTCCTACAATTTTATAGAGCTTAGTCCATTTCATCTTTAAAGAGCCCGGACAGAACTCCACGTGTGGCTGCAGGGAAGAAGGAGTCGGAGAAAAGGAGAAAGGGAAGACCCAACAATCCCTATGCAGGGGAACCTGTGGGTTTTAGGACCCAAGTGGCCAGCAGAAGAGGTCTGTACTCTTTGAAATGCATCTCAAGCTTTCCATCCCAGCAAGCCTCCAAACTTTACAGATCGTTTCCTAAACTACAAAATTACCAGTTTAAAAACAGTATAAAATAGACCAGTCCATAAAGCTTCCCACACAGTACTTTGTAGCTTGTTACGGAGGAACCCCCTGGCCTGGGACATCTCCCAGGGAATCACAAAATGGAACTCTTTGGGAAAACAGAAAGGTCTTGTCATCTCATCTGTGGCCCATGGGAACAGAGCTCAATCAGGAAAGGACTGTGCACAAAAGTTCATCTGTAAATCGGCTGTTGGCAATCTGAATGCATTTTCCCCTGCATCCCATAGAAATATTGTTGCTGATTAGGGCCTCAGCCTATCCCAAAAGGACTATTTAACCCACAGTGCTGCTGAAATAGGATACCTTTACAGTGAAAAATAGTAGGCTGTAATGTCATTGCCACACTAGAAATTAAGCACTAGAGGAAAATAAATACATTGAAAAAGAATTTGATATTCAGACTAAAAAGGTGAGGCAGAGGGAGATCCCATCTATCACCTATCCCTCACCCCCACAACAGAGAGTCTGTGACCCAGAGCCCCTGCCCCACTGCCCCACTGCCCCGCTGAGGGCTTGGGACCGTTCCTTCCAGGCTCCCGCTGTCTTTTCTCTCCTCCAGACGACCAAAGAAATGTTCCCCAGCATTTGCCACCTGACTAATGCAGTTTCTTCCCCAATACTGCCCCCTCCTGGAGAAAGGAGCTCTCTCTCCAAAAGGCTGTCCTAGGTTAACTTGCCCCATTCCTGAACAGGAGCAGAAAGGAATCCCCTTGGAAAGAAGCCGCAAGGAGGGAAGGGAAAAGGGAAGCCCCGAAACTATTTTCTGGGTGAATCTCTTCCTTGAACGTGAGGAGGAGAAACCAAAGGGCTGGTGGTGGTCCCTTGACCTAGGAGGTAGAGCAGGTCTGGGATTCAGGAGAATTCTGGGTTGTTCAATAACAGAACATTGATGAATACTAAATCTAATATCAATGAGGTCGACACATACTACATTTTATAATTATTTTATAAATCTGTGTTAATTTCAATGTTCTAGTTTTCTTTTCGTATATTGAAACAAACATTTTTGTCAGATCTCAAACCTTTCAGGAGGCCCCAGAAAAGCTATAGAGCCCTCAGAATTATGCCTGTTGGCCAACTGTTCCTAGCCTTCTGGGACACAACACAATAACCAGCACTGAGTACTGGGCTTGTCCTTGGATTGATGTTAGCCTCAGTATGGATCTTGTCAAGATTCAACTGACTTCACAATTTCAGGAAAATTTTTTGTTTCAGTACCAACAGCTGGAAGCACATAGTAAGACGGAATAGAAAAGCTGGAAGCCCATAGCAAAAATAAAATGAAATACCTTTAGGACTGTCCACCGATTCTACTTCCAGGGATCTACCATAGAGAGACATTTTGCAAACGTATTCAAAAAAGACTGTACAAAGGTATTCACTTTTTATAATCTTGGGAATTTGGAAGCAACCCAAGCATCCTTCAGAAGGGGAATGATTAAATGACAAACACACATCTTTGTCATGGAAGACTATTCAGTAGTTCAGAAAGAAAGAAGTGGATTTATTTTTAATGATGTGAAAACCTTTGAAGACAGATTTTTAAGGGAAAAAGATTTCTGAGTAATCGGAGTCCAAAGACAGCGCATAAGACCACATATTGTTTCTGTGTGTGTGTGCGTGCGTGTGTGCGTACGTGAGCGTGTACTTGTGCAAATGCATACACTGAAGGACTAAAAAGAGGTACATTTTACTGGTAGGAGGGGGAGTAGACTTTCTTTACTTTTCAAGGAAGGGGTATGAAAGGAGCCTCTCAAGACTTTGTGTACTTCTGTTTGCATTTTTTTTAATAATGGGAAAGCATTCATGTATGAGTTGAATAATATAAAAATTACATACAAAGAGTAACAGAAATCCAATAGTATTACACAATGTGGTTAAGGTAGGTCCAGGCTTGAGCTTAAGTCTTGGCCCCCTTTGGGATTTAGCATGCCTGAGCACGACCAGTGGGGCAGAATTGCTTGGAATCTATTTTCAAGATAGACAAAGAGCCACCTGGGAGACATTTTGTCCCAAAGGCAGAGAGAGACAGGCTCACATGTGTGGCCTAATAACTGAGACTCAGTGGGTGGAAGGGAGGAGCAGGTGTGAGTCCCGCCACGCCCAATTTACTGCAGAACACGGGCAGGTGGGCTCCCCCCATTAACTGATGGCTGGAAAGTAGGAAAGAGCCATTCAAGGGCTTGGAATGGAAGCACACCAGGCAGAGCACAGCTATTCCTCCTCCTCACTCCCTGAACACGTCTCCAGTGCTCCTTACCAGGACGCATGTCATCAGGCCATCCAAGTCTAAAAATACGCAGGCCTGTTCCTCCCGGCCCATTGTCCCCCACACCTAGGTCACCAAGCCCTCTCAACCCTCTCTCAAAACGCACCTCCTGTCCCTCACCATCTCTCCATTCTTTCTGCGATGACCTTGTTCTGGCCAGGACAACAGCGAGACCTACCTGCCTCAAACAGTCTACCACACAGCTGCCAGTAAAATCTTTCTGAAACCCTGAGATTATTTCACCAACCAACAGATACTTGTTAAGTATTTACTATGCGACAGGCACTGTTTTAGGCACAGGGCTTATAGCAGTTAACAAGATGGACAGAGCTCTTAAGAGTTTCATTTTAGTGGGGAAGAAAAACGAAAACAAAAATGAATATTGAAAAGGGCTATGCAGATTAAAAAAAATAGGCTAAGGGGAGACTGAAGAGTTGGGAGCCTCTGCTACTTTAGCAAGATATTTTAGGGCAGGGAGGGCCACTGTGAGGAAATGATATTTGAGCAGAAACCCAAATCAAGTGGTTCTCTGGGGTCAGGTGTCAGGGCAAGGGGAGGATGAGTCCGAGCAGAAGAAGCAGCTGGTGCAAAGGCCCTGGGGTTGGGGCGGGGGGATGAACAAAGTGTGTTCAGAGTAGAGTGAGCAAGTTCGCGTGGCTGGACTGGAGTGAGCAAGATGGAGAGCAGAGAGCACTGATGAGGGAGGAGGGAGGAGCTGGAGCCTTGAAGGGCCCAGCAAGGAGTCTGGATTTATTTGGACCATTGATGGGGTGATCTGATTTAATTTTTAGCAAGGTTGTCCCAGCTGCTGTGTGGCAATCAGACAGGACGGGGTGGGATGGGGTAGAGGGAGGACAGTTGGGGGGCTGCTGCTGGAGTCCATGGGAGGGAACAGTGGCCAGGACTAGAAAGGGGGCGCCATGGGCGGCAAAGAGGTTCTGGACCAGACATGTTTGGGGTAGTAGATTCTACAGCAGTTACTGAGGCTTTGGAAAAGGGAGAAGCCAAAGTGTTCAGAGTTTAGCTTTTTGGCTCAAGCAACTAAGGGATAGGAAGTGAATTATTTTATTTCTTTTCATACATCCTCCTCACATGGTTATGAGTATATAGCAAGTTGTCAAGAAATACTTGCTGAAATTTGCTCTGCAACTATAAGTTGTCATGACTTTCATCTTAATAGTGCTACTAATTTTTTTTAAATAGGTTCCACACTCGATGTGGAGCCCAACATAGGGCTTGAACTCATGACCCTGAGATCAAGACCTGAGTTGAGATCAAGAGTTGGGTGCTTGGGGTGCCTGGGTGGCTCAGTCGTTAAGTGTCTGCCTTCGGCTCAGGTCATGATCCCGGGGTCCTGGGATCGAGTCCTGCATCGGGCTCCCTGCTAGGCGGGGAGTCTGCTTCTCCCTCTCCCTCTGCTGCTTCCCCTGCTTGTGCACACTCTCTCTTTCAAATGAATAAATAAAATTAAAAAAGAGTTGGATGCTTAATCAACTGAACTACCCAAGTGCCCCAACGGTGGTACTAATTTAGTCAGTCTTATATAGCATTTTTATGAATGATCTTATCCTGTTATGGGATTTTAAGTCAGAAATCTGGTGTGAGGACCCACCCTTCAGTGGTGGCATTCAAGTTCTGAGTACTAAATTCTGTGTGTGTGTGCATGTGTGTGTGTTTATTTTCAGAGAATGTGGCCAGAAGAAAAGTCAATACCTTAGCTTCAGTAGTAAAAGAACGGTATTTGGTTTCTTTATAGTGTTCCTCTGTTTTGAAAAGTACTTAACAGAGGGATGATGAGGGTACAAAGTAGGCATGAGAAGAATTCAACAGAGCCTCTGAATGACAGAACACCCTTTGTCCCCCCCAACTCCACCTGTCTCTCTCTTTCTCTCTCTCTCACACCCCACTTCCTCTGGGCATTATGCCAACTGAAATGCCTTCCATGTCTTTAGCTAAACTTACATGCAGTTCTCCATCATGCCACATGTGTAACAAGGTGCTGAATTATTAAAACAGACACAACAATAATCTGAAAAAAACACTTTTTTAATTTCACCCAGAAATTAATCTCCATCTTCATCGCAGAAGATCAGTTTTATTACTGCCTCTTTGTGGCAGCTTCTGCTAGGAGAATGAGCATTGTCTGATTTAACAGTGTACTTCTGCGTTGGGGTCACGGAGTAAAATAAGAAATTGGGACTCCTTAAGAAATGCTGGGTCTAAGCAGAGGCCTGGAACACTCAGTAAAGACCCTTGGACCATAAGCACATGAATTTGCAGATGTTTCGTTGTTAATGGTGTATATGTTTTAAAGTCGTCCTGAAAATACTGAGTTCTGTAAAATTTCACACTCAAAACAACAACATTTGTGGGGAAAAATATAGTTGGGTTGGCCCAAACCATTCAAAACCTATGGAACTTAAGAATTAGAGGGCACCACGTAAATCAACAAGCGGCACAATTTAAAATGAGTATACCAGCACAATTTAAAATGATACAATCAGTTCCCAATAAAAAGTACTGTAGTAAATATGGAATTTGAGCTGAAAAAAAATCAAATTATTTTGTTGAAAGGGGCTTTTTTTTAAGATTTTTATTTATTTATTTGACAGAGAGGGAAATAGCAAGAGCAGAAGCTCAAGCAGGGCGAGTGGGGGAGGGAGAAACAGGCTTCCCACCGCAGAACAGGGAGCCCGACACAGGGCTCGATCCCAGGACCCTGGGACCATGACCCAGGCCAAAGGCAGACGCTTAATGACTGAGCCACCCAGGCGCCCCGACAGGGGCTTTTGATAGATAAAAGATGGTTACGATCTTTTTTTCACTGTTCCTTCCATTGAGAAGCAGAGTTGAGTTCCCTCTCCTTGAATCTGAGCTAGCCCTAGTGACTTGCTTGGCCAACAGAATGTAGCAAAAGTAACGTGCTAGGATTTCTGAGTCGGATCGTAAGAACGTGTGAAGCTTCCACCATAGGCTCTGGGACTGCTGGCCATTTAGAGAGGTCTGCTGCCGTATAAGCAGTCCAACCACTTGACGTCAGCATGCTCTGAGGAAGCCTGAGCTATTCACATGGGAGGGGAGAGACAGAGACAGGGCAGAGAGACAGAGATTGAAAGAGAGAGACTCAGCCAGCCCACTGCACCCTGTAGTCATTCTAAGGGAGGCCCCAGATGCAGTGAGGGAGAGAGATGTCCCTTCCAAGCCTCGCCCAAACTGCCAGCACATGAGTAAATTGAGTATTTTTGTTGTTTTAAACCACTAAGTTTTGGGATGGCTTGTTATAGAGCAATAGATAAATGAACAGAGCTGAAAGGAAGAGTTAAGATTGCTGAACTATGGCAAAAAATGCAAAATACACAGCGATGGGCAGAAGCAGCCAGTCACATCAATGGACACAAGAAGACTGTGGGGATTGTACTCACACCCTTGGCTTTGTGCTCCGCAGTTGTGTTAGGGGCTTTACTTTCTGTTGCTGTTACTTGCTGGCACAAAATGTCAAAATGCTAGGAAAAAATCACATTTAAGTAAACACGACTTCTGCGTGATACTCTAATTACTAATAGCATCTGAGCTAATTCTTCCTTTAAAAATATAGGCTGCAGAACAACAGATTGTCCTTGCTTTGGAAGCCCATGGAGTCCACAAGTGTAAGGAGTGAAAATGGCTTGACTATTTCTTTGGATTTTTTACTTCAGGTTGAATTCACATGAGTCACTGAGGGTAAAGGAGAGCAGGCAGGAAAAAGCTGCTGAACACAGGAGAGAGAGGGAGAAGAGTTCCCATAGACAGAGCTCTCTTAATTATAAGCAGAGGTTAGAAGAAAACTTCCTCAATCAGATAAAAGACATCTATGAAAAACCTGCAGTTAACATTATATTCACTGGTGAAAGACCAAAGCTTTCGCCTGATATCAAGAACAAGGCAGTGATTTCCAATCTCACTGCCTCAATTCAATATTCTACTATGGGTTCCAGCCAGTATAAGAAGATAGAAAGAAAGGGGCACCTGGGTGGCTCAGTCGTTGGGCATCTGCCTTCGGCCCAGGTCATGATCCCAGGGTCCTGGGATCGAGCCCTGCATCGGGCTCCCTGCTCCGCGGGAGGCCTGCTTCTCCCTCTCCCGCTCCCCCTGCTTGTGTTCGCTCTCTCGCTGTGTCTCTCTCTGTCAAATAAATAAATAAAATCTTTAAAAAAAAGAAGAAAAAAAGAAGTTAAAGGCATGCAGATGAGTGAAGAAAAATCATTCTCATTCACAGACAATATGATGCTTTGTGTAGAAAACCCTGGAGAATGTACAAAAACTATTACAACTAATAAACAAGACCAGCAAGGTCATGACATACAAGATTAGTATAAATGTATTTCTACATGCTACCAACAAACAATATGAATGTGAAAATAAGGAAACAATTTCATTCACAACGGCATCAAACTTAGGAATAAGTTTAACAAAGTGTAAGACCCGTATACTGAAAATACAAAACTTTGCTGAGGGACGTGAAAAAAAGTTTGAATAATTGGAGAGACATTCCCTGTTAAGATGTCAATCCTTCCCGAACTGATGTATAGATTCAACACAATCCCTATAAAATCCCAAGAAGGTCTTTTTTTTTCTTTTTTTAGGAACTGACAATCTGATATTATAATTTACTTGAAATGCAAAACTTGAGGTAACCAAAACAATTTTGAAAAAGAAGGCAGTTGCAGGATACATACTACCTAATTTAAAAACTTAACTGTAAAGCCATAATATTCAAGATCGTGCACAATGATAAAAATACAGATCAATGGAATGAAATAAAAAGTCTAGAAATAAATGCTTACATTTATGATCCGTTGATTTTCAACAAAGGTGCCAAAACAGTGGCACGGCAAAAGGACAGTCTTTTTTTTTTTTTTAAGATTTTATTTATTTATTCGACAGAGAGAGAGAGAGACAGCGAGAGAGGGAACACAAGCAGGGGGAGTGGGAGAGGGAGAAGCAGGCTTCCCGCGGAGCAGGGAGCCCGATGTGGGGCTCGATCCCAGGACCCCGGGATCATGACCTGAGCCGAAGGCAGACGCTTAATGACTGAGCCACCCACGTGCCCCAGGACTGTCTTTTGAATACATTGTGCAGAGACAATGGAATCTCTACAAGTAAAACAAACACTTGCATCCTTACTTGATACTATATACAAGAGAATGAAAAGACAACTCCTTGACTGGAATAAAATATTTGCAAATCACATATCTGACAGAGAATTTGTGCCCAGAATGTATAAAGAACTCTTTTTCTTAAGAAAAAAAGAAAACCAGTAAAAAAATGAGCAGCACATTCAGAGACATTTCCTCAAAGAAGACAAAAAGATGGCAAAAAATAAATTCATCCACATGAAAGGACGCTCATCATCATTAGTCATTAGGGCACTGCAAATTAAAACCACCCTGAGAAACCAGTACCTTCTGGAATGACTAATTTAACAAAACAGAGGGAGAACACAAATGATGGCGTTGATGTGGAAAAACTGGAACTCTCTTACGCTACTGGTCGAAATACCACATGACACCACTTTGGAAAAGAGTCAGTCTCTTATAAGCAATCACTTACCACAGAACCCAGGAATCCCACTTGTAGGCATTTACTCAAGAGAAATGAAAACTTATATTCTCACAAAAGCCCATAGGTAAATGAGTTTAGCAGGTTTATTCCTACTTGCCAAACTGTAAAGAACCCATATGTCCCTCACCTGGTGAATGGATAAGCAAACCGCGGTACATCTATGTAACGGAATACTACTCAGTCACCAACAGGAATGAACTATTGATATATGCGACAGCATGGCTGAGACTCAAGAGGCTAAACCCTGCATTATTTCACCTGCATAACACCTGGGAAAGGCAAAACCATAGGGATGGGGAACACATCAGCGATTGCGAGAGGATATCGGTGAAGGAGGGTGTGACTACAGTGAAGCAGCACAGGGAATTTTTTGAGGAGAAAGAATTGGTCTGTATCTCATTTGTGGTGGTGGTTACATGACTCTGCGTTTGTCAACACTCACTGAAGTGTACACCAAAACAAGCCGACTGTGTTCTGTGTAAATTTAAAAATAAAGTTAAACAAAGCTGGTAACATTCTTATTCCCCAACCATTATATGTGACTTTCTTTTGAAAATTTTTAGAATTTTCTCTTTGTCCCAAACATTCTAGAATATTACATTATTGTGCCCTGGTATGTATATTGTCTTCACTGTTCTATGCCTTACATAGGTCTTTTAACTCTATAAATGTATATCTCTCCATTCTAGGAAATTTTCTTGAAATATTTCTTTGAAATATTCTCCCCAATGTTTTTCATGTTCTCTCTTTGTCCTTCTATTCGTCAGGTGTTAGCACTCCTGGTTTGATTTTTTCTTTCTTCTTGTTTTTCTAAATCATTGCACACCATGAAATTCACCCATTTAAAGGGTACAATTCAAATAGTTTTTAGCATATTCGCAGAACTGTGAAACCATCACCATAAACTAAGTTTAGAACATTTTCACGACCCCAAAAAGAAACCACAAAATAGTTAATAGCCACTCCCCACCATATTGATTATATAATTATCTTTTCTTTTCTCTTATTTTGCATCTCTTTGTGTACTACTTTCTGTAGATTTTCTCAGAATGGACTCACTCTATTCCTTCTCCTGATTTTTAAAATAAGGTTGGCTGTTGTATTTTTAAAGGACCTATATACATGCCGTTGTAAAGAAATAATACAGAGAAGTGTTATATACCCTCCATCCAGTTTCCCCCAATGATAACATCTTGCATAACTGTAGAATAATATCACAAACAGGAAACTTACATTGGTATCACCCACCAGTTTGCATGAACACATTTTTTAAAGATTATTTATTTATTTATTTGAGAGAGAGAGAGAGAGAGAGAGCAGAGTGAGAGAGAGAGAGAGAGAGAGCACTACCGGGACAGGGAAGGGAAGAGGGAGAGAGAGAGAAGCAGGCTACCCTCCCGAGCAGGGAGCCCGATGCGGGACTCCATCCCAGGACCCTGGGATCATGACCTGAGCCGAAGGCAGACACTTCGCCGACTGAGTCACCCAAGCGCCCCTGCATGCATTCATTTTTGTGTATATTTAGTCCTATGGAAGTTTAATCACATGTGTAGTTTCAGGTGATGGCATCAACTCAAGAAACAGAAGAGTTCCATCACACAGATCTCTCAAGCTACCCTTTTATAGCCACAGCCACCTTTCTCCCCCACCCTCCTTGAATCTTGGCATCCACTTATCTGTTCTATTTCTCTATAATTTTGTCATTTCGAGAATATTAAAGAAATGAAACCATGTAACCTTTTGGGACTGGCTTTTCTCACTAAGCATAATTCCCTCGAGATCCATCCAAGTTGTTGCCCTGTGTCAATAGTTTGTTCCATGGTACAGATTTACCACTATTTTTTTCACTTCTCACCTGTTGAAGAACATTTGGGTTATCTCCAGTTTTTGGAATATTTGTACATGGGTTTCTGTGTGAATGGGTTTCATTTTCCTGGGATAAATGCCTAACAGTGCAACTGCTGGTTCACATGATTGTTACCCCCAAACAGTAGTGGTAACTTCCTAAACAACCAAGGACAAATCACCTGATCTCTCCGCGCCTTAACTTCCTCATCTGTAACAGGGGATGTAACACCTTACCTACCCTCTTCCTGGAGTTGCTGTGGCATGGGTTAATATGTATAAGGCACTGAGAACAATGTCTAGCACACAGTAAATGTTACTTAAATGTAAGTTGTTATTATTATAAACACTTCACTATTAAAATGATAAATGTGTTGATGTGTCATCTAAAATCATCTTGCATTATATTAGTGTTGTATAGTCTACACTAACCCATGTGATCAATTTTTCCCCTCCCTCCACTGCTACTCCTCTCGACTGAGGTTCTTCCAGAAGTGCATTAAATCTTTTAAGCTGCTAGAATCCAATTCAGTAAGAAACTGCTTCTGCCCAGGAAGCCTCAGTTACTGCCACCGCCCCCCCACCCCAAGCCCGGAGGGACGAGCAGGAGAATCGTGGATTTGCAGGGAGGAAGGGGGGTTGTAAGAAGACCCAGTACTTAGAATTTCTCCCTGACTGACCCCCAGTGGGCTCTCAGGCAGAGAAGAAGCATAAAATGTCTACCGCTTTTGGTCTTTGTTCCTCCTCAGCACCATTTCTAAACTTTAAATTTAATAGAAGTTAAACTCCAAACTGAATTGGCCTTCTAGACTTCAAGTTTGTAGCACGGGTTCATTATAGGCTTGAAAGGGATACGGCGCGCTGCTGAGAGCCTGACTCCTGGAGAGCAGTCTTACACACAGGGAGTCTGACCCGGGGTCTTCCTATAATAGCTACTCTACACGAAATGCACCTAGTTATCTGTAATGTAAGAATAATCCCGTGATTTAACTGCTGATAATACTTGTTTTGTGGATGAGAGCCATGTTGCAACTGTGTTTGAAAAGAATTTTAAACTAACCCTACTGTGGGCAGGGCCCTTGGTGGGCGCTTGAGTGCTAGTTTGAAGGGAAAAAATGTGTGTAAGAAGCATGTGATGTTTTTGCAGTGGTTTGAGGGCTGGGTTTGGTAATTATACTCTCGAATGCGAAAATCCAATGTGGCATAATGAAAAACACACCTCTGTTCTGCTTCCAAAACTAATTCCAAATACAGGGACAGTCTCTGCCCAAGCTGATTGTGTTCCATAAAGTGTGAATTTGCCCCACTTCTGTGTCTATAAGAGCACCAGGGACAAAAACCAGAGACCATAAAAATGTGTACCCCCTCCTTCCTTTTGTTTCTGTCTTTTCCTCTGAGCTACCCTCATCATTCTTATTGCTCAATCTACGTATGTGAAAATGCACACAAAGCCAGTCTTAATAGAAGGAAGAGAACAGTAGTCATGTGGGTAGTAAATCAACTGTGTAGTTCATATTACTATTACAATAAAATATTGTTCATTAAGTACCCTGCAGAGTTATAAAAAGGATAGTTTGTACTGCGTAGGAATAAAAAGCCGGCAAAGAATCTCACAGAGTTCAATGTGAAAGTCCTTTTTTGCTACAAAATTCTTATTCAAGCCCTCCCAGCTACAGCAAACATTTCACTACAGGAATTCAAAGGAACCAAAACTTGCCTCATGGATCTTGAACCACATGTTATGGCCATTCATAACATCTGTCTTCCTTTATCTAACAGAATTTGCTAATCAAGGAAGAGGAGACATTTTCAGTCCTTTTTATATGAGAATCAATGGGTGTAAAAATATCAAATCCTTCCCTTGGCTGCCTACACAGAGGGCTTGCATTGTTCACTGTTTGTACGTTGTTGAGGGCCTTGTCAACTAAGTTATGGGGCATTATTGACTTTAAGGCTACTCAGTAGAGAGATTCCTCTCAGAAATCAGCATCAGGAATGATTGTCATTTTCCTGAACAACTTTTATGAAAAGGTTTCACTCTTTTTGCTCTTGATGCTAGGAAGCTGAGTCGAATTCCTGACCTTATTTCACAATTTATACTAAACTCTTAGATATGTATTTTGTGTAATAATGTTATCCCCAGTTTTAGCTTGTTGGCCTACTCTAATTTTCCCCTTTCCACAATTTCTTCGCTTACTTTTTTCATCTTGCACTATGTTTTTGCATGTAAGCAATTTCAAGTCCCTTTTTGGAAAAAGGCATGATTTAAATTGCTAAATAAAGTGCCTAGAAAAATAAGTGACTGTATTTCTTTAGCAGTTTGTGACCAGAGAACAACTATTGCTTTCTTCGTCATGTGACACATTGCAGAAGATGTCAGCATGGTGGTCTGAAATTCTCACCACTGCTAGCTGGTCAGCATGGCTGCTAGGCTACCACATCTGCTTCCTTGACACTGCAGGACAGAGACGCCATGACCTAAGTCACAATAGTTGGAACCCATCCTGGCTTCAGTGCCTAACAAAGACTTTATCATGTGGTATAGGTGAGTGGAGGGTAGTTACAGTCAACCCAACATCATGGATATATTTTGGTTCACCTTAAGCGTTACGAGCAGGTTCAGATAATGATTATAAATTACCTCAGTCATCCCCAAACGCTGACTTTTACTCTTACTATTACCAGCTTGGTAATTTATCTGTGCCATTACCAGCTGGTAGTTAACCAGCTTGTTAATATTTAGGTGTTTAGGAGATGTCAAGTACACTACTAAGTGTATATCACTTCGTTTAACCCTCAAACAACCCTATGAAGTAGACACTACTATTTTGCCTTTCTGAGGATGAAGAAATGTGAGACAAGGAAGAGTTTAAGAACTTTCCCACGATCATGTAGTGGATTAGTGGACCTGGAATCTGAACACAGCTATGTCTGACCCAACTGTTCATTCTCTTATGCCTATGCTGTGGGGTGCACCCTTCACACTGAATACCAAGCGACATACTGGGTGTCTAGAGGTGGAATATGGTCTTTTGTGTGGCAGAAATGAGGCATGATGAAGACAACACAGATGAGAGTCACGTCCATGAATAATTTATATCTCATGGAGATGAGGAGTCAGACATAGTGCCAGGCAATTCATACTAGCACAGAGCAGAAGTTGCTGCAATAAGGATGTGAGTTAAAACTAGGGGCACTTAGGCTATTTTGAGAAGGGCTGCATAGGAAAACTCCTTTAGTGGGGCATGATAAGTCACTATGATCTGTGGCGTCACTTGCCCTGCCGTTAATGGTTCACATTCTGAACTAGTTATTGCTGTATATAAGAAAGTTACAAATTTTTAGCATAATAATTTCATAAACAGATACACCAATTAAAGGTTATCTATGTTCTAATAGTTTTTCAGTTGATTCTTTTGGATCTTCAGGCACACAATCTTAATGTCTGCAAAGAATGATAATTTCATCTTCTTATTTTTATTTCCTTCCTGTATTGGTTAGAATGTATACAATAACACTGAATAACAGAAGTTACTATGGGTATTTTTCTTATGTTTCTGACTTTAAAGGATTTTTTAGTGTTTTACATTAAGTATGAGGCTGGGTATTGGTAATCTGCAATGTTTAGGAAGTACCCGCTTCCAGTTTGCTGATAAACTTATCACAATTCACAAAGACCTATAAGAAGGAAAAGACAAAATTGTATGCAAGGTATGGGAAAGAAGACTTTAAATAGGAATACAAACCATGTTTCTAGATAGGAAGATAATTTTGTGAAAAAGTTGTTTTTCCAAATAATAAATTTAATGCAATGCTAATTAAAATCTCAATTAAAAACAACAAGGAAGGAGGGCATCCTATGAAATGGGAGAAAATAGTTATAAATCACAAATTTGATAAGAGGTTAATATCCAAAACATATAAGGACCTCTTACAACTCAATAGCAAAGAAACAAATAATCTGCTTAAAAAATGGGCAAAGGAACTGAATAGACATTTCTTCAAAGAAGACATACAAACGGGCAAGAGGTACATGACAAAGTACACAGCATCAACAATCATCAGGGAAATGCAAATCAAAACCGCAAAGGAATATCACCTCACACTTATTAAAATGTCTCTCTTAAAAAAAGACAAGGGCTAAAAAGTGCTGGCAAGGATGTGGAGAAGAGGGAATGCTTGTACCTTGTTGTTGGAAATGTAAACTGGTACAACCACTATGAAAATCAGTATGGAGATTCCTCAAGGAATTACAAATAGAACTAGCACATGATCCAGAAATCCTACTTTCGGGTATATTTCCAAAAGAAATAAAATCACTATTTCAAAGAGATATCTGTATTCCCATGTTTATTGCAGCATTATTCACAATAGCCAAGATATGGAAATAACCTAAGTGTCTTATCAATGGATGAATGGATAAAATGTGATATACACACACACACACGATAGAGTATTATTCAGCCATAAAAAAGAAAGAAATCTTGCCACTTATAACAACATGGATGAAATTGGAGGGCATTATGTGAAGTGAGTAAGTCAGAGAAAGATAAATACTGTACGGAATCACTTATATGTGGAATCATAAAAAAATAAATAAAAAGTCAAACTCAGAAACACAGAGTAGAATGGTGGTTGCCAGAGGCTGGGGGGTGGGCAAGGAAATAGGGAGAGGTTAGTCAAATGGTGTACTTTTAGTTATAAGATAAATAAATCTAAGGATCTGATGAATAGCAAGATGACTATAGGTAATAAGACTGTATTGTATATTTGGAATTTGCTAAGAGAGTAGATCTTAAGCACAAAAAAAAAAAAAGTAACCATGTGAGGTGATGGATGTGTTAATTAACTTGATTGGGAGAATCATTTCACAAAAATGTACACATACATCAAATCATATGTATGTATATATCATGTTGTACACTTTGAATATATTACAATTTTAATTGTCAATTATACCTCAGTAAAGCTGGAAAAATTGATTAATTAACCATGGATGAGCCTCAAAACAATTTTTTAAAAAACTACAAGCAAGCGGAAGATCAGGGTAAAAATGATTCTCAAGTTTATCTGAAACAAGATTGACCAAGAAAACATTTTAAGAAGAAGAATGAGAAAGATTATTGACTTATTATTTACCCTATCAGATATTAAAACCCACGACTAAGGTAATAAAAGAAGGGGTGCATAGATGTGCAAAGGGAAGTAAAGAATATGAGGTCCCTATGCCTGAATTCCTGGGGAGCTGCCCCATTGAGATAAGAGATGGGCTATTAAGAGGCTGCCATCAGTGGGAAGCATCACTGGGCAGGAGCACCTGCTTCTAGAAGAGGACTAGCAAGTGACTGTATTCTGGTGACTAAGATGAGACAGAGGAAAAAGTCAAATTACACTTGTAGTTTTGGGGTGGTAAGTTTTTAAATTCCTGGATAAAACTTTGGTAGAGGGCAAGATGGCTAGTTAAAAAGAATTTTAAGCAAGTTTCACTGCATGCAGAGGCATATGATGCCTTTGTCAGCATCCCCCCAATCCACCATGCCCTCCAGTCCTTTTGGAGGAGACTATTTGTTGAGATTTTTGTATGCTGTTAATGATAATGTGCTGAAATTAACTATAAGGTAAAATGGAAGGTCCATCAATACTTAGGTTACATAAAGATGTAGTGACCAATAAAGTTGGCATTTACTATAAGTGAGGGGGAAAATGGCTTATTTATCAGGGGTGTTGGGACAGTCAGTCCATTGTTAGAGATACAAATGTATGTGCCCTAATAATCTTTGAACTCTACCATTTATTCATAGTCATTTAAAATATAATGAAGCATCTTCAAAGAGGCACAACCAAATGAAGCTTTGACTTCTGTTTTGCATTCTCATTACATGCTATATATGTCCTCATAGCATATTGTGTAATTTATGATTGTATATTATTTATATAATGATGTTACATTTTAACAGATTTTATTTTTTTAGGGTAGTTTTAGGTTCACAGCAAAACTGAGCAGAGAGGACAGTTATTACCTATATACCCTCTGCCCATACATATGCATACTCTACCCCACTATCCCCACCAGATGGGAAATTTGTTACAATTGATGAACCTACATTGATGCATCCTTATCACTTGAAGTCCATAGTTAACATTCGGTTCACTGTGGTGATGCGCATTCTATGAGTTTGGACAAATTTGTAATGACATGTATCAACCATTGTGGTATGATACTGCATAGTTTCCTCTGTGCTCCTCTGTGCTCTGCCTATTCCCATAATTTTTGAGATTATAAATTTGTGTTTTGCTCACTGCCCCCATCACAGCACTTCATCAAAAGGAGGATATGAGTTAAGCCTGGATATTTTCATCAATTTGTAATTTTTTAAGAGTTTTTATTAAGAAGAGGCATTGAATTTTGTTCAATGAGTTTTCTGAATCTGTTGAAATCATAATATGTTTTTTTTCTTTTATTCTGCTAATGTGGTGAAATCTATTGAATGGTTTTTGAATGCTAAGCCAGCCTTGCATTCCTGAGAGAAAACCCAGTTGATCATGATATATTATCCTTTTTATATTTTGCTCTGATTCACATGGTTAATATTTTGTTAAGGGTGAAGTGGTGAGTTTTTAATTGTTGTTTGTTTGTTTACTTCTACTGTGCCAAAGAAAAAACACAAGTGACAGGAGAACTCATTTCGCTCAGCAGCTGAAATCACCTTTCACAATCTCTACGAAATAAAATATCACCAAAAGGCAAGGCAAACAAAGAAACAAGCAAAATCCCAAACATCAAGAGAGCAAATCTAAGATATAACATCAGCAGAATATATAATAAAAGTAAAATATTACGTGTGTTTAAAACCATAGATGTCAAAGCCTTGGGTATTAAAAAGTTGACATTTATTGAAATATCAATCATAATTGTTACAGGTAGGTTAAAGGCAAAAGAGGGGGGTTATAGTACACTACATTTCAAGTGGGAAAACTGTAAAGTAGGTATCAGTCAGTTAAATAAACCGTATGTTTTTGGAGTCTTTCTTGGAAATGCTCTAACATCAAAAACGTGTTTTGCAAATATGGTCCCCTTTGGTTTGGTTGGTTACTTTCTTCCCTGGATGCCTTGATAGGATTAACGTTCCTCTCAACCCCACTCTCCCTTTCCCACACTTCCCTACCTCAACATATAATTGGATTTTTCTGATTTTTTGCTCTTCTTAAGCATTACCTCTAAAGCCAAAACCATAAAAAGACAGCTTTAAGGCCAAAAGCAGACCAAACCAAACAGCAAACAAACAAAAAACCAAAACCAACTCCCCTATCACCACCAGCAATACCATAATAAACAAAATGAAAGATAAATAATAAAATGAGGGAAATGTCTGCAATATATGACCACAGGTCGATTTTAATACAGGAATACTTCTTAAGAATTGAAAAAAAATGGGGCGCCTGGGTGGCTCAGTTGGTTGAGCACCCAACTCGATTTCAGCTCAGGTCCTGATCTCACGGTCATGGGATCAAGCCTTATGTCTGGCTCTGCACTCAGTGGAGTGTCTGCTTGAGATTCTCTCTCTCCCTCTGCCTCTCCCTGACCCTGCCATTCGCATGCTCTCTCTTTCAAATAAATAAATCTTAAAAAAAAAAAGAATAAAAGAAATCCCAGAAGAAAAGTGAATTAAGGACAAGAGCAAGGAGTTGACTAAGAAGAAATACAAATGAATAAAAAAAGTATAAAAAAATTGTTTAATCTTACTAGTTACTTAAAAATGCAAATGTTCCACATATGGAATAGCATGGAGGACCATAAGGGATGGGAGGGAAAACTGAATGGAAAGAAATCAGAGAGGGAGACAAACCATGAAAGACTCTGGACTCTGGGAACAAAACTGAGGGTTACAGAAGGGAGGGGGTGGGGGGATGGGTATTAAGGAGGGCATGTGTGGTGATGAGCACTGGGTGTTATATGCAACTAATGAATCATTGAACACTACATCAAAAACTAATGATGGACTATATGCTGGCTAATTGAACATAATAAAAAAACCCCAAAAAACAAAAAAATAAATAAAAGTAAAAATGCAAATGAAGGCTGTATCAAAAGTGTTTTACTTATTAGATTGGGGAAAAAAACGAAAGAGAGTTATAAAACCTGATGGGAATGTGGCTGAATTTTCCTGAAAAAAAAAATTGATGATGAAGATGAAAAGTCTGCAAAAGGTGTGTAATCAGCCCTCCCACAGATCCGTGAAGAAACCCGCATAGTTTGTGGCAGCAAGGAGTGGGAGGCACCCTAGATGTCCATTACCCAGGCAATGAGTAAGTAAACACGTGCACACATACAGAGAAACGCCGTGCAGCAATGATAATAAACTAGTTGTATTTTCATAGTACATGGGTATATCTCAAAATCACATTAAGTCTACTATGTAAGAAGCAAAATGAGATCTTTAGCACAGCATCATTTATACATATTAAAAGCACATAAACACAGCACCACCATGAATTTCTCAAGGATATATATATTTCTACATAGAAAAATGGACAATGAATTCAAAGGATAGATATTAAATACATTAGGATGGGTATGTGGGAGGGAAAACAACAAGGAATGAGGAGAATAAAAATAACATGAAACAAAATATGAGAGCAGTCTTGACTGGACTACTGAGCCATGGAGTGAAGAATAGGAGAAACTCAACTTTGGGCAGATAAGGGGCATCTCTATGGAATCAGCAGTTCTACTTCTGCTAGAATCTACTCTAAGAGCCTGGGTGGCTCAGTCAGTCGAGTGAACAACTCTTGGTTTCAGCTCAGGTTATGATCTCAGGGTCCTGGGATCCAGCCCTGTGTGGGGCTCCACACTCAACGGGGAGTCTCCTAGGGATTCTCTTCCTCTCCCTCTGCCCCCACCCCCAAAATAAATAAATAAATCTTTGGGGAAAAAAATCTCTGAAGTACAACATATTTCACAATAAAAAAAATCACAAATATAAAGCCTGATGATTTTTCACACCATGAACACATTCATGTAATCACCTCCCAGATGAAGAAATACAGTATTTCCAATACCCAGAGGTCCTTTGAGCCCTACCAAGCCATCACTGGCCTTCCTCAAAGGTAACTGCCATTCTGATTTCTCACACCACATATTAGTTTTATCTGTTTTTGACCTTCCTATAAATGGAATCACGCAGTATGTATTGTGTCTGCTTCTTTCATTCTCTATTAT
This sequence comes from Callorhinus ursinus, assembly GCF_003265705.2. Lineage (NCBI taxonomy): Eukaryota > Metazoa > Chordata > Mammalia > Carnivora > Otariidae > Callorhinus > Callorhinus ursinus. The sequence goes on along the minus strand of NW_027397064.1, from coordinate 34,115,428 downwards.
GTTTCTAAGATTAGCCAATGTTTTTGCAAAAGATAGTATAATATTTTATGGTATATATATATATACATATTTTTGTAGAATTGTACAATTTAATAGCTGTTAGAACCTCAAACACACACCCACTCACTTCAGTTGACTAATTCTTGGTTTTTCTTGTTTTTTCCTGTAATTATATTTTATTAAAAATATTCTATCATTATTGTATTAAGTATATTTTACTTATTTTTTTATTATGTTATGTTAATCACCATACATTACATCATTAGTTTTTGATGTAGTGGTCCATGATTCATTGTTTGTGTGTAACACCTCACAATTGATTTGTTCTACTATTGATGAATGCTTTATTCTCAGTTCTTGGTTATTAGGGATAACATTGCAAGAACATTCTTGTCCATGTCTTTGGGGACACATGCATGCTTTTCTCTTTGGAGAAGACGAGTACTTAGAAGAGGAATAGTTGGATCATGACGTCTGTATATGATCAGCTTTAGTAGATACTGCCAACTCACTTTCCAAAGTGATTGTACCAATTTTTACTTCCACCAACAGTATATGATGGTTCAGTTGCACCACATCCTCACCAACACTTGGGACTTGCCAGTCTTTCTAATTTTGGCCATTCTGGTGCAGATGTCTTGTTCTAGTTATATTTTTGTTTAAATCATTTTCTGGATTTCATTTCTTTTAAAATCCTTATTAGATCACGCACTCTAACACTTTATCACTTTTTCAATAGTCCCAAGCCTCAATGTCATTCCACTGTACTTATCGGTCAACATCCCAAGTGCAGATCAATCATTTTGCCTTCTCTGCCTTATACATCACCTACTATTTACCGCTGGAGGGAATTATGCAACAGTACAAACTGGTAACTCTCTATACTGAGAGCCAACCTTCAGTGGGCTCTCTCTCCATCCCCATCACTGCTCTCTTAGTCCAGAACATCTCCATCTCTTATGCATTACCACAATAGCCACCTGTGCCCTGGCACTTCTTTAATCTTCTCCTTAGTGGGATCTTTCCAAAACACAAGGCTGATCACATTATTCCCTGAATTGCTCTTCAATGACTCCTGCTGTCTTCAGGATATAGTACAAATTCATTTCAGATCTCATCTTTAAAACTCACTAGGCTGCTTCCCCCCATACCCTTGACATTCCAGCTCAGCGTTTCTCAAATATATTTTTAACTTGGTTCATGCACAAAATGAAACGAAAGTTTTTTAAAACAAGATTTAGCCTTTCGAAAGTGAGGCACTCTGGTATTTTCCCTTCTGTTTTAAATAGGATATTGGCATGACCAACAAAACTGGTTCCATCATTGACTAAATGGGTTGCAACTAGCACTCTGTAAGATATATTAGTCCTACTGTATATCTTTTGGTTTCTGTAAAACCCCCCATTTCTCCTCTCCAGGAACCCTCTGCCCCTATCTCTACCAGCAGTCTCTCATCTTTCGGGACTCCACTCCAGGAAGCTTCTCCTGATCACTCCTCCTTTGTACTCCAATCATATAGTCGCTCTGTATTTTAATTGCCTGTTTACTTACATTTTCCAATGCACTGTAAGCTCCCTGAAGCCAAGGAATAGGATTTCCTTGTTCATCTTCAAAGCTCTAATAACTGGCACATAACAGGCACTCAACAAATGTTTGTTGAATGAATGACTGATATATGGAAAATGTTTATTATAGCACATAATAAACACACATACATGTTATTATTTATCCTTCTAATTTTATAGTATTGAAAACAGTTTAACCTGACAACATTAAGACATTTAAGAATATGGAATATTGCTGTGATACAATGTAGTTAATGATTTAGATGAATATTTATTGCTATGAAACAATGTCATTGGTCTTTTGGGAAGATTAAATGAAATAGAGCAGACAAACTGCTCCTTGGCACACTGCAAGTCCTCATCCAATATTCAACAGCCACTTTTGTTATGAATTAATGAGATGCATTCATAACAGACAGATACCAGGATAAAAGAAAAGTTGGCAGTGAAGAAAGGAAGGCAGCTCCAGAGTCCAAAAAAGAAAAAGGAAGGAGGCCAGAGGCAACACCTCTGGAAGTTGTCTTTGTGTTTTAGCTCCACACGACCATCTTACAAATGGAGAGATGAAGTCCAGAATGCATAGAGCGTCCATCTTTGGACACATGCCTGGAGCCCAGGTCCTACTCTCCAGCCTGAAATTCTTTAAAATACCAAATGGAAATGGTACCTGTGAACATATCTTTCAAACGAAAATTATTTTTGAAAATGCCTAATGGAACTGAGAGAAACCTTGCGGGAAAACTGTGCAGGAACTTCACCTTTATTAGGACACAGACATTTACGGGGTTCAGTGCACCCACTCATTCAGACTCCCTGAAGTCCCTTTAATATGCCACGTTAACTTATTCTCAGATGGAATGCAATGCAATTATTTTGATTTAATCTTTCTTAGTTATAATTATACTTTAGTCCTGCCTTTTTGTGGTCACCTTGCTTGTATTTTGCATGTTTAATCACAGAGTGATGGATTTTTTGGGGACTGTTATCGGTGACTCATCTCATCTTTTACAATTTGATCCTTCCTAATTTCAACCTGAAAGGGTTCATATTCTTTTTTTGTTAATTGAAGTATGGTTGACATACGGCGTTAGCCGGTTTCAGATGTATAGCATAGTGATTAGACAATTCTATACATTACCCGGCGTTCACCATGATAAGTGATTTTTCACCATACAACATGATTACTATATTGTTCCCTGTATTTCCTATGCTGTACTTTTCATCTCCGTGACTTATTTATTTTATAACTGGAAGTTTGTACCTCTTAACCCCTTTCCCTTATTTTGCCCATCCTCCCCAACCCTCTCCCTTCTGGCAACCACCAGTTTGCTCTTTGTATTTATGATTCTGTCTCCGTTTTTGTTTGTTCATTTGTTTTGTTTTTTAGATACTATCTACACATGAAATTGTATGGCATTTTTCTTTCTGTCTAACTTATTTCACTTAGTCTAATAACCTCTAGTGTCCGTCCACATTGTCACAAATGGCAAGATAATCTTTTTTTTTTTTTTTGGCTGAGTAATATCTCTAGCTTTATCTATTTATCTGTCTATATCTCACATCTTTTTTAGCCATTCATCTATCCATGGGCCCTAAGGTTGCGTCCCTAGCTTGGTTGTTGTAAATAATGCTGCAATAGACATAGAGAAGCATACATCTTTGGGAATTAGTGTTTTTATTTTCTTTGAGTAAATACACAGTAGTGGAATTACTGGCTTGTATGGTATTTCTATTTTGAATTTTTTGAGGAACTTCCATATTATTTTCCACAGTGGCTGCACCCATTTACATTCCCACCAATAATGCATGAAAGTTCCCTTTTCTCCACATCCTCACCAACACTTGCTATTTCTTGTCTTTTTAATACTAGCCCTTCTGACAGGTACAACGTATTTTCTCATTGTGGTTTTGATTTACATTTCCCTGACGATTGTGATCGTGAGCATCACTTCATGTGTCTGTCGGCCATCCGTATGTCTTCTTTGGAAAAAGGTCTATTCAGGTCCTCTGCCCGTTTTTAAATCAGATTATTCGTTTTTTTGGTGTTGAGTTGTATAAGTTCTTTATATATTTTGCATATTAACTCTTTATCAGATATGTCATTTGCAAATATTTTCTCCCTTTCAGCAGGATGCCTCTTCATTTTGTTGATGGTTTTTTTTTTTTTGCTGTGCAAAGTGAAAGGTTTCTTACTCTTTAATTTCAATTTGGAATCACTTTGTGATGCCATATTTATACATAAATACTACAGTATAATATCACCAGTGTCGTTTTTAAACAAAGCTTGATGAATGGCAAAAATTATTTCATTCTATTGACACACACTTATTAAACATATTTCTCAGAAATGTAATTAGATCCATCAACATAAAGTGTGAAATATTTGGGTTGGAGTTTTTAGTTTAGTTTGTTTCAACTTTGGCAAGACCTAAAAGACTAGTTTACATGGCTTTTAACATCCAATCTGCAACTGGCAGGAAAGAAACAGCATTCAGACAACTTTGTAGGGAAATTAAAGATGAGCTGTAAAAATGATTCAAGTTTTAATTATTTTTATATTATTAAAGTAATGCAATGGGAGAAAATAGTAGTTGTATAGAAGAGATAAAGTCAAACGCAGTACTAATTTCATTCCGGCAAATACCTGCAGTGTAGACTCTGAGGACACTTTTCTTGCTACTCCATAAATCCGAGACTGGGATATCACAGTATCACTCTTATTTTTGCCCTTCTCTTGCCCCCATCTCACCTCCTTTGTCTCAATGTCTCCCCCACATTCATTCCTTCACTCTTTGCTTCCTCTGTCCCTCTTTGTACTTTGTTTGGCTTCCTTCCTGACTTTCTTACATTTTCTTCCCTCTTCCCTTTGTTCTCTCCATCTTAACTTGGGTGGGTCCCTCACCTACCTCTTGGTATTTCTTGGCAGGCAGGGTCTTTGTTCTGGTCCCTACTGCAACCCCAGCCTAATTCTCGGCTCTTATTTCAGAGTCTTGAGCCCACCACCCAGCAATACACTTCGCTTGCTGGGATTTAAAGATAGGTGGTTTTGATTTGTATTTCCGTGATGGCTAGTGATGCTGAACATTTTTTTCATGTGTCTGTTAGCCATGCAATTGGACTACTAGGTATTTACCCCAAAGATACAGATGTAGTGAAAAGAAGGGGCACATGCACCCCAGTGTTCATAGCAGCAATGTCCACAATAACCAAACTGTGGAAGGAGCCGAGATGTCCTTCCATGGATGAATGGATAAAGAAGACGTGGTTCATATATACAGTGAAATATCACTCAGCCATCAGAAAGGATGAATACCGACCATTTGTGTCGACATGGATGGAACTGGAGGGGATTATGCTAAGTGAAATAAGTCAAGCAGAGAAAGGCAATTATCATATGGTTTCACTCATATGTGGAACATAGGGAATAGTGCAGAAGACCACAGAGGAAGGGAGGGAAAACTGAATGGGAAGAAATCAGAGGGAAACAAACCACGAGAGACTCTGGACTCTGGGAACCAAACTGAGGGTTACAGAAGGGAGGGGGGTGGGGGGATGGGGTAGCTGGGGGATGGGTATTAAGGAGGGCACGTGTGGTGATGAGCACTGGGTGTTATACTCAACTAATGAATCGTGGAACACTACATCAAAAACTAATGATGTACTATATGTTGGCTAATTGAACATGATAATAAAAAATTTTTTTAATAAAAAAAAATAAAGATAAGTGCTTTGTTCCCTGAGTGAGAGGACTATTTGACACCATAGGATGAAGCAATTTGGCAGATGACCTTGGCAATCTCCGTATGGGTACTGTGAATGGGAAAGCAGCACCAGCGGTCTTAGTACCAGGCCTCTGCCTTGTGGCTGAGGAGGGATGGCTCATTGCTCCCCTTTCTTTATCTCCTTAGGTTCCTGTCTGGAATGTGCGACTGGCTGCTCAGTGTGATCTGCTCCTCCATGAAAAGAGGGCAACTCTGCATTCCTCCCAACTTCCAGCAACAACTGACCCCAGTGCCCACTGTGAACTGAGCAGAGCTGCTGGGGTGGTACAGGATAGCTGCATGGTCCTTGGTGTGTTTCTCAGGCTCTCTCTGTTTAATCGGTACAGAGAATGGGATCGCCTCCTCCCTTGGTTCAATGTAATTAGCTTGGTGGGGAGAATGGAGCCTTCAAACTAGCAATGGTGGTAACACCATGTTCTTGGATGCTCTCAGCCAAGAGAAGGGAGAAGGTGAACTCTAGACTGAATCTCGAAGTCTTCAAAGGAACCTCAGGACAGCCTCCAGCACCACTTAGTTCCCTCGCTTCCTCCTTATTCTCAGGAAGGAATGCTGGGTTTGACTTTTTAAAATAAGACTAATTACCACCCTTTACATGAACTGCTTATGCATTTAAATATAACTAGTATGTTAGTATTTAACAGGATGTTAGATCTGTGTAAGTTAGTATCTAACAGGATGATTATGGATACCACTACATATGTGTTAGACTAGCACTGTTTGTAAGTTAGATTTGATTTAATCTCTCCACTATATTTTCCCATGCCCAGTTATTACAGTTTTTGCTTATGTAGTATGCTCATGTACTCAAGTTTGAACAGCTAAAGGGCACATTAGTCTACAGTGCATTATTCAAATCAGAATAATATATTTTATATTCTTGGTTTGATCATCCAAAAATTAACTCTACCAGGATTTATGTCAAAAGAATGAATATATAAATCATTCCTTCAAAGTATAATTTACTTGTGTGGGCATTTAATAGAATGCCTACTCTCGTAGATAAAGAATCACTGTATGATTTGAGCATATATAATTATACAATGTACATATATATATGTAGAAGAGAGAAAGGAGTGTAGGAGTGTAGAAACTAAAATTTAGTTGCTACCACAACTGTATATGTCCTAAACTTTCTTGCATCTTGGGTATTTTATCCTCAAAATTAGTTTTAAAATTTGAATATGTAATTACTTCCATTTCTTTATGGGTTGTAGAAGAAGTTAAAAATATATATTTATTCATTGGAATCTATTACACAGAATTTTTAGATATTGTGAAAAAAATTCCTATTCCTCCTTCATATAAGTGCATTTTTGTTTGCTTGTCATTTAATAAAATGTGGGGAGAGGATGAGTTGAGGATTTAGTCTCTGCTGAAGATCTACTGTGCTTCTTAACATGTGTTGTATGATTGATAAAATGTTTTGGAATCTTTATATAGCTACGGCTCTAAAGCTCCTGAGGGCAGGGATTGGATCTTCAAGGCACAGCCACTGGACCCAAATAAAAAATTAAAGTGGTTCAGGAAATATTTCTTGAATGAATGATTCTATATAATACCTATAGAACTGATTCATTTACTTAAGTAGCCAACCAAACCAGTTTACTCAATTTCATTGATATCGTGGTCTTATTTAGATGTAATTTATGAAGTAGAAAGTCATAATGAGGGAAAGGATAGAAAGGTTCCCATTGTTGTAGTAAAAAGATAATATGAAATATTTCATTGTATTATGTGGCACATAAAAAAGAAGATAAAAACTTTCAGGACTATGAAGAAAATACTCCCTAAACTTTTGAATCCCTGAATAGCACTGGGGGGGCGGGGGTGGGTGGAAACTCTGAAGACAATAATTTTAAAACAAAAACAAACTAGTCCTTTAATTATAGCATAATTATCCAGATTTCAAACTGTGAATTCACTTTTGCTTTGGTCTTTTAAATAAATTATGCATGTTTTCCATATGGGGCCCCACACCAAAACTCCTTTTTAATCTGGGAAAACATTTCCAAAATCCAAGTTAGTATCCATGCTCTGGCATATTAATTTGACTTTGGATTCTTCCATAAACTTTCCATGTTTAGCAATCTTTTTGAACTGTCCCTTGGGATACACATGTTTGTATTACACATATTCTATGTCTTTTAATAGTAACGTTTAGGAATTCAGTAGGAAAAAAACAATGCCCTTGTAAATTTGATCTCTTTTGCAAACATCAGAACATGAAATGTTCTTTGGCTTACCCCCCACTAGGTTTACATTAATAAACCATCAGTTGTGAGCCCAACCACCCAATTCCGAAGAAACTTCCAACTTCAATATTATATGCTGTTTTATTCTTTTGTGCATTTAACAAAGGATTAAGGCATAATGCATTTTTAATTAACTGAAATATTAATGGCAAAAGGCTTTTAAGGGAAAATTTTTAAAGAATTACTCATCATAAACATGGTTTCAATAGAATTTATTTATAAAACTGGGTAGAGGACCAGGAATGGATATTAAAACTTTGAAACAATGTTTTCCTTTTATATAAAATGGTTAACTTAAGGAACTTCATAGATAACAGCAAAAATGTGGGAACACTCTTGGGGGCTATGTACTGGTGTCACACTGAGATTTTCTACTTTTAGGCCAAGTTTTTGTGAAACTGCTTATATTAAACACGTAGAGCCTGGATTGTGTTTAGCCAACCACATTCCCTCATAGACCCATATTCACCATCATAAATGCTTTTCTCCGTAGCCACCAGGAACCCTGAAACGGCTGCTAATGAGATGATGTAGAGGAGGAAGACCTGAGCCACAGCACTGATCAATCCAGTACTGTCTGGCTTTTGATTCTACTGTCTATACTATACAAAGCAAAGTCAAGATTTTGATAGCACTTCAATATTGACAATGGACTAATTTTCATGGCTTTGAAAATTCTGAAGTCACTTTAACCAGAGAGGGTTGTGTTTGTCTAAATTTAACAGAAACCCACCAACAGCGGCTTAAGCAATTAAGTTTTTAGTTTCTCAAATTAATTAGAAGTCCAGAAGGAAGCATTCTAGGAAAGGAAGTCATCAGAGATGAAGGTTCATTTCAGTGTTCTGTCCCATCTTCCACAGTGTAGGATTCTCCTGATTGTGAGATAGTCCCTCCATTTCTAGGCATCTTATCTGTATTCTTAGCTGGAAGAAAGAGGAAGCACATAGCACCAATGTGCATGCCCACTGAGTCTGTCCCTTTTTAACAAGGAAAATGTAGCCTTCCTACGATCTCTGCCAGTAGAATTCTGCTTATAGCTCAACGGCCAGAACTCTCTCATACAAATCACCTCTAGTTGAAAGGGTAGCCTGGGAATTCAAATTCTTTTTTGTTTGGCTACTTTGCTTCCCCCAATAAAATCAGCTCTCCATCAGTAAGGAAGAAGGGAGGAAAAAGGATATTGGATAGATAAATAGGAGTTGTTGTAATATGTGATGTGGTTCATTACGGTGACCAAATAAATTATCCACTTTCTACCCTACTTCATGTTATATAGATACAGCTTCAAATATGCTCTCCTATAATCAGAAGATCCAAAAACATTTTATATCACAACAAACTTTAGCTGTGAAATACTCCATTTTTTTCATGCAGGCCTTCCCAGAGCCCCGGGGGCTTCCCAGGTGTCTTCCCGTGGAATTTGTAGGCGGCGCCGAGTACAGGAGGAGTGGGTCAAAAGTATGGTTTTGGCACATTTGTCTTAGTCATTATTTTCACTCCTTTTGACACAGTGAATTAAAGGCTGATGACTATCCATTCCTAATTTCTGGCCTACTTACGTTTCTACATTAAATTAGGGAACCCCTTCCCCTCTCTCAATGTTTCTATGTCAGGCAAATCTACAATACTCATGTGATAATGAATGACCTAGACTAGGAGTCTGTAAACTAGAGCCCACAGTCAAATCTGGCCAGTGGTAATTTTATAAATAAGGTTTTCTTAGAACATAGCCACACCCATGCCTTTTATGTATTACAGATGGCTGTTTTCACAGTACCAGGGCAGAGGTGGGAGTTGCAACAGAGACCATCTGGTCTGGAAAGCCTAAACACTTTTGACAAACACTTTCTATATGCAAGGGATGGAAACATGGATTGCTTCATTATTGTCGTAGATGGCATCTATGAATTTGGCACTATTTTTATCCCCATTTTATAGATGGGGAAATGGAGGCTTTAAGATCAAGTTCTTAATCTAAAATCCTAGAAGGTGGAGATGGCTCCAAGTTCAAGCTCCCTGACTCCACAGCCTATCGTCCAGCCACCATGACAAGACCGTGTTCCCTCCTTCGTGGCACAGAGGAGAACAGCCAGGATTAACCTCCAGTGTAGGTCTCCACACCTTCTGTACACGGGACAGGGGCCACCATGGCGACTGCTGTGGGAGCCACTGGTTTCAGAGCAAGATATGCTCTTTGGTTTTTGACAGTTCCATTTCTCTCTTTGCCCCTAAGAACTTCTGTGACAGGTTAGTAAAACTCCTCCTAATCGATTGTCTCTCTTTCCTCCTTCGCAGAAAATTAATAGCCATGTAAGCAGCTGGTCTCATTCCTGCCAGTTAAACATCCCAAGAAGCCAAGTGAAGAATTTGCCTAGCCAGGCTGGGAAACTGGGAAACCCAGTTACTCAGTGGGGGCTTAATGAGAGCAGATGGCTATTTTCTCTTCCTGTTGGTAGCTTCAAGGTCATAGCGAGTGAAGGGGAAATGAGGGAGGACTGGAATCCCTGGGCCTGCCCCTCATGTAGCAGTGCAGAGGGGGCGCTGGTCTGCCATCTAAAGTAGGTTGGTCAAAGATGCCAAACACTCTGCTCTCATAGACTGCCACTCAGACTTAAAACATGTCAGTGGCAAAGGCAGTGGCTGCTGTTTGTGGCTTGTTAGGAGAGGATTTAAGCTGGCCTTCCCATTCCTACCCTGGGAAGCCAGTGGTGTCCGGCATGTGAGTCAGAGGCAAGCTCATGCTGCCCAGAGTCCAAGTAGATCACAGACACATAAAAACAGCTCTTCCAAGAGAAAACTTTTCTTTCTTTCCTTCTTTCTTTTCTTTTTCTTCCTTCCTTCCTTCCTTCCCTTCCTTCCCTCCTTCCCTCCTTCCTTCCTTCCTTCCTTCCTTCCTTCCTTCCTTCCTTCCTTCCTTCCTTCCTTCCTTCCTTCCTTCTTTCCTTCCTTCTTTCTTTCTTTC